>NC_091490.1:31988260-32293581 GCF_947461875.1 Haliaeetus albicilla | reverse complement strand
AAAACGGGGCAGTCACTGATGCGGGTGGCTTTTCTCAGCATGCCACCTGGCCAGAAATCGTAACAGGGAGGATGCACCACGTTACACTGTTTAAGCAATGACCTGTTGAAAAAACAACCTAAGACCAGCTGACATGCTCACTTTGCATAAATCTCGAAAGCAGAATTTATTCTGAAGGACAGATCATGGCTCGCTCCTGGGAAGATATGTAAAGCAGGTAACAAGCCAGAAACCTCTGCCGCTATTTTCCACCCTGGAGTTACTGCATTGCTGCACCCCATCACCGCAGCCATCCCAGCCTGTTGAGCAGTGCAGTGCCAGGCATGGTTTGAGGCGGTCCCGAAGGAGTGCACGCTGCTCCAATCTAAAGGGTTGGCCCAGCACCCTCTAAGATCTCGGAGCGTGACCACGCACCTGCAACTGCCAGCGGCAAACATCTACCAACCACCACGGTCTCGCTCTGCTGGCTGACGTGGCACCTCACCCATTCACATCAGACCTACCACACGTTCAGCAGAAAACTGCTTGAGAGACACTTGGCTGGTCTGGCACTGAACAGGGATTGCACGAAAACACTGAACATCTCATCCACAACGAAAGCCTCTGTAGCATCCTCACACTCCTTAGGAACCATGCTGCCCAGGGCAAGGCAAAAGAACAGGCTTAGAATCAAGATCATCACAAACAACATAAAAAAGTTATTTTTAATAACTTTTCTAATCCAAAAATAGTTATTTAGAAAATAAATTAACTACTGTATTCCTTATTTTACTTATTTCCTAGAAGAATTTCAACCATACAAAAATAATCTATATACTTTTGAAAACTATATTGCTTTTAACTTTTTAATCATCTAACCAGAAGAACCCAAGAGTCAGCCTCACTTTTGTTTTCTACGTCCTGATATTGCTAGCTAAGACAACTACCTAGTTTTTAAAAAAAAGATGCAATAACTGAATAATAACTTTGGTAGTACTACAATGGCCTAATATGTAGGCTTAAAGCTTTAGTACTATCCAAAGCGTAAGAGCAACTCTTTGTGTCTGAGTTACTAACTAACGTCACAGAAGCATGACGATTAAAGGTTTATGGTTTCAAAAATTAACACTTAATTAAATACCTAAAGAAACTAATTCACCAAAACCTTAGGTTATGCATATCAAGTTAAGCATTAGTATAGAGTCAGCACCAAATTTTTTTTATATGTAAGACTAATAAACATATACAGAATAAAGTTTTTAGAAAAGCCAAACAGGCAAACCCTTTCTTCACACAAGTTTGAGCCATTTCCACAAGCTTTAATCTTGCTTTTATGTAAGAGTTGGCCTCGTTTCATCACTGTCCTTTAACTGCAAAAGCAACTAAAACGCTTGCATGCATGTTCAAAAACTTGAAGCCACTTTTAATAGTTCTTTAAGTGTGAAGAGAACAGCATGTTTATTATAAGCAATGGAAAAAGCTGTAGAAAGAAATACTGCTGTACTTTAAAATCAGCCATGACCACATTGCTTATGAATATCATCCTTCCTGATCTAGACACTGGTTTTCAGCTGCTACTGCCCAAAGGCATCAACAACAAAGCTGCTTTAATCATCTCAGAGCTTGCTTTTTCTCCCTTTAATATCAATAAAATTTCTATCAGATGCAAAGACTGTCTTATAATTTGTGGCCAAGCTGCACTAATTAAAGAACCTCCAATCTTCAAGATTTCAGAAAACATCAAGTACAAAAGAGTTAGAAGACTCCACACTTACAGTGTGCTTCTCAATTACAGCTTTTTTTGGGCAAAGGTGAGCATATTTCTCACTTTTTCTATTGAGAAGAAGCTCCTTCCATTGATACCCATGCTTAATTCAACATTGTATGTAGTTTCTTCTACGCAGACAGCAGAAAAGCATGAAAAACACCACATGCCTTCCCCTACCACCCGATGGTTTCCCTTCGCTCAATACTACCCAAAACCACCTTCTCTCCCAGAAAGAAACCACCTTTCAGTTTTCAAGTGCAGGGTCTGTAGCAAGCGTTACATAGTACATCATCTTTAAGGTTAGTTCCTGTGCAAGCGACATGGTTTCCTTTGGTGTAAGGGAGCTTGAGATGATCCTGCTGAACTGGCAAGGAGCCTAACCCTGCTTCTCAGATGCTTTGGCAGAAGGAGGAGCCATGCCACAAAATGGATAACTGAGATTTATGGGTTTATGAAAACCTCAAGTCATTTACAGAAGGTAAATGGGATGTGATCATGGACAATCCTTTTATTGACAAACTGAAGAACAAAATCTTACCTCCTGCTTTGATTAGGGAAATTCTTGCCCGTGCCCTTTGCAAAACAACCTGACTGTAAACTTCCGAAATTGCTCACAGTACTTTTGAAAGAAGTTAATAAATGGGACTATATGAGCAATGGAAACTGCCTTAATCTCCCAAAGCTGAAATCTGGAAGTTACCAAGTACAGTAAATTCTGTTCGAGTTAGGTGGCAAATACCTTTCCCATTAATCACGTTCCTGGATGCCTTTTGCTTGCATTTAGTCTAAGATAAAGTGCCTGGCCCCCTGAATTAAAGAATATAAGAACCAAAGGCAGTCTGCCTTTCCTTTCCAACACAGACAGGCACCATTTATTAAAACTATGGGATGAAAATCTGCCACTGGCTCCAACAGCAACAACCTCTCTGAGGACTAAAACTTCCAAGAAAGCAAGTAAAGCCAAAAGGATTTTTCTTCAAAATCACATTTCTTAAGGTCTTCAAGAACTTGGAAACTTAGCAAGGTGCGTATAATGAAGAACAGAATCTCATATCCATATCAAAATTTGAATTTCCTATGCATTTTACTTCACTCTTTCATTCCGTGGGTATTTATGCCTATTAGGATTGGACTAGATAGTACTTGCTAAGTGCTAACCCGCAGTCATGAATTCTGGATTCAATACATGTTTGTAAAAGAGAATATTACCCTGCCTCTTCCTTAGATTTTGGGAATCGCAAAAAAATTGTATCAGCTTTTACCATAAACCTCAGAAGGTGAAAATGAAAAGCACCCTCTAAGAGATACAAAGTAGATGTTGCTAAGTCCAGAGAGACACCACACTCCTGCTCTATATGATGCTACAGCCATGCTCACCTGTGGAAAATGAAAGAGAGGATTTCCAAAACACAGCAAGACATAGCTTGTAACAGGCTGAGAGAAAAGGCAGTAAGTGCAGCCAGATTTTTTACAAAACTTTGTTATACTTGCAGTCGTACACCAAATTAAAACCAGAAGGACTACACGACAGTTTAAAGCAGAAAATCCAACATCCAGTCTGAGTGCCTGTCCAAAAAAGGCCAACTTTTCCACAATTAATTCCAAGTTATTCTTCCATCCTCCAGCATCCTTGCTCATAGCTACGTGCACGTCGGCTGGCTGCTGGTGAGAATTTCACTCCAGAGCTGTATCAGGTACTTGGGTTATCTCCCTCCGAGTCAGTGGGATTTATCTCCGTACAACCAATGGTATTTGTTCAGACAGTTTCCCATAAAGCCAGCGACAGTTTTCCTTATCTTGTCTTTTAAGTAAAGGGTAAACCAGGCTCCTCTTCAGTCTCTAAAACTTGACAGAATAGGAGGAGTCTATCTACTTTTTCTAAGTATGCTGCGTCTTGCAGGAACACATCTAAAGTGTTTTATCCTTGTGCAACCCTCCCCCCCCCATCTTAATTAGTACCATACTGAAATTCATAGGCAAAACAAATGACTAGAAAGAAATTTCTTACAGACGTTAAGTAACAGCTTTCACTGTCAACTGAAAAGAAGAACAGCTGGAAGGTCTGCTCAGAAAGTCCTGAACAATGAGAAAACCCACAGGGTGCATCCCTGGGCACCGCAGGGTCACAGCACCATCACTGCATACCTCAGTCGGGCTGTCCCGTCTGCCTGGGTGAGGAAAGAGATGGAAAAGAAGGGAAGGAAGGAAGAAAAATAACTGCTTTTAAACAAACAAATGAAAAGCAAATCACTACAAAGCCTTATCCTGTGGACAGCTTTACGTTGATAGAAATGGGTAGATTGGATATGGTCAAGCACACTGAGCACCTTTAATAAAAAAACAACCTTCAGAGAAGTTCATTCTTTGTACGCTAAACTCTTTTGAAGATGCACCTGTTGAAATTACTGGCTTTGGGTGCTTTAAAACTCTCCACCTCTCCAAATTTAGAAAAATTTGGTCCCAACAGACCACACGTGACAGAGCAGAGCTTGGTCCTCTACTACTGTTGTTGCTGAGATTGCAGAAATGGAAAATCATTAAGACTCTAGGGGCCATTTCCACCTTTTCCCTGCTGTGAGATCTGCTTCCTTGATTGTTTCTTGTCTAGTATTAGATACCCAAAGCAAAAATTTTCTATCAGCAACCTTGAAACCTCTGGAACAATCTCTCAGGGCATACTACTAAGTTGTTTTAACAGCCACTTTAATCTTTTTCCCCAATTTCATGATTGCACCCTGAGTCTGTAACTCTCTACTACCACCCTATACCGCTCCCTGTTGGGTGTAACACTCATTAAATATCATTAGACAAATCATGCAATGAGCACCTCCCATCACAAGTTTAGCCCATGCCTCATCAAACTGGAAGCATGAATTTTTTTAATAAACTCTTTTCACATGACCAATTCCCAATCTCCTAATTGTTATTGCCATTTTTTAAACTCCATCTACTTCACTCACACCCTGAATAATTCACATGTAGCCCCACCAAAACCCTACAAAGAAGGATTATCTCTGCCACAAGTCTCTCCTTCTTTTTTAAGGGCTTAGTCCAAAACCTAGAGGAATTATTATTAAAATTTCTTTTAATTTCAGGGGGCTTTAAATCATTTTACTACTTATAATGTGTGTGTATTTAAAATATCTTAAGGATCTTAAATAAATGGAAAAAAATATTTTTCCGTAGGTATGGTTATAAAAACAGGGTTGTGCTACACAGAACAGAAGACACCTTTGAAACTGCTGTGGTTTCAATACTAGTAATGCTGCAGTGCATGTTGTCTGGCTTTCTGCCCCACACCTCCTTGCTGGCACTACATGGCCTCCTACTCTCCCCTAAATAGCCTCCACCCACCCTCTCCCAATGAACACAAGCTGTCCCCAGCGCTCACAGGAGTCTCCAATGACTCATTTTTCCATTATTTTACTATGACATTAATTTCCTCCAGGTAGGATTAAGGAATATCGCATCTTGATGTTTTAGTCACAATTTCATTCCACAATAATGACCAATTTTCAATAATTTCTGCTTCAAAAAGACAAAATATTTTGTGATGGCTTGCAAAATGTAACTTCACCTATATCTATATAGTTTCTTAATGCAGAGATTTTCTGAGTATAAAAATCGTTTTGCAAAACACTGCCATCCACAAATAAGTCTTTAGGCAGCTTGTGAAGTACCTGTCCCCGATTCAAAATTCACAAGGATGAGCCCTGCCCTTGCAATTTCAAACACAGCCTCACATGTACCGTGCTGTGAAGACCACTTGAAAAATTAGACATTGGCATCGTATATTCTCTTCTTAGGCATTATTTGCTGCAGGAAATGCACACTACTAGGTCAATAATTATATTAGCTGACTTTCAGGTATGTCTTATCTCAAGATATTGCCCCATGTACAAGTATACACAGATCTCAACGATGTGCAATTTGGCTGGTTCAATACTATCACTTCTTCCTTAAGAGCACAGAAGTTGAAGTAGGTTTAGGTGGAAATCACAGTCTCTGCATTCAGTAACCAAGACTCCATGTAGGATGCCTTCATGATTTTCTCTGAGATTCCTTTCTTCTACCGGTCTGACAAGGCTGGCGCCTATTCACCTGCAGGGAACCGCACAGAGCAAAGCGTCTCCCAGGCTCTACCTGGGGGTGCTCATGCTGAGAGCCATGTTCTCACTGGTTTATATAGACACCTGCAAGTATATTTGTACATATTTTTTTACATAGCACATAAGTTTTGTCCTTGTTTTGTTCTCCTCTCATCCCTCAAACAATGTGAGCAAACAGACTTTTGGAAATTAGAAAACCTGTAGATTTGTACACATGTTGATGAAGGAACCCTATCAGTTTGTTGCTGAAAGCTCCATCTACTCCTTTAGCCCTCAGTCCCTCATTTCCATTCATTACATTGTGTTTTAGCTTAAATGTTGTCTAAATAAACCACAAGGCTTTACAATACAGGGACATGGCTTCAGACAAATTAAATTATCATTACGGCAACAAGAAATTAAATTACACCATCATGACAACAACCATGCAGCAATCCTTCTGCACATTCAAGCAGTCATGTTTAACTCTGCCCCACACAATTTTGGCTAACCCCCCCACCTTGCAGGCAGCAGCCCAGCATGCTGCAGAGCTGACATGCCACCCAAATAATTTTCTCTGCTGCAGGCTGAGATTAGCGCGGCAGGAACTAACTTGAAGGATGCCAGTGTTCAACCACAGCAAGCTTCTGCTGCGAAGGCAAGGAGGTGGGGGCACGAGCCCTCCACCAAGCTATGTGAAAGGAAATGCAAAAATCTAGTGCTGAAACCAGGACATATAGATTGCAAATATAAATTTATTTACTGGAACACTGGTTGGGAGGGAGCACTAGAGATGATCTAGACCGAACTTACACTTGAAGTAATACTCAGGATTTCCTGTCTTGAGTCTACTGATATTTGGGCCAATATGAGTGAGCATCCCAAAATGTACAAAGTCTGGAGAATGTCACTGGCTGCAGACTCTGAATAAGAGGTGCGAGGCAGCATCCTTGATCTTGTTATCTCACGACCTCCCTCACCAGTACCACCCCATTCAAGCACTATGGATTGACAGTTCTACTGACAAAAAGCAGGTATCTCCTTTCCCTTTTTACTGAGGACCCCCCTGCATCATCTTTGGAGGAAAAAAACCCAAAGCTCCCAGGCCGCTAGTAAAACTCACCAAACCTTTACAAAGCTGGCTAAAATATGCACTGCTTATTTAATCTACAGAATCAGCGATTCAGCCCGCTTCCTCTTCAAACGAGGAGAGCTCACCACGGCACTCGCTGTAAGACAGATAAGCAAGGTCCAAATCTTGCAGACTCCAGCCTCAAGATGAGTGGTAGGTTTGGTGAGTTGGTTTGATTTCACTGTGTTTTGATTTAAGATGCTCTTCCTGATTCCTTTTCCTTCTTGGAAATACTAATTTACAGGCAGCCTCTATACAAAGTGCCTTGTTAATTATTTTTCAAAGCAAGAATTTAGAGTGGGGGATCCTCACAGCAAGAACGGCAGGCTTGAGCCAGGGGATAAGCACAATGCTTCCTTTTTTCACAATGGTTTCGCTTTATCACTTGCCTCTGCAAAGATGTGATAGGCAAACTAGGGATGCATCTAAAGAGCACACAGCTCTCAGCAAGGCAAAGGCATGCTTCCTTTGAGCTACAGGGAAGTCTCAGATACACACATCCAGTCCAGTTTCACACATGTCCAAACAGACATGGATTTCCCAACCCTCTGGCATGAGCTCCCTCTTCTAATTCTAGATGGTGTCCAGGGCAAAGATCTTGTACCATTTCCTCTTGCACAGCTGTGAAGAAGCTAATAAGCTCCCTGAATCTCCTACCTTTTTTTTTTTTTTTTTTTCAGTAATTAGACATCAGCCTTTTCAGGCGCTCACAACTGCCCTCACTCAGTCAGGGACCAGAAAACTTGAAATCCTGAATTGTGGAAATGCAATTTTGGCTGCAGCATGGGGATGAGTGTAAAGAAAAAAAAGTCCATGGGCATCGCACCCTCGTGGCTCTGATGGGACCTGAAACCACCCTCAATGGCACAGGAGAAGATGACAATACTGAGGTGACATTGTAGAAAAATCTCCGCATGTGAGACTGGCAGCTTTGCTGATTGCTTTTTGGGTGAAGGCCATTTAATATTTGGACAGCCTTCCCACTATGGGAATCTCTTGAAAGATCCACTGTGATTTCAGAGGAGTCCTAACAGAGGAGCAGTTCAACATTTGCACTCCCCCTACACCACAAAAAAAATCCCAAAGCAACAGAATAAAAGGACAAGCTCAGCTGTGGGCACCACCCAGGAGTCACCCTGTGGTCTGAATCATCAGCACCAAGTTTGATCTCCCAGTCCACAGCAGTGAGGACTCTCGCAGGCTTCAGATGGATAATATATAATATACTGGAATAGGGCTTCCTTTTCACATGCAAACTTTTATTTCGCTTGTAGATCTCCAGCCTTAAAATTTGCTTTGTAAATGCTTTACCTGCTACCCTACCAACAAGGAGAGCAGGTGACAGGTAAGAGCAAGACATATTTCATCTTTTAACTACTCAAATACAAAAATACCCCCCAAAATACAGAATTATGCCCTTTTCCTTTGTAGTTTAATAGTGATATGCATAAATTTAAAGCAATTTTTTTCATTTTCTCTCTCAACATTTTAATGGGTTAAAAAGTTGTTCTTGCACAGGTCTGAATAGTTTACCTAAATACCCACCTAGCAGTTTTCCCACTGCCTTCAATGGGCTTTGCAAAACATCAGGCCACATGGTCTTGATCCGATCTACCTTGGCAAAACCCGGTGCCTGAACAGTTTCGGCTGCCGGTGCTGGGGAATTGTTTCAGGGCAGTTTCAGGCTGCCTCTCTCCACACTCTTGAAAGTTTTTACTGTCTGCTCTTCGGCACCTCCTAACTCACTCGTCGGTACTTTTTAAAGCATTGCCGTTTAAGAAACCCCATCGCACTCTGTCCCCCTCCGAACCGGCCCAGCTGTGTCCCCCAACCCCGCTGACCCCACCGGCTCCCGAGTCCTGCCCGCTGCCCGGGGTTCCCGGCTGCCCGCTGCACCGCGCCCGGCTCCGGCTCCGGCTCCGGCTCCGCTCGGCACCCCGCCGCGCCGCGGGGGCTCGGGATTTCCTCTCCTCGCCCCCGTGGGGGGCTTTTTTTGCGAGCTTTCCCCACCAGAAAGCACGACTGCAAGACGCAGCGCTCTCAGACAAAAAAGCCCCGGGAAGCAGCCGGCCGCTCCGCCTCCCCCTCGCAGAGCCCTACCTCGGATGTAGGTGCACTTGCTCTCGTCCAGCAGGCTGGAGGCAGAGCCGCCCATGCTGCCGGGGACCGCTGCTGCTGCCGCCGCCGCCGCCGCCGTCGCCCGGCCCGGCCCGGCCCCGCCCGGCCCCGCGCTCCGCGGCCGCTTCCTCCCGCTGGCGCCGCCTCTCGCCCGCCGCCGGCAAAAGGAGGTCGGGCCCTGCTCGGGCCCTGCTCCGGCCCTGCTCCCCGCCTTCCACACACACACACCCCGCCAGCCGACCTCCTGCCCCGCCCGGGCCCTGGGTCGCCCCTCGCCACTCCCAGAAACGTGGGAGCAGAAGATAGAGAGGCGATGGAGAAGGCGTCCATCTGCCAGGTGAGCGGGGTGTGCCTCTACGCACGCATGCCCCCATCTATTTTCTTTGGCCCATCGAAACGCGCGGCGCTGCCGTCTGCTCTTGCCCTCCTGTCACTTGCTACCCTCATCTCAAAATCTGCATCCCCTTGGAGACCCTTTGAAGTTTCCATGCAGGCTACTTTAAAGACCATGTGGGATATCCCACATGGGATTGAAGTCCGTTAGAAACGTTCTCCAACACTTCTCAAGAAGAAGGAAGAACCACCGGAAACATCCTTCAAACAGGACGCCTTCTTCCGCAAGGCACGTTGAGACACCATGGGATTCGTGTGGTTTGCTCTTCAGGGCCATACCTTCCCACTCCAGTCAGCCTCTGACTGGGAATACTGGTGGCCTATATAGGATATTGTTGACTATATGATTCCAGGATGAATGATAGACCTATGCATTTTAGTGCCCGCTTGCATGTCACTTCAGTAAAAATAGTCCAGTGATCAAACCAACTTCCTGAAACGTGTAAGAGCACCACTTTGCAGATCCTCGGCATAGCAGTGTAAGATAGTATGGAACAGCTATCCGAATTTCCTTGCCTCTGAACAATAATTTCAGTGAGGCTTTATACCACATGTGACTTTCTAAGGTAGTTTCTTCTGTTTCGCTGTTTTTATAATGCTAATTCAGCTGACAGGGAACGGGCAGCCTGCCATACATTATTGTGCCTCATGTGTTTAGTATGGAGTCAATGAGTTGCAATGAATATGGATTGTGCTGACACGCTGGGGATTCACAGTGACTGGAAGTTATGTATTTTAGACTTAAATACTTTTCATTGAGCTTGTACACCTGTCACTTGCTGTGAAATTGCTTTAACGTAGTTAAGTGGATTGTGCAGTAGGTGCGTTTAATACTTTGCCACTTGGTTGATCACAGGTTGGTTGAAAATTCTGGGGTTGAATCTTAAAAGTTTTAAACCCAACACTAAACTCGACCAGATTTGAAATATTGGAGATGATATGTAACATCCAGTTCAGTATTCTGCTAAACAGCCTCTTCCTTCAAGAAAGCTGACTGAAGACAACTTCAGTATCAATTCACGTTCCCTGGGCAGGTGCTAGTTGTACCAAAGTGTAATGGAGCAATTGTTTACCTACCCTGAGGAGACCAGGTTCATCCAGACCATCACTAAAACAGAGTTTCACAAGTCTACGGATATCTCAGCTGAGAATATAGTACTAAATCAACAGCACTTCTAGAGGTCAAATACGAATCAGACTTTATTACCGATATATTTGGTTGTTAAGCTCTGCACGAGAACTTTGCACTTGCTCACAGAAAGGTGGATGCTGTGGTTTGCTCGCTGCACATCTTTGAGCTGTGTGAGCAGACAACGATGAGGAAATTCTGTTTACTGTCATGCATTTTAAAGGTGTTAATTCAGAGAAGAATTTGGCCTCCACTGAGTGTAGCGTACCCTTTGTCAAATGTATTTGGGAAGGCTTTCATAATGTACAGTCACATGTAATATGCAAGTCAGCTCCAGGAGTCTGGAGAGATAAACTATGGAAAATTCATGAGCCGTAAACTGGATTGCTATTCTGTCTCATCATTTAGCGGATGAAAATATGCCAAATCCCAGAAGCTTTATACCCAAGAACAGATGTCAGTGCGCATACTGAATGGGAAACCTCCCCGTCTAATTACAGCTAGGGTAAAACCAAAATGAGATCTGAATACTTTTTTTAATTATAACATTTTATGCTTTGGTAATACCTGATCCCCAAGATCCCCACGCATTTTACAAACGCTAGCTAATTAAAGACCATAATCTTCCTTTTAAGATAGGGAAATGCTGTGTTTTAATGGCAAAGTTTGTATCTTAAGCATCTTAAAAAGATACCATGAGAAATGTGAGCAAAGTCAGGAACAGATATAAATGATTCTATTTCTATACTGCTTAATAACAAACCCATTCTTCTCCAAGATAAGAAATTGGTCATGTTAGTCTGACATAACATATCTGCACTGCAGCTATCAATGATGAAGTAATATTATCAAAACAAAAATACCACCGGAGGCAAAATAAATATTTCCCCACTTTTATGAAATCCTGATCTTTGAGAGTTTTTTTTCCTTTACTCTCCCAAAGAGTTCCTTCTCTAAACACCTGATTTGCATTATGTCCTACAGGGCAACATGGTGGAGCTCTTCTATCTGATAGAGAAAGTGGACTCATGAGTGAACAGGACCAGGAGAAGCACCTCCTCCCCAGCACAGGAATGAAGATCTGTCTCCACTGCCTCTGTGACTTTGCTTGTGGAGGCTTGACATCAGGAGAAAGGTGGTTCCTTACATCACCAGAGTCCAAGCTTCACTCATGGTCTGTACCCATAAGGCAGCCAGTGAAAGTACTGAGAGCTCTCATACCCAAAAAGTGCAGTACACAGTCACTACACTGCCTTGTTCTGTATCAGCCTCCAACTCCATTTTGGGAGGGAGAGAGAAGGAGGTTTTCTCCACAATCACTTCTTTATTATCTCCCTGCGGAGGGAACTGTAATGTAACCCTGATGTGCCACTGACATAGACATGACAACGAGATCCATTCCCAATGCAAATGGGCATACCATCATAATAAACTTCCAGCTGTTGTTAGTCAAACACACTGTCCTTAACGCAACCACAGGGCTGACAAGCTGCAGATATATCATCAGAGGGACTGACAAAATCTTTGCCACGTTGTTGGCTACCTCTCCTATGTACCAACACTTGTCTAATTGTAAATAGGACATGCCAAGGAACCAGTTGACTTGACATGCTGCATAATAGCACTTGACTGCACCCTTTGCTTTAGAGGGAACTGCAGCGTTCATCCTGTGTGTACACTCCCACAACCTTCTTGATTGCCTCAGAAATACAGTTTGTTATCAACCAGAATCATTTAAGTTAAATGCGTATGCAATCCATTGGAAGAGAAAAGTAATTATCCAAAACTACTTTATAAGGTTTCTCCAAGGGAAAGTAGCCATTTTAAGATCACTGACTTCTCTAAGCAGGATAACAAGGTGCTGTTGACAAAGACAGCTGCAAATATAATAAAACCATCACAGATAAATAATAATAATCTATTGCTAGAGGAAACTGTTAATCATTATTGTCTGCAAGCCAAAACCAGGTTGCAGAAAAGTAGTACAGAGAAGATGAGTCAGAAGATAAAAGCAGCTCTTTTCTCAGGACAGGCTGCTGGTTGAAATACAGTCCAAATCCCTTCCATTTTAGTAACACAGAAGAATGTTATTCTTATGAGTTATTTTCAAAAGGTTAGAAGGAGGTCTTAAAATCTAGCTGTGGAATACACTCTAAGAGAATCACAACTGTTCTTGCTGGAGAGCCAAAAATAATATTTTGATAAAGTAGCCTTAAAAAAAAGTTGGTTGTGCTTTAGCTACTACCCTAATTCTGAGAGACCAGCAAGAAGCACTGAAAACCCACGAACAGAAGAGTGGATTTTAATGGATTCTTAACCACAGAATCATGGAACAGCCCAGGTTGGAAGGGACCTCAAAATATCATCTGGTCCATCCTTTCACAGGAAAGGGAGCCTTGATGAGATTATCTAGCACCCTCTGCAATTGCATCTTGAGAACCTCTGGCAGTGGAGACTCTACCACATCCCTGGGTAGGTTGTTCCAGTGCATGACTGTTCTTACTATAAAAATTTCTTTCTTATATCAAGATGAAATGAAAAAGTGGGATGTGGAGACAGTATATGAAGTGCTACTGTGTCCTAGGGAAGAGATAAAAATGGTGTTTATGGTCATTTTTCAAAGAAAGAAATCAGATAAAACCCCTTATTTTTGTAACTTCAGAAAGTATGGATGACAGTCTGAACTACTCATGAGGAGGAAAAGCAAGGCAAAGGTATGTTTCAATAGCAGACAGTATCTTGGTGGTAAAATTAGATACTTTGTATCTATCTTTCACTAGTTCTGTGAAAGAACAGGGTTTAAAAGGTGGTGCAGGTCAGAATGTAGTCAGGCCACTGAGTGCACAGCCCAATGCAGGAGGCGGCTTTACTGGCTGCCTTCCTCACTCCTTATTTTCTTCCCAATTATGTTTTCTTGCCATTCAACATGTAAACAACATTCATTTGAATACCCATTGAATACCTGTGCTCATAAAATACCAAATTATAAATAACATTCATCTTTTTACCCTGCTTGGTTGCCAATCATTCATAAATGTCAATTTCGTCCACAGAATTTAATCTGATTCATAACCTTAGAGATTTTTGAAACTTTTCAGCAATGAAACATTCTCATAATGCATTAATTGTGACATATCAGAGCTCAGTAGTTCTCCACTCGCATTTAGTAAATATATATATACCTAGCCTATGGCAAGGCTCAGCTAGAGGTTAGCATTGCTACAGATCTAGAATTTCCATCCTCAGTATCCAAACAGCACACATCTTGTTCCTCAAAAGTAAATACTTTTTAGGGGAAAGGTAGAAAACTTGGGGTAAAACCTCTTTTTTCTTAGTTGTCAAAGAGTGAGGTGGGGTCATGAAAAATACACTGTAAAAGAGGGCTAGAAGCTAATCTCTCTTTTGACACCTCAGATTCTTGAGTGGGAGGATTTAAGCAGCTGGGCTTTAAAGACACTAGGTAAGTAAATCATAAGAATGCTGCTTACATAGAATTGCTTCTCTAAAATTAGGAGAATAGCACACTGCTAATGGTATACACTCAAGAGAATGTATGTTCTTTTCTTTCCTATCTGTAAGGGCCCTTCAGTGTGTCTTATGTTCCCAGTTCACATGGAGTACAAATAAAAGCTTGTAAATATATTCTGAGCAAGTTATACTCTTTATAACAAAATACACAAGCTCTTAGTACTTAGGGCATATTACCAACTTGCACGTCAAGGCTGCTTGTTAAAAACAGGTTCTAAAATTGATTTATCACAAATAAACAGATTCTGTCAAGTACAGCTCTAGACAGTGGCTATGGAGAAGGAAAAGCACTCTACACACCATGAGTACTTCAGTAGAAAAAGCCTCTGAAATCAGTAACCTCACAAGAAAAAGAGACTTCGCCTTACCTTAACTTTGAAATAATTTATCTTCAAGCCCTGTGGTGAAAAGTTCCCCTGGTCTTCTCTTCTTCCCTCTCTGGTTTTACTGCAGCAGTGCTGTTGGCCCTGTCACCTGGCATGTCAGGAACTTAATAAGAACACTGTTTTAAGCTTGTTCTTTTGATGTCAGCCTTGTGACTCTTTGAAGCTGGAGTCTGCTTTTGGAAGGTTGGAGGGGCAATGCTGGGTCTAGAGGAACAAGAAAATAGAGAGGTGCGGCAAATGGGAATCAGTAAGGAAGAAACTCTGATTGTTAGGATATGACACAGGACTAAGGGCATTTGGGAAAGGAATGAAGACTCCTAATAGGGATGTGAAATTCAGAATCTTTAAGATGTGATTCTTGATTTTATTTCCTATAAATTAAGGCATCCTAGAGCTGAGAATCACCTCCAGCTGTTGCATACTCCATTTACCTGTCCCAGTGGCCAAGTAATTACAGGGTTTTGTATATACGTAAATTAAAATAAATTATATGTGTTGGAATTTTCTTGTTTACTAAACACACAAATCATATTTGGTAAATTCAAACACCATTTCATTCTCTGCTTAGTCACTAGGTTATGAAATCTGTTAAACGACACAGCTGGAGGTGACCATCCCTGCTCAGCTGCCATTAGAGGCTGTATTTTAATTAGTTAGGACATTCATGTCAAAGCAGCTAACATACAGGCCTTTGCAAATTAATTGTTGAAGCCAGCTTCCTCATTGTCAAACAAGACACATTGATTTGTTCCCTCACCTTGAAATAGAGGTGTCATGGAGAAACCAGTAAATAAAACCACAGCTGACTGCACTTTCCACTCCATAGTGCTCACACAGTTACCGAAGAGCAAACAAAAAGACACAGCTCAATCTGTTATCTCAGCAGAAAATCCAGGATAAAAATCCATCTGTCAGAGATCCAGTGGATTCTTTACTGCCTCAAGTGGGCAGCCACACCTGCTTGGGAAGACAAAAAAAAGAAAAACCTTCATAAGTGGTGGAAATGAGTTTATAGGGCGCAATCTGCAGGAGGCAGTGTTAAAGGCTTTCGGCTCAGGTAACAGGAAGGCTCAAGGCATCGCACTGTCTTTGAACAGACTTTAGTGAGGCAAGACATCAAAACCTAGAAATTAGACCTGTCATTTTTTTCTTCTTAATTAAGTACATTGTAGTGTGACTCTACTTAGATGAGTAAGAAATTCTGTTTCCATTTGATTAACAAAGATGTGATCAAAACTTTCTTCCCAAGTGAGCTGATGTTCATGTATTATTAACTACCCTTCAAAAGTACAGCAGACATATGCTGCAGAAGCTGAATGATCCTGCAGACATGATTAATGAAGGAGAGGACTAAATCCCCATGACATCTGGATTTGCTTCTTCTGGGCACAGATGGTTTTGGTTGCTTTTTATTCTGAGTATATTCATTAAGACTAAGCATGGGGTTTAAACACAGCCTTCCTGTTCCAAGTCTCCATTTTCCATGGAGAAGCTTCTCATCGGGAGCCTACCCAAGAAGGCATACGTAGTGATTGAAATGGGATTTGCTAAACCATCTTGCACACTGAATGGGCTGCAAGAGTTCAAAGGGAGATAAACAAAGGGAAGCTGAATAGTTTGGATTTTTTATATTTTCCCTCCCCTCTCTAAGAAGTGATTGTCTTGTCTGCTTCATTTCTTTCTAGAGAATTTTACAAAAACCTTAGCACTCCTAGGTTTTTAACTTACAGTAAATGGATCCCCAAATGTTCACAAGTTTTTCTGTTCATTAAGTTTAGATGCTCAGAGCATAAGTCCATCCATCCAAGCCTAGCTTCTGACATGGGAAAGCCACACGGTGATAAACCTTCACAACAAAGAACACAATGTACTAATCATGTCGGTGAGTGAGGTACCCGCTGATCCTTGTAATCCTGTTAGCCTCATGCTCCTCTCCAGCTCATCTGCAGTCACACAAGAGTTTGCTCGGACAAGAGAAAGACATCACCTACTCGACGGCACTAGCACATCCAGGGGGCAGTTCCCCCGTTCCAGTACATGCTGTGTCATGATATGTTTGCTAATGGTGCAGGATCTGCCACAGTAATGCTCATTGGTATATAAATTGCAACAAGCATCTTACGGTGAAGCAGGAAGCAAGAATCGTAGCAATTAATTATTACCAAGACTTACTTGGGTAGTAACATCTGGACACAGAGTTTTTCATTGTCCTTTAGGAGAGCAGATGTAATTAACTGGTATATTACTTAACCTCTGCAGTGATTTTCTTATGCTCACTGTGTTGCTCTTGTAGTTGGTAATGTGGGTAACAAGTAATCTGCTTTTTTTAGCTTGTTACCTGGCTTGGGTTCTCTCTAGCTAGCATCTTTACAGCAGTTGCTGTATCTTGTGAAACTTATATATGTCCATCTGTAATAAAATGGGTTGCATTAGCTTTGCTTTATTATACATTCTTGTATGTATAATTCTTGTAAGAAAAGAATTTTGAAAAAGAGAAAAGTAAACCCCTGCATTATTGTCGTGCAACTCATCTACATGTCAAGTGCCTGGCCAAGCTAGCAGTGTCTGTTACATCTCTTAAAATGGTTAACACTAATTTGTATAACAGCAAACATGCTGGTTTGCTGTAGAAGCAGTGCAAAATACAGTCTCAATCTGTAGAAATTAGAAAGTATCCAATATCTCCTTTTGCTCTAAATTGAGCATTTTTATATAATGGCTATCCACTTAGAATTGATAAACTATCTAATCACTAGTAAGTCTGGTTTTGTTTCAAAGCAATTTAGATGTCAGTGTTTATTTGGCTTTTATAGGAGAGCATAATACTCATTAAAAAAAATTGCTTGCTTTCATATATACATCCATCATTGCAAGTCCAGCTGTTTTGCTGTACTGTATTGAACATACTAGCATATTTACTGCATTAAAGCAGTGCTCTGCAGAAAAAAAAAATATTACTTTTTTTGACAACTTTTAGCAGAAACCTATATTCTCCTGGTTATCTATGCAGTTTAACTTTACCAGATTGGTTTTGACTGCAGTTGGTTACAATAATGTTTGTAAGTGAAATGCAACTATTGCTTTTCCTTCCTTTTCTATTTCATAATAAAGTTAGTATTTCCGTAGACACTGGAATCCTCATTTGCCTGACATGAGAGAAAATAACAACATTCTTCTGTTATCCCAACTTTGAAACATGATGATTAGAAGTATTATCATAGATCACAGAAAAATCTAGGTTGGAAGTGACTTCTGGAGACCATCTGGTCCAAACTTCTGCTGGAAGCAGGGCCATCGAGTTAGGTTCTCCAGGGCTCTGTCAAGCCAAGTCTTGAATACTTCCAGTGAGGGAAATTCTACCACTTCCCTGGCAACCTATTCCAATGTTTAATTGTTCTCACAGTGAATTTTTTTTACTTGCATCCAGACAGAATTTCTCCTTGAAGCAACTTGTTTGTGTTAGCCTTAATGTGTTTTCCCTTGATGTGTTCAGATACATAAATTAGTGCTTGCCTGTCTAAATAACCAACAGAAGAAAGAACAGTGGCCTTGTTTTATTTCTGATGTCATGCTGGATATTTAGTAATTGAACTACCTGGCGGTTAGCTTTTGTCCAAGTCTTTCATTCCCCTTTGCACAGCCTGTGTAAGTACTGGACAGAATTGGGTGGTCTTTAAGTACTCTGTCAAGTACCAGAGAACCAAGGAACACAGAAGTGGGCAGGAGGTTGAAATCAAGGGCATTAATGTTCTACAACAGCCACCCACCCCATTTCAAAATTAAGTTTTTTAAGGACTTTGCCTATATAGCATAATTGAGCTGTAAATGTCCCGGCCACTGCCTGAAGGCCTGTATTCGACCCTCATTTTGTGCACATACATCACCGCTGCAGACTGAAAGCAGTATGCAAAACTAACACGGTAGTCCTGCCAACAATTACCTGTTACTTGGTGCACTTCCCAGAATAAAATCTTAGAAAATTTTAGACTCTAGTTTCCATTTCTCTGGTACATTTCTTTAGCTATTTAAACAACTGCCAAAAAAAAAAAAAAAAAAAAAAAGACACGATAAAAATGTTTAGATTATGGAATAAGCATGCATAATGGTTTGGCTACAGTTCCTTTCTCTTTCCCCAAATACTTGAAAGAATAACAAGAGGAAATACTAAAAAGAACCAGCAATCTAAACAAAGGTTGTGAGGTCAAACTCTCACTTGCTCCTCCTTCCTTCTCTTTATCGCTGCTAGCCACTTGGCTGCTGGCTCTCAGCTGAAGGGACTGGTTGCATTGTTAGTCCATGGACAAAAACAATAAATGACAAAAAAAGATTTTGTGGGTGCCCGGTGATATCTTGAGTCATTCCAGAGTTTTGCCTTGTGCAAAATGAAAATCCTCTGAAAACAAGGAAAAATAAACTGAAGTTCATGAAGTACATGAAGTACCAGCCTTAACTCTGGTCACCATCCCTTGATGGTAGTTATCCCTAGAATGAGTTGCACAAATGACAGCTATGGCTGCTGTGTTTAGATATATCTGCAAGGGATGGTGAAGGAAAGTGCTGCATTAGCTTGGCAGGACTGTAATTGCAGCTATTTGGGAGGCAGCGGTGGAGGAAAGACACAAAGACGAGTTATGAAGATTTTTACTAGTGGGGCACAAAAGTCTTCCTGCCAATAGGTTGTCATAGCAGTGAAATAGGGAGAAGTTTGAATATGTGAATTTAAAGATAGCCCAGTGAAAGTTGTGCATCAAGCGGCAACCCACACAAATAGGCGAAGGACTGCAAAAGTCCACCAAGTGTGAAGATGTTTCTAAGAAGCACGCTACATTTGAGGATAGGACAGGTATAAGTAGCTGCCACTTAGTGCAGTTCAAAAAATGCTGAATTTGCCATTGCAGAAGGAGCCGGTAGACCATGTCTGACAGTGCTCCAGTGTCCTGTTTCCTGAATGTTTCTGCTGTCTGCAAAGCGCAGGCACCTTCTACTGCTACAGCCCTGAAAATAGAGACCAAATTGCAACCTAGTTGCATGTTGCCTAATTCAATATTCTGGGAGCACAGACAGCCAATTCTAACTGTATCAATTTAGAGTATTTGTTAAGTGAATTTTCTAGTTTAACAAGGAACAGGTTCACTGCAGAGAGTGGTATCACATGGCTGTAATTGAAGTACTAGCGTGACACGACAAAAATAAAGGAAGCTACGCAGTTCCTACTGAGTTTGCTCTCACACATCTAATTATAGAGGAGTGATAAAGACTATACTTCTAACTCATCAAAGGCTGGAGTTGCTGACATGAATGACAGGAATCAGATTTTCGGTCGATATTCATATATCCTGACTGTTGCAATGAATGCTGAATGCACTAGCTACCAAAATCGTGGATGTCCAGTTGTCCACTCTAACTCTGAGGTTATGCAAAATATAATCTCAACCAAAACTTTAAACTAGCAGTTCTCTTCCTATTCTATTGAGATGTTATCACACCCAAAGTTACTCCTTGCTATCTGGCGCCCTCTCCCGCACGTTTACTTGTGTAGGCTGTTCTGGTTAGAGAGAATCTCCTACAACATCCCCTTCCTCCAGTAAGGTCTTTCAGTACAAAAGTCCCTCCTGACCCCACAAACTTTACCTCCCTATTTTTCAGATACCTAGGTTGTGGCCACTCATTACACTCCAACAGGCTCCCAGGCAACTTTAGCTTTGTTAATGAAGAGTTGTCAGCAAAATTATTCCTAGCACCCTCAACTTACCACGGTCCAACTAGTTGTCTCTGGTTTATTGACAACAATTACCCTTGCCACAAAATTCACTGAGCAGGTATTAGTGTCTTTACCTCCTCAGGGTAATCTCTCTACCTCTTCTACTTTTCCCTTCATAGAGTTCAGCTGAAGTTGAAGCAAATTGATCTGAGACTCTGTATTGGCTTTTTGTGGCAAGGTTTTGGTAGCGGGGGGGGGGGGGGGGGGGTACAGGGGTGGCTTCTGTAAGAAGCTTCCCCTGTGTCCAACAGAGCCAATACCAGTTGGCTCTAAGACGGCTGCCGGCCAAGGCCGAGCCAACCAGCGATAGTAGTAACACCTCTGTGATAACATTTTTAAGAAGTAAAAAAGTTGGGATTGATGAAAAATGGCAGCCAGAGAGAGGAGTAAGAACATGTAAGAGAAACAACCCTGCAGACCCCCAGGTCAGTGAAGAAGGAGGGGCAGGAGATGCTCCAGGCACCGGAGCAGAGATTCCCCTGCAGCCCATGGGGAAGACTATGGTGAGGCAGGCTGTCCCCCTGCAGTCCAGGGAGGTCCACGGTGGAGCAGATATCTACCTGCAGCCCGTGGACGACCCCACGCCAGAGCAGGTGGATGGTCAAAGGAGGCTGTGACCCCGTGGGAAGCCCGCGCTGGAGCAGGCTCCTGGCAGGACCTGTGGATTTGTGGAGAGAGGAGCCCATGGAGCAGGTTTTCTGGCAGGACTTGTGACCCCATGGGGGACCCACGCTGGAGCAGTGTGGTTCTGAAGGACTGCATGCTGTGGAAGGGACCCACACTGGAGCAGTTCGTGAAGAACTGCAGCCCGTGGGAAGGACCCAAGTTGGAGAAGTTCGTGGAGGACTGTCTCCTGTGAGAGGGACCCCACGATGGAGCAGGGGAAGAGTGTGATGAGTCCTGCCCCTGAAGAGGATGAAGTGGCAGAGATAACACGTGATGAACTGACCGTAAACCCCATTCCCTGTCCCCCTGCACTGCTGGGGGGGGAGTGGGTAGGTAGAGAACCCGGGAGTGAAGCTGGGCCTGGGAAGAAGGGAGGAGTGGAAGGAAAGTGTTTTGAGATTTGGGTTTATTTCTCATTACCCTACTCTGGTTGATTGACAATAAATTTAAGTTTATTTTCCCCAAGCTGAGTCTGTTTTGTCCATGACTGTAATTGGTGAGTGATGTCTCCCTGTCCTTATCTCGACCCACGAGCCCTTTGTTTGTATTTTCTCTCCCCTGTCCAGCTGAGGAGGGGGGAGTGATAGAACGGCTTTGGTGGGCACCTGGCGTCCAGCCAGGGTCAACCCACCACAGACTCATTGCCTCCTCACCACCATCATACCACCTTCAGCCTTCTTGCTAGTCCATCTCTGTAGTAAGGTAGCAATAGCTATGTAGCAGTGATTGTCCCTGCCCTCAGTAGAAGTAAGAAAAAGCAGAAGGAATTTGTGTCTGTTCCAAATCGAAGTGTTTTGCACAGAAGGACCACTGTATCTGCAGCAGAGGAAGTTCAGAGACTTGACCTCTGCCTCCTGATGGCAGGTTCTCTGGTCATCCAGCTGAGATTTTAACAATCTGAAACAGCAGCTCTGAGACAGAAAATTTGCTCCACATATGGGTCCTCTTCCCTAGTGTAAGACAGAATGAATCCACTTCTTTATCTGGAGATGAAAATCAATGGTCCCAACTCTCACAAAAGGCAAGGAACGGGGCACAAACCCTGAGGAGTTTCAGAATTCACCTACGAGGAAACAATATGGGGCTAACACTTAATCACCACATTGCTACATTCTCCTCTCATGGGTTGATTGCCAAACCACTTTCTCTTCTGTTTCCTTCCTCCTTACTGTAATTTTTACACTCTGTCAAGTCATTCACGCTGCTTCCTCATCCCCGCTCAGTGTTCCAAGACTTCTCTTCACCATATTTTCTAGTTTATCATCAAAAAGCTGCAAGAATCTAAGAAGAAGAGAAATTATGTCTTACAGAACACAGAGAATGCTTTGAATTTTGGCTAATGCTCTGCTGCCATGTTTACTGTATTTGATCTATTTTAGAAGGCTTTTTACCTATAGGTTGGGGATGAGAAGTAGATGCCTGTTTTCAGTAAAAATTCATAGATACCAGCCATTTCTGTAGGCGTCTTCGAAAAAATCTTTCTGCAGGGTGGCCTGTTTGATTATTCTCTGATCAATGGCTATACGATACTACTGTAAATTCTTTCACAAGAAAGTACATTAAAAACTTACTTTCAGCTGCTTTGTGGAAACAGGTGTGTATAGTTTCATTGTCCAAGAACTCTGTATCACTGTCCTGGTTTCAGCTGTGATAGAGTTAATTTTCTTTCTAGTAGCTGGTTTAGTGTTATGTTTTGGATCCAGTATGAGAATGTATATTCCAATCCTCTTATTATTATTATTGTCATTTTATTATTGTTATTGTTATCATTATCAGTTTCTTCCTTTCTGTTCTATTAAACTTTTCGTATCTCAACCCATGAGTTTTACCTTTTTCCTTCCAATTCTCTCCCTCATCCCACTGCGGGGGGGAAGTGAGTGAGCGGCTGTGTGGTGCTTAGTTGCTGGCTGGGGTTAAACCATGACAATCACTGACTTCTTTAGACACAGATTTTTTTTCTATAGACTTCCTGGACCAGTGCTGAGTGACAGGATGAAGCCTCCTAAAAATGCACTAGTAATTTTTGTTTATCTGACTAACCTACAATGCAATATTATGTTATTTCTCCTAGGTGAATAATATAGTGGGGCTCCAACTGTTCCTGCTGGAAGTGTTTAGGACCAGGACGTGTGCTAAGCCTGGAACTTTGTGAAAGCTGTTTCTATACTTGTGATGCGGATTTAGGTCGTCTCTCCCCTCAAAACCTCCTGATGCACACCAACCCACTAGACTTCTGCAAAATAAACCACTGAAAGTAGTGGGAAAAGGAACCCACAAAGTTTCATGAACTGAAACAGCCTCCTGTGTGATTTACTTCAGCATACCTGTTCCTGAAACACAGTAGGCAGTTCTGTAAAGAATACAAAAGAACATAACAAAGCTTCCAACAATGCCTACTCTTTTATGGTAGTAAATGTTTTGGTATCTGTTGACAGTTTCCTCCCACTACCACTTAGCTTATTACTAGCGATGCCCAGAACTCCTTTCAAACAGTATTCTTTAAATTGTTTCCAGAGTTTGAAGTTGGCTTATTTTAACTTTTGTTAAGGAGGTGTTCCCTATTGTTGCTAAATTATTACCAAAACCCCTGATTTTTGTGGCTCATGGAAAAAAAAAGACGTCAACTTTCTCCCATCTGCTTCCACTAACTTCAAGGTGTTTCAAAATCTTTAGCTTTGACCTTCAAGAAAACAGTTTTCAAAGCAACTCATGTTCTTTCTGAAAGTAGCTATGATTTATGCATCTAAGAGAATCACTACATTCTATTTTCTTCCTTCCTTCCCCCTCAATTTTTTTATTCTGAAGTTGTAATTGAAACAGTTTAAAAATAAAAAAAATAACTACAACCCCCAAACTAATGAAGATCTGTTTTTAAGAACTTGCAATCAGGTTTTTGTCTTTCTGATTAAATCTGTCAAATCATACCTTCCACGATTTCTCTTCCTCAGCTTTCTAAGCTCAACATCAAATTGTATTGTAGCTTACTTTTACAAGTTTGGACCTGGGCAGAAAGCTAGAACTTCAGCTTTAGCTCACTTATACATCTAACTTTGGTATGATTCAGAGGACCAAAGCTATCTTGCTAGCTTAGTCAATTCAGAGGCATGTAAGCACAGAGAGGGCAATTCAGAATATCTAAAGTAGGTGCTTAGAGCACATTGTGTGGAAAAAAATCCCAGCTTAATGTTATGACTACAAAAAAAAAAGCTTCTTTGACCTATTAGTCACCTTTGAGCATTCTTCTGTTCTGCATTCACTGCAATGCTTCTCTTTTCCAGTCAGTCATACTGGCTACATAATAGAAGAGTTCTTTAGTGCTTCTAATTTTTATTGTCATTGTGTTCCCACTGTTATGTTAATTAGATTAAACCAGACTCCTGCTGAGACTGTAACAATGATAAACATTGTAGTAATCTGTCAGCTCTCTCTGAAACTACTTTCGATGGCTTTGCAAATGTGCTGCCTCAACAGACCACACCGTTGTATAATGTAAATAATCTGTTTTGATCACACTTGCTCACATACGTTGCAATAATCAATATAGAAAAATAAACTCATAATGGCTGGGAACCTGAGGCTTATTATCAATCTTTCCAGTCAACTAACCGTGAAGAGGGTAATGGAAACAGAATAACTTAAAACATGTACTAATACTGCCATTTTTTAACTATACAATGCAAATATTGTGGGGAATTATGTCCTGTCAGAAGTTTAAAATGACTGTATATTAATACTCATCATTTTCTCTGTCTGGAAAGATTGGCTTGTTCCATTTTTCTCTCTTTGCCTTAAACAGGTTGTAGCCTTTCCACTGCTTGTTCTGAAGATAATAATAAATTCTGACAAGTTTTAACATAGACCCTCAGTTCTATGGGATTTCACTTCCAGGCAGCTAACTTCTAAATCCATATTCTGACAGATTTCATCTGAGGAAAAAAGAACAAGGCAAGAGTAAGTGCTGAACTGCCTTTTGTGTCCTACTGTATGAAGATGTTCAGCAACAGGGCACTCCTCATTAGCAGACCATAGTGAGAAGTAGGGTGGACTTCATAAATGCAGGTTCTTTACAAGTGGTGTGCAAACCATTATAACAAATAGCGATGTACTTCTCACTAGCTTTTGCCTCATTTAACTGAATCCAAAAGGTTGTCTTCTGCATCCAGCGTGCCTGTGTGTGTCTGTGCATGTACAGACATGTATCTGCTGTGTTCACAAACCTGTATTACACATCTCATTTCTCCTCTTACAGCAAATTTGAACCAAATGTGTGAGGCTGTAGACAACAGGTGTAGGCTATTTTCCTCTAACTGTGTTCTTGCGGGTCATTTGGAAGGCAAAAATTTTCCCAATAGCAGAACCACAGACTTTAAAAACAAGTAATGCCAAGATCTCACTTTTCCATCCCTTAGCCTGAAAACAATGAAAGAAGAGTGGAGGTGGAGGTGGAACCCAGAAAGGAAAATTATTTCTTCTTTAGACCTCTACCCTAACATAATGCCTGCCCCCAGCACCTATCAAAGTCCACTACAGATCCCTAATTCATAAGGCTGTTTAGGAGATTATCTGACAATTGTTATCTTTGTCTTCAGGTGTGGGAGCTGATTCACAAACCTTAAGTGACTTGCTTAGGTTCACATAGGCAGTCTGTAGTACAAGTGGAAACTGGGCTGCAAAATCCTACTTAATGTGATGGACTGAAATGTGAGTGTGTGCAATATGCATTACCACCCCCAAATAATTTAGAGCTCAGATCTATGTGCCCCAAATTCAAGGGCTGTCCAGACCCTTGTCCAGACAGGAGGACTGTCTTTGAGTTAAACAACTCTTAACATTTATGAGAAAAGAGCTGTGTTATGAAGAAGTGGACAGAACTGCTTTGGTGAGTCACATGCTGACTGGGAACAAGAACACATACACCTGGGAACAAGAACACATACACCACATACAAGCTGGCATACACCTATTTTTCACTATTTCTTGAGGTCACTGCTTAAGCTCAAATAATGGAAAAACCAGATGAGTTAAAAGAAAACCTCTTTGAATTATGTTTGAACCACATAGCTCAGGGATAGTCTTGCAAAATTTAACCAGCCTCTGAAAAGTATGGCACAATTGTCTGTTGAGCTTCTCCACTTACAGAAATTAGCCCACACTTGATGATACAGTCATATGGGGATCACATACTTTGACCAGCTACAAAGCAAAGTAAGCCTGTGCTATGTGAAATCCTTTAAAATAAGGAATAAAAAGAGGGAAGGAGTAGTCAGTCTTTTGCTATAACTGATGCTTAAGCCAGGGATGACTAAAGCTGTATGCTAATTCTTTTTTCCCAGGATTTTTTCCCGCTCTCCTCTTCTTTGCCTGCTTCTGTCCTTATCCTTGACTGTCTGTTTAAAAATATACTTTTGTTTATCACTTTCTAAATAACCTTGTAGAGATAAACACAACAGCCCAAGACATCCTCATACTTATTTACCTCTGGCATGCTTTTCAGTGCGAGCATAAACCTTCAATAACTTCAGCAAAAGTGCTCTTGGTTGGGCCATTCACTGGCAGAAAAACCCTCTATATTTGCAGAATTAATAATTGCAGGAAAAAAATCTGTATCTGATTGCATCTGTTTCATATAGCTACAATTACAAATGTGACTAAACTTATTTGTGCCCTCCTTTAGAGAGATCTTTGCGGATGCCATGAAGACAGAGTAAGGTATTTCATTCTACTACAGTCTGATGTAAAAAACTCCGCAAGAGGGCACCAGAGAGTTATCTTAAATATCATCCAGGCAGCTATTAATAAAAAAACTGTTACTTGCACCTCATTTGAGACCAATAGCTGTATTAACCAACTACAAGTTAGGCCTTCAATACAGAAACATTCAGTGGCAAGTTCAGTGTTTCCATCTAAACTCTCAGCTTGAAGTTTGTGACTTCTGTTTCGGATCCCAAGGACAGCTTGCATGCAGGTATTGCTTCTACCTACAAACATTGCCCCATTTCTCATCTTACTGCCATGATGTCTTGTGTCACATACCTAAAATATTGCACATACCTAACATATTGCCTAGAGCTCTAGGATGAGAACAGTGATTGTTAAATTTGTTTTCCAGGACACGGCACAATTTTTTCACCACAAATGAAAAGTCAAGCAGTGCAAGAGACAGCTTTATTATGGGTTAGTCTCAGTCTGTAGAGCTATTCCTTCAAACACTACCACCTTCCATGCTTCAGAGGCCTTTGACCTTGTCTTTGCAATGCATATATATAGTTATTTTAAAAAGAAAGCCTACTTCAAAATGTTGTACAGAATTTCCCCTACGGGAAACCACAGTCAATATGTGTTAATCACACTTGTTTCCTTACTGCAGAGGATAGGACATTGCAAAAATGTTTGCTGAATCACAAATTAAAAAGTTGTAAAAATTGTGTTATCATGTCCCTATTTCTGTTCAAATTACCTCTGCTACACACCAGAGCTGAAGCATTCTACATTTTTCTTTGCCCTGAGACTACTTAGACCATTTTGAAAGTATGTGCAAAATCTCCTCAACTATTTTGAGGAAACAAGGTGGTAAAAAACAAATTAAAAATCATCTTTCCCCTCAATCCACTTCTTATAATGCAAAAAGTAAATAAAGTAGTAAAAAAGGAGTTACAGGAAAAACAGATGCAGCTTTACACCTAGTCTGGATTCTGCCTTATTTATCACCCCTTTTGCAGAGAGAGGTGATCGACCACAGGAATCACTTCTGTTTCACTAAAGCATTGCAAAAAGTCATCCTTTAGCAAATCTAACAGAGAAATGTTAAAAGTCTTTGAAGCAGATTGACAATGATTCATATTATCATTATGTAATTATTTTGAAACAACTGCTTAATTGCAGAAGCCACTGCATAGCACATGAAACTAGCTTTGGCCCCTAGCCGTGACACTAGAGGGAAGCGTGTTATGGGATGGCAGGACTTCATCCCACAAGAAGAGAAGAAAGGATTAAGAATCTTTATTGCACATGGCTACGAGGGAACAGAAGGTGGTCAGTGACAGTTTGCCAGTTACACACATACTCTCATGTCCTTCAAAAGGGAACAAAAATGCTCAGTGGGAAAGTGAAGAATACTCCCAGGCTAGGAGTATTAAGTCTTAGAGCAGTTACTACAGAAAACGGAGTTCCTTTTCTGTTTTTGTTTCTAGACATACTCTTAATTAGAAGACTCATTTGACCTAGCATTCAAGAGGAGCAAGATTTTATTGCTTTCCTAGTTGTTTATGAGTTACCACTCTTTTGTCTTTATCTCCAGGCCCCAGATTTCTGGGAACGGAAGGGTATCCATTAGCTTATCTTTTGTAGCCTGAATTTTGAATATCCATTAGCTACATGGAACAGGTCATAATGCACAACATCCCCCAAGTAGAAGGAAACCACATGTGTTACTCTTATCCCTTGAAATAAGCTGGACAAGAATAACATTCTGTTATCAGAGATTAAATCATCAGTAAATTCAAGTCAAAAAAGTTCAGTGTACTCTGAAAGTATAGCCTAGAGGACAAGAAAGTAGGACCAGACAGCTGGCTTCACCTGCAAGAATCTACACTAGAATGTAAACTAGCAACAGTAGAGTCACACCTATGTTAGGGTACCTGAATGGCTGTAAACACTGTCAGAAAGTTGCTACTTTGGGCAGATAAACAGCTTCTATCTATTCAGTTCTGATTTTCTTTGGCAGCACATGCAAGAAGAAACAATTATTACCTTTGGTTTTGTTGTGGCTAAACAATATGTTTTAGATAAATTGAATTAATTCTCTTCTTTTACGATATTAAAGGGATAAAGGAAATGCCTAAAATAAATTTCCCACCAAATGAAAATATTTTTAATAAGCTGTCTAATTACCTGATTAAATAATTACATTTTGTCTCCCTGCATTTCTACATCTGTTAATATACTCGCTTAAATATCAAACTCAGAATTAATACCAGCCATTAAGTGCATGCTACCCCACTCCACAAGTCCAAATTAAGCATGCCTTTACAAATGATACCTCGAATTATCCAGCTTTGTTATTTCAGTCAAATGTCTTAATGTGCCATGAAGACATTTCACAAACTAAGGAGACATAAAATGTCTACTCAAAGTATGAATATTCTGAAAACATTGTCTATTTTTGAGCACAAGCCCTAAGGCTATAGATTTTGTAAATATGTTTTTTTCCAGACTAAGTGAGTTTGGGGCTTTGCCTTTTGAAATGTTTAAGAATCTGAATTTCATATACTAACATTTTCATTTGTATGGCCATTTCTGTAATTCGGGGGTGTGCTATTTTGAACTATCCTTCATTTTTTAAATTGGCAAAATCCTTTGATCACTGCCTGAAACTTCATTTTATGAAGTAGATAATATTATCTTGCAGCTATTTCTGAAGTTCTTGGCTAGTTTTGACCTCTGTTTCTACTTTGCTGATGTGATGACTTTCAGAAATGGTGTTACGAAAACACTCTCTGGAAAATACTATTTCTGAATTACTACCACTGTACTACTGTTTTTCACCAGTTATGGTTGTATGATTGTTTAGCTTGTATCTACACTGGAACGCTTCATGCCCATACAACTCCCAAAGCTATTAGACTATATTGCCAGTTAAAAGTTTAGATGATTTTTTCCCTACACTCGCTCTCATCTTTGCCTTCTTATAAGCAATCTGCATTAGAGAACTTGGCCTGATACTGTTTCCAGCAAAGCTGGTGAAAGACTTTATGCCCCTGCTTGCTCAAAATCTGTTGCCATTCTGCATACTGCTTAAGAAGCGCATTGCAGTCATGAGTTTATTAAGGCTATATTAGGGTCAGATACATCAACATTTTTAGGATACATTGGAGGGCAAAACAAGTCTTTGACCCTTCCTAAACAAGATCCGCTATGTTACTATCTGCTCCCATCTCTGCTACTCCTAGCTCATTCAGGACTTACAAACTGCTATTTTTAGCAATATCTTTCCCTCCTGGGTCAGCATTGATTGTCCAAATGCTGGCTACATACTGGTTTTCAGTCACTTTTTTGAAAACAAGAACTTAATAATGGTGGGGCCTGAATACTGAAGATCCTGTAGTGTCTCATGCAAAACTTCTTTTCCAAATAAATAAAGCTGATAGAATCCCCAATTTGTGCATTTTGATCCTTGAGTAACATGGATTCTGCTACAATTCCCATTTATTCACATTACCTCTGTGAGTAGTAAATATGCCATGGCTTTCTCCTTCCCAATTATTTTTGTCTACGAGTCTCAGAATAAAGCCACAGTCTTTTCAAAGTTCTGCAAATATATTACCAGGGTATTACCTTACCTATCAGTCCAGGAAATTAACACAGATTGTAGCAGAGCTGACTGTTTCTGACACACATTGAATTATTTTCACCACATACACAAACAAGGATCCAGAATGCATGACCCACTACCAAAACAGATGATAAGCCTATGTCTCCAGATGTTTATTACTGCTGAGCATCACCTACTACACTGTTAGCAAGTATATCCAAAGTAATTCCTTTCTCTTATCTTCAAGATGCCCATTTGAATGTTGCATAAAGTGACCTAACTTCTGCCTTGGCATGAAAGGTACCTTCCATCACTGATTACTTTGGGTCTAGTAAACCCAGCTACTGCCAGAGAACCCTACTTCAAACACAATGCCTTCAGGAAAGTGAATGATCGCTTGATGGAAGGGCTTAGTTCCTCAATACCTTTTTGCAGCTCTCTTATGAACCAGAGAAAGGCTTTTCCTCTAGAATGCCACTGGGTATTTTCACCAGATTGTTACAGCTCTAGCAAGAGGAAGAGGTACATCACAGTTACAGCCACACTGTGGCAATGTCACATCAGTCCATCTACCTGTGCCAACGGTGCCTGTGACTTCAAGATACCCTTGTCAGGCAAATGTTTCTTGTTAAAGTATCTTAGTTTAGTTTTGAAGCTAGAGTAAACATGCAAGTATACAGAGGGGTTTCTTGTATTCTGAACTTCTAGAATGTGACCTGCCACAATACAATCTGTGCTGAGCAATCTTATTTAATTTCCCATTTGTAATATTGAACATTTTTCATTAAAGATCACACAGCTTGCTTGCCTCTGTTTTATTTTTAATGACTCAAATCTTAAATTGTAGAAAGCCCATCAATTCTGAGCCAGTATTGGTTCAAAAGAACCACCTCAGTGCTCTTTCTCCCTGCCTCGCTTGCATCTGATTTAATCCTAAGGAAGGCTGCTTTGTATAACACTTTGGAACCTGCACAAAGGGTAAATGCCTCAGAAATCTCTCTTGCTCTATTTGATGGGGCAGCCAGCATGGGAAAACGGATTGAGTATTTTACTAATGCTAGGGCAGACAAGTCTCTTAGCCTACCTGGAATACCACCAGTTAGCTTACCTTATCTTACCAATTTATTTTTCCCTTGCTATCATTTATTTATACACTCATCTTCCTTTACTGTAATGTACCACAGCGGAGTAATGCACCAACATGGACATTTCCTCCTACCTTCTCCCACCTTTTGTGTATCATTTACAGTTCCCTGCCTCTAAACTTTTAAAATGGGAGTACTTTATTTTCCTTTTTCTTCTCTCTATATACTCATTTCTAAAAGGCAGTGAATGGGTGACCTTCAATCACTTTTAACAGGTAATAAATATTTTACCTGGAAGGAGGACATGGAAACAGCATGACTCAGTTGACTGGAGTAATTTTCTTTACTATTATTTTGCTGCTGCAAGGAACAGAAGAATGTTTCCATTACACCACAAACAGTGGAAACCACAAGCTGATGAAAGCTTTTTCAGCTATCATGCTGCATGGTTTTTCTACCTGCTGCAGAGAACAAAAATGCTCACAAATGCAAAGGTTTGAAATACAGCATTATCCATATCCCAGGCTTTCTTGTCTGCACTGTGAATGCAGAATCACAGAATGATGGGCTAACTTGGGCTGGAGGTGACTTCAGGAGGCGCCTGTTCAACCTCCTGCTCAAAGCAGGTCAGCTCAGGGGTCAGACCAGGTTGTTCAGGGCTTGAATGAGTCGAGTCTTGAAAACCTCCAAGAATGGACATGGCACAATGTCTCTGGGAAACTGTTGCTGCTTGAGTGTCCTCATGGGGAATAGGTTTTCCCTGCATTCAGTCCAAATCTTTCATGTTTCACTTTGTTATCACCTCTCACCTTGTTCCCTTGTAACACTGAGAAAACCCTGGCTCCATATTCTCAATAACCTCATACGAAGGGGTTGGATGGTCTCCCAGCATCCGCAGGCTGACCAAGCCCCACTCCTGTGGCCTCTCTTCTCAGGTCAAGTGCTCCAGCCCCAACTGCCCTGGGGGCCTCCCTGACCTTGCTCCATTTTTGTCAATTCCTTTCTGAGGCATTTGACTACGACCCCCAAACTGGACATGGTATCTAGATGTGATCCAACAAGTGCTGAGCATAAGAGACCAATGTCCCCCTTGATGTCCAGGTCATGCCCCTGTTTGTGTCACCCAGGATGCTGGCCCCAGGGCCTTTACCGCAGAGGCAGTAGCGTCCTGGCTCCTGCACCGAGCAGGGTACCTGGTATGGAGCAGAACTGTGCATCTGCACCACATTTTTCCCCTGAACAGGAAACCTTCTTCATGTTGATGTCTCAGCAGACTGACAGCCAGCCTGCATTTGGAAAGTATATGGTGGCCTTTTTTTACATCCTTAAAAGTAGCAAGAACACTACATTGCAGAGAAGATCCGTGGTGCTACTATTAACTGGTAAATTCTTATAAATATAAAACAAAGTCAAATAAATATTCTCACAAATATGGCAAGTTGGACACCACTAGCACAACTTAACTGTGTTGAATTTCTTTTTGTCTCCTTTTCAGCAAAATGTTCTTAAAAATGTTTATAGTTTGTTAACTTACATGCCACTGTATAGTTTTGCATTTTACCAGATGCTTCCAACCCACCTTGCACTCCATCTGCCTTTGGAGATCTGCCTTCCTTACAACTGCATGCTTTCATTTTGCAGATCTTATTTTTGCAACATTCAATGACCTAATATTCATTTAGGTTTTTTCATCTCAAAAAAATTTTGCTAACAGTGGTATGTTAACATAGGAACTTCTTCACTCACTGCAGTACTGCGGACAATTAACAAGTGAAGCAATTTTCACCAAAGAACACTTTCTGGTACAGCAATAGCTTGACAGTCGACGTCTTCCTTTCCTCGGCACTGATGAACAACTGAAACATCAGGAAAATTTCAGTCATTAATTCTAACTAGTTTCATTCTAAAGGGAGAAACTTATCAGAATCTCTTTTTCTGTTCTGTACCAGCTTTGAACTTTAACACTTAAAGAGCTCAACACAACCCACTTAAAAAAACTATTCTTTAAAAAAACCTAATCAAGAACAAAAAAGGACTGTTAAATCCTGTCTCCAGTTGACTCCCTCTGAGATTTAGCTGAGACATTTGATCACACTTAGAAAACAGAGATATTATTGCTGACTACCTTATCAAGCTCTGGTGGGGATTTAATTATATAGGCTGAGGTGCAGGTCACAAGGAGTGTGGGGGAGTGAAGGCTACTACATAAAAATAGTTACTCAGAATGACCAGGAAAAACCTGACATAAGCTAGAATTTCTTAAAAATACGTGAAGTTTTGCAAAAAGGGAAAAAGTTCAAACCAGGACTTTATTAATATTCCAATTATGAGAATACTAACTGCAAAACTCTAGGAAAACTTAAAATACTCCATATTGAATTGCTTCAAATACTCCATATTGAATAATTGTAAATGATGTTGCTGCATCATTAAAGACTGAAGTATTAATTCAAATTTACGTCTCACAAGATGATCTCTGTTCACTTTTTACTCGCGCCAGATTTAATTACACTAAGCGTACTGCTTTGCTTTTGCTATAAAACAGTTAATGACAAGACCAATAAAGGCACCGCTGAAGACCTGAAGCTCATAAAAACTATCTTAATTTAACAAACATTAAAACGGAGACACCGGAAGACAAATGCTTATTTCACTTTTACAACCGCAGAGTGGACTCGAGACGCTTGAAAACATCTAATGTGCACTTCTGCATCTGAAATACAAGCACGACTGAGTCTTGCCTCAGTTTCTGACCCTTATTTGAGGAGGGTGACGACGGCAGCATGCCTTTACGTTGGGCTCGGTGCCACGCTGCCGCAGCCTCACGGTTCAGTCCTGCCCGGGGTTCCAGCTTCGTCTCACAGCCTACAAACGGCAGGCACGCTCCTCTCTTCGGAAAGGCGGCCGAGAGCAAGACCGGTCAAGAGCCGTGGAGTTTCGAGGGCACATCCAGCGAGAAAAGCCCAGCAGAGGCCAGCTGGAGGCCATGTGTTTGGCCCACTGGGTCCTGAGGCTGGCAGACCTGCTCTTGCCCAAAGACAATTTAATAACCTCACTCCATCGCTTCACTTGGCGATGAGATGCAAGCGGCCGTTCAGGGTCAGTCCAGACTTCAGCCAGGACACCGCCGCCGTCCCGCCCGCCTCGCTCGTCACGGAGGTACCCGCACCGCCCCACACCGACCCGCCAGACCCCGGGCCGGCACCGGGGCTGCGGAAGGCTCAGCGCCACGGCCCCCGTCCCCTCCTCGGCGCCGCCGAGCAGAAAATACGAGATCGCTCCGACCGCCCACCGCGGCTTTACCTCAGGGAGCGCGGCGCGGCCCGGCCCCCACCCCACCCCCCTTCCCTCCCGCCGGGCGACACCGCTGGCGGCTGGCGCCGCTTCAGGCCCGCGGCGCCGGCTCGGGGCAGGAGGCCGCGGCTGGGTCGAGGGCTTAGCCCTGGTGTGGGCCGTTAATGGGGAGGGCCGCGGGCTGAGGTGAAGGAGGGCGGCGGTGGGGAGCCCCGCCGGCGTCGGTGCCGCGTCGCCCGGCGGTTGGGACCAGCGGCGGGGGAAGGGGAGTGGGAGCGCGGCGCTGGCGCTAACAGCGGCGGGGAGCCGGGGGCCGGGCGGCCGCAGCGGAGGTGTGGGGAAGGCGGGGAAAGGAGCGAGCAGCCCCCAGCCGCCGCCGCCGCGCCCCGGCGGGGAGGGAGGAGGAGGAGGAGGAGGAGGAGGGCGCTGGGCGGCTCGGTCTCGGCAGCCCCATCCGCGCTCCCCCTGCCCGGCCCCGACCATGAATATGTAACTCCCCTCTATTTCCCGAGCTCCATTGCGGAGGCTGCCGCTCGCCATATTGTGCTGCTGGGGCTGCGGCTTCGCTGCCGGCGAGAGGAGCGAGCGGTGCAGTGAGGCGCGGCGGCCTGAGGCGGGAGCCCGGCGGGCGGTGAGCGCAGGGCCGGGGCCGGGGCGGCTTCTGGGGCGGCTGTGGTCGCGGTCGCTACCGCCGGGTCTCTCCCCCCTAGTGGGGTAGGGGCGGGCGCGGAGCCGCCGGCTGCGGCGGGGTGTCCCGGAGGGGTGTCTGGTGCCGGCAGCGGTGCCCGACCCCGGTGCGGGGGAGGCGGCGGCGGCGGCAGAGGGGCTGTGCCTCCCTGAGGCGGTTGTGATGGCGGGGTGGGGTGTGCCGCAGTGGGCTCACCCCCGGCTGACGGCGGCGGGGGGGTGCTGTCCGGGGAGGAGCCGTGGTCGAGCGGCCTCCCCCGGCCCCGGCTGGGCGGTCGCCGCGCAGGTGGGTGCGCTGCCCGCCCCGGCGTCAGGCGGCTCCGTTCGCCCTGAGCCCCCCGGCAGGCTGGCCCCGCCGGGCCGGGGCTGCTCGCCCCCCGCCTGCCGGCCCCGCACGCTGAGGGGCTGCCGCCGGGGCCGGCGGTGGGGCCGTGAGACGTGCCCTGACCCCTTCTGCTTCCCCCCTCCCAAGCCTGGCGCCTTCGGCGTTGCTGCAGGGGCGCGGGGAGCTCCGCAAGCCCTGAGCCGTCCCCGGGGGACCGGCGTTTGGCCGCGAAGCCCGGGGGGTGCGGGAATATGTACGTATAATGTATATGTGTGTGTGTGTGTGTGTATACATATGTGCACACGCACACCCTGGAAGCTGCAGGGAGAGGTACTGTACGCAGCTCCGTTCCACAACCACATGCCGTTAACACCAACCCAGAGAGCGAGGCATTCATTGCCAAATGCCTTACTTGGGAAGGGAGAGCTGATTAACAGTCACGAGCCGTTATTGTTGTTTTTATAAATTGCCCCTGCTTAAAATACAATATTCAATATGATTTATTGCTCTGCATTCCCAGTCTTTTGTTTCTTTTAAAGCCCCTGAGCATCACCATGCTGAACAGTATTTGCGAGGTGTGATGCTGATAAACTGGTACTGGGAACGACCTGACTGCTCCTGTGAAAATGTCATCGTTACCAGCAGGGCATCAGGTGGAGAAGGACACTGTGTGGAGCTGTAGATGTGTCTCGTCTCTTCACACTCGCTCTCACTGCTTCTGATATGAATTTAGCACCTGTTTCTTGCCAGCTTTTATACTCGGTGGTAGCTGGCTCTTTGAAATCATTTGCCTTCTTTGGACGCACCCCATGGCATAGTGTATATATGAAACGAACACTCTGAGCAATATTCTTCTTCCTGGCATTTTTGTTAAGGTATTTGTTTTTCAGGCTTTTTTCTGTGGAAAAATAATTGGATCAAGTGCCTAATTCCATGGAAATCCAGAGGACAGCTAGCGGAGAAAGATGATTTCCAGTATGTTAAATCATAATCCAGTCCTGTTTGGAAGTGTTTATAACTGTTTATAGCTCTGTGTAATAACTATGCATTGCACGCAGGGTTTTGAGGATTAAAGGAAATCGCTTGCATTTGAAAAAATGTGACTGGTGTGCGGGTGAAATTATTTTTGCTTGGGGAAAATTCTTTAATCAAATATGTGATTCACTCAGTGACAAAGACTTGATTTGTCATAGGAATTCCCTGCAGAGGTACTCTCATTTGTATTCATCTATATTTTCATTAAAAACTTTTGTAATGAGTTAATTTGACATTTTTATACATCATGTCAAGCTCAGAGCTGGCATTCAAATTGTCAGCTAAGACAGAGGTGCTCACTTTAAAAGTAGCAGATATCGATAAGCAGTATGTTTTACACTAAAAGATGTACTTGTTTGAAGGATTAGCTTTGCCAGTTGTTTGCAGATGGGAGGAATTTTCACTGGACAGATGTTAGTGTAAGCCACAGTGGCATGTTACTCAGTGATGATACTCATGATGCTCTTGATACTTCAGTGATGATACTTAAATAAGTTTAGAACATCTTTAGAACTTATGGACCCTGTGAATTGTCATTTACAATGTTTGATAAATACCTTATTATTTTCTGCATTCAGCTTCATAATAATAGTAGGACACAGATTTTGCATTGGAGGAGTTTTTTACTTCTTCAGTGGCTAAAATTTTGACCTTTGGCTTCAAAGCTTTGAAACACCAGCCCTACTGCAGCTGCCAAGAAAAGCACTGCCCACCATGTCTTAGAGTTGAAATAATACGCAAGTGCCAGCGAAATAAATTGCATGGGTCTCCCTTTATCAATGATACTTTGTGTTTTAAGAGTGATGCATGGTAATATGTTGAGTATAAAGACTTTGTTAGGCATCTTGGGTCATTAGAGCAGAATTCTGGCATATTCAGGGCTATGTTATCATTAAATAGAAATATAGTTGGCACCTATAGGAAAGCCATCAGTCTCATAAGTGAAATAGATGTGGGGATACATGAATTTCTTCAGCTTTATTTAAACATATCTCTTTCCCTTGCTTAATAAAAAGAATGCAATGGGGGGGAAAAGGCAAGTGGAAAAAGGAGCTTAAAAAAATGAGACCTAAGTCTGCAACTGCTCAGTAGTATTTTTGTGAAAAGGAGCACTGGATCTGCTCTTACTGAAGCACCATTTCAAAGAACATGCATGAAAGAAGTATCAGAGTAAAGGGATTCCTTCCACTTTTTTTTTTTCCCCTAAATAGTCTTTACCAATTTTTTACTGAATAGATCAGCAGTTTAATGATGATGCAAACAGAGAGGAAAGAGATTGGAGAAGGGATGTTGTTGAGCCTAAACTTAGTAATGCTTGTTGATGAAAATAACTTTGAAGCTGGCCTTTGAAGCTGACCTTAAATTCTTAATTTTCTGAGGAATGAGCAGCATTCAGTATTATGGAGCTCTTTAGACTTGTTGCGGTGGAGAAATATTTTAGGAATTATCCCCGTCTGCTTTCCCCCCACTTCTGGATCATGGAGCTCTCTTGCATACATCTGGGAGTTAGCAGTAGTATTCTGCTAACTAATTAAAAACCTAATCCATTCTTTATTCTTCACCACTCAAGGATAACATTAAACTACTTTGGATGATTACTGGGTTTAAACTTAAGTATTAAAACTAAGTAATTAAGTATTTAAAACTAAGTATTGGTCCTGTAGCACTGTTTACAAAATGTACAGTTTTATTTGAGAGAGAGTCCTTAAAACACAAATTGTTCTTAGCTGTCACCCAGCTTTAGATGAAAGTTGTCTGGTTGCCAAATTAACAGTTTTGTTTCTGTATATTTATTGTAGCTATTAAGTCAATCATACACAAGATGACTTGAGTCTTTCTTTTTATCTCTCGAGTGTTATGGGGGTGTTTATTTTTTGTTTATTAATAACCAAACTGTCTTTTGTTCTCATTAAGAAAATTCTATTACTATTGGTTGTGGCTAGCTTCACTATGATAACTGGTAAGTGGGTGAGAAATTTTTGTGGCTATCTAACATGGCTCTGGAAAAACTGAAAACCAAGCATATTTCTTGATCTGATATTCTCAGAATTTCTTCCACAATATAAACTCATTAGAATACTACTGTTTAGTGCCATTGATATTAATAAATGTGATGGATAGTAGGTATGTTGTATGTTGTAGAGGATAACAATGTGACTCACCTGATGTGATCCCAGTAGCCCGGGGAGAGTAGTACACCTGATTTACGTATATTTGGCTTGAGCTTCTATGATGTTTCTTAAAATTTGCTTAGAAGCATCTTGGATCCCGTAGCACTGCAACAAAGCAGTCAAAGCAGTAGTCCAAGAAGCTGATGAGAAGGCTTTCATGTTTTCTGCTGTTGGAATGAAAAATAACAAACCCACATCGGTTACCCAATGGATGTGGAAGCGGATCCGTGCTGGCTCCTACAGCATTGCAGTTCAGGGTCTAGCGTGGTCATTTCAATGTGCCTTCAGTTTTAGACTGTCTCGCAACTGGATGGTGAGTGAGCTGTTCTGAGGGCTGGAACAGCCACTGCAGTGCAGTGGGGAGAGCAGAAGGTACAGCCCTGAAGCCTATTCTAACAAATGAAATATGGACATAATGTATCAGTTCTGTAGCTCCTGTTCATTAACATCATATTAAAGTTATCTTCATGTTTGCAATGGAACAGAGTGCAGGTTTTGAATTTGGCAGTGCCTGACACCAAAACTGTCAGGAAGGAACATGAAAGTTTTGACTACACGTACCTCTGGCAGGAGTTTTTTATCTGGGTGAGCACAGTTTTATATGAAAACTGCCAAGTCCTGAAGGTGAAATTGAATCAGTGTGTTTCATTATTACCACCAAAAGTGGGTTGAGTTGTTGGGTAAAAAACAGCTGCCTTTTTTTTTTTTTTTTTTTTTAAACCCTGGTGTAACTAGCTATAGAAGTGATTTCTACCAGCACAGTCATCAGTCAAGGACTGTGTTTCTCCATGTTCCCAATATAAAAAACTGAAAGTAGAAGACTAGTTTTCTAGAGACGTAGCCTTTGCTGCTGAGCTACTAACAGCACTTGTGGAGATGGGAAAAATCATTTGAATTATAGTGCAAGTATATTCATAGGATTTCTATTAAAATGTACAGCAAACTAAAAGGCTAACAACAGGAGTAGTGAAATGATCAAACTTAACCTTTATTGATTGAAGCGGTCAGTTCTCGCTTTTGGCAGATGTTATTTCAGGGAGGAAACAAGAAGTTGGTTAGCCTCAAAAAACATGCCAGCAGTGCTGTGAGGGTAAGAAAGTACTGTAAAAACAAAAGCACTGGTTCTGAAGCATAATTCTGTGGCAAGGGGGTATACTCCACAATAGCAGGGTACGTGGTGTTTTGTAACAGTCACATCCATGTAAATGTGGTCTTTTCCTGCAGACTGTGAGTTCCAGTGCACTATAAACATGCTACTAGACAATGAATTTTAAAAAAAAAAAAGTGATTAAAAGCATCCTAAGGCAATGTGTATCATTTCTGGCCTGTTTGTATGTATTTAGTTGCTGTGACAGATTCAACTTTTCTGGAGTTTGAAAGTTTACTTTTGTTTGCTCCCAAAAGTTTCCAGTCCTTTATCCCTCCTACTCTGATCTGATACAGCACTGAAATGAATTTTAGGTAGAATTTTAGAAAGGCATTTTTGCTTTTCTCCTTCACAGTTGGTTATTAATTCTGAAATCTAAGGTCGAGTTAACTCTTAAGAGCTTAAGAACTTCATTAAGAGCTACAGTAGGGTGCTTCATAATATGAGAAATATTGCATAAAATTTAACAAATAACAGAGAAAATGGCAATTCTACTCACTCCCACAAAGAGTTCTGTTTAATATTGTTACTTTGCAGGGCTAAATTATGGCTTAGTAATGGCTGTTTTCCTTTTTTGTATGAATTGTAGGCGAAGTTCTTTGGTAAATTTTAGGTCAAGTGCTTGTCTGATTTATTGGCCCACATGAGGAGTGAAAAGGTACCGTTCCTGTAACGGTTGTGTTTTCACTCCTGGCAGAAGGTGTTACTGTTGTATCATATTTTAGTACTCACTTTGGAGAAGGTATAGATGGTGCAAAAGGGTAGTACCAGGATTTTTTTAGCTTTAATGATTAAAATAATCTTACTACCTGTTACATTACAACAGTGGACAACGTTTGCTTTTTTTTTTTTTGTACCAAAACCTGAAAAGTTTTCTACTTAATCCCTCTGAGATAAAAAAAATCTAAGCTTTTTAGTTTAGGAATTGCCTGGTTTTGGAATGTGACGAGTTTGCGCATTTCTAGGTATGACAGCTAGAGGAAGATGGGTGACTTCTGGACTACCTGGAGGCAACTAACATGATATAGAGAGAGCTCTCTGCAAATGTTGTAATTTTGTGTATTCCGGTTTTTGTAGCTCAGGAGATGTCCAGGAGGGTATGATACAGAACTGTAAATAAGAAGTTGAACACTAAGGGCTGAGGCTATTGACAGTAATGGAGTGATCCAGGAGACAGTGTGAAAAGGCCACTGATCCCCCTAGCAGGGAATATAGAACTCCTTAGAATAAACTTGAAATTGAGCATCAGATACATTAAGAGCAATGTACATGGACATATAGTGCTTATACACTATTATACTGTACTGCTATAAATATACAGAGAAGCACCAACTTAAAATCACATACTTCTGTCATGTCCAAAAGTACGTGACTGTTCTTAACACTGTGATAAAACAGCCTTGAGTATGATCAAAAGTTTAATTTGGTACTTTTTTTTTCTTAATGCTCTTGACATCTAAAATGGGAGGATTATCTCTCTTTGGTCACTTCTGTTAGCGTTAGATTAATTGAATTCTTTCATAGGTGTACATATGGATAGCAGATGGTTTGTATGAGGTCATAGCACAAATGTTTCTAAAGGCCAGGATGAGCAGCTTGACTACCAGATTGGAAATGCTGCCATACTTCATGGATCAATTCATTTCAGGTCCAGTAAATTGTGAATGGCAATTAACTGGAAGATCCCATGTCTTAAGGCACCAGGCAAAACACTTTCTTCCTTAGGAGAATAAATAAAGTGAAGAAACTGTAAAAGACCATGTGCTAGCAAGCTAGTGTGTTTCAGAAATGCCAGTAGTATTTTTTTTTTTTTCTCCTCTGTCAGATGTTATCTGTGCGGTAGCCTACTGGATGTTTTATAATCACAGCATTAGGTGTTGTTACTTGGTTTTCATGGAAGGATTTTTTTTTTTATGTTGAAGAGAAATGCCTATTAAGTTTATGGGGCAGGTTGTGGGAAAATGGGAGTTTGTGTCTAGTTATCAGGAAAACTAAAAACTTGGAACTAGTGTGATTGAGAGGGACAATCATGTTGGGAAAATATCTGTAGTGTTACTGACTGTCAAGGCTGTTAAACTGCACCGGTGCCTCAGATTTCTCTGCATTCCTTAGTTTTACTGGCTGCCTTGGGACATTTTTGAGTTTGTGGTCTTGAATTAATTATACAACTTTTTTTTTTTTCTTCCCCTCCTCTCCTGGCTGGTAGGGCTCTAGGGCAGAAATGAGATTGTCTCTCTTCATAGACTGACAAACTTTGGATTTCTCAGTTTGACCATCTGAAAATGCAGAGCTTTATAATACTTGCTTTGGGAAAAATGCAGCTTCCTTCATTTTTATGTACTTCCAGTGTTGAGTGCCATAAAGTAACTTCTCATGTACTCGAGTCTCTTCTGGGTGAAAAGCTTTGTTATCGAAAGTAATAGAATAAGAGGAAAAAGTATGAATCTTTCTAGGGTGACTTTTACAATGGATTTCAATGAGCTTCACATTTTGAGAAAACTAGACACAATTTTAAGTGGCAAATGAGAGAATCTGACAAACTGTCTTAAAGATTACATGCTTTCAAGCAGCCGTTAGAAATCCATACACACAATGTCTCCTAATATGCATTCTGGTGACACAATACTATAAAGAAAAGGAGGATATGTTATTTTTTCATACAGAACAGGCTGGATTTATATTTTAAATGCAGAACTTGGCACAGCCTTGAGTGTGGGGAACATCTGGCACTCATATATGTACAAATAATTATATTGTATTAGTAACTTCTTCGTTGTGCCAGTCGATCAGTTATCTAACATACAGTGGGAGTTGGATGTACCCATCTGAAAGTAAAATTTGTGTTTCACTTTAATACTAGTTTTCTGGTTTTATTATAGCTAAATTGTTTTCTCGGCCATAGTGGGGCTATGTTGATATAATTGATCAAAATTGAATGAAAATTAACATTTGAATGTTAATTTCTTCATTTACTTCTGTAAATAAAGTAGGAAAATAGGATGGCAAGGAACCAGATGGAAACACTGTTAAAATGGGATTGTCGGGAGGGTTATCACATTGTGTTTATTTCTCAGTGTGCATCAGCTATCCTTCAAGTGTAACTGAAATTGGAATGACTTAAAAGTAGTGAAAGGGTGGACCTGCTTTAAGTTATTTCGTCACATTAAACATCAACCATAACATTCACTGCAGTCAGATGCTGGCATTAATATACATTATTATTTATGGTAATGTGTGGCCTCAGGATAGTCCCAGCTGTTCTTTATTTTAATACATTTTTATTCACTTAGTTTCTGTTTATTTTGTTTAGCTCAAAAACAGGTTGCCAGGTTTACTCTTTAAGAATGCAATACAGAACCCCTTAAAAATGGACCTGGGGAAAAAGGAGAGAGGATGCTTAACTTGAGTGAGTGCTTTGTGCCTAAGAGCTTTCCCAAGGTATGGGTTATACTGTCAGCCTTCGAGCAATCAGAAATGTGGTCTTTGTACCATTAATCAGTTGTCCTGGGAAGAAGAGTGTAAGGGCAGCAGTGGAATCTGCAGTGGAGGTAGCTGGGAGTTTCTCTCTGGTCTTTGCTCTTGCAGTAGGTTTGGAGAGAGGTGGAAGAGCAGACAATTCCTGCAGTGCTTTGGAGGCTTTGGGTGATTGTAGGGGGATGTAGGGGTAACAGTGCCTTTCCTTGTGGTCTTTGGGAAGGAATTGGGGGAGGACTGTGCTGGCATTTGTGAGGATTTTTTGGGGGAATGAATGTGGTGGTTAGGATTGTAATGATGCAGATGGTTTTAAACATGCACTACAAAAGCCCGGTTCAGGATCCAAGGATGGTGCCCTGACAAAAATCTGATTCCTTATTACCCAGCAACACTGTTGCCCTTGCAGTTGCTGGTGTGCTGGTTTCGTCTCTTTCGTGGAGCATATAACAACAAGCTGTAGCTATGTCTCTTCTACCTCATTTTTTTTTCTAATTCGGTGTTTCTATCCCACAAATATAGTCCTAGGATGTGTTTGTTTGCAAGCTGATATATTGTAAGGGTGGCAAGCACAGTGTAAATTATTTGTTACCAGATTTGACTTCTGGAGCATGTAATTGCTATTTGAAGTTTCAGCTTCATAGTTTGTATTAATTTGGCATCTTTAATAGTCTTTTAATTGGCTTTGATTGTGCTTTGCAGATGACAGACTTCTAGTTAATGTGTACAAAAGTATTTTAAACACTGGCTTTGTGTAAGCATTGCTAATCAGTCATTTTTAAATGTAGTAGGCATTTACAAAGGAGCTCACTTACATGACTATAGCATATTAACTGATAAAGTGTTTGGTAATAATTTTGAGATTATCCCGTGAATGTAGTTTCAGGTGTTCTGTGGTAGTAGCTGAAACTATTCACTTGGTAACATTCAATTTGTAATCTATATCTGATCCTCTTGAATTTGCAGATTGACTACTAATCCGTAGCTACTTACAGCTCTAACAGCTACAAAGTTAAATTTGGGCAGATAAGCTTCAGCTCTCAAGAGGCTTGCTTTTCAGTAGGTGGTCAAAACCTGAGGCATTTTTGCTTGCTGCTGGTCAATTCAAATGTACATACAGGAGAGAGAAACTGTATTCTCAAGAAACATTTGTGTGGTGTTTTGGGGCTTTGTGAATGTTACTGCTGATTCCACAAGTTCTCAGAAGATATTTAAGGGAAGCGTTCTCTTTCGTAAATGTGTGGTTATGTCATGTGTTTATGGAGGAGACTCCCATCTTAAGCAGACTTGCTGGATGTTTTTTATAATGTACTAGGTATCCAAAGGCTCAATTCCCTTGGTGCTGTTTTCACACAGTTCAAACAAATGGACTCTACTTTCTATAAACCTAGTGGTCACTGTAGTCCCCAAAAAAACTTTTGCTGTTTCTTTTGTGGGTAAGGAGGATATTCATATAATCATATTTGGCCACATACATTGTTAAAGGTATGTGGTGTAGGAGAAGGTCCTGTTCAGGTTTCTTCAGCTTTTTATTATGGTAATGCTTTAGTGGCTGATTAGTGTTAGTTGCCGTTGGCTTTTCTCGGCCCTGTCGTTTTCCACACAGTAAAACTAAGTATAGATGTCTCCGACAGTGAGATAACCCCAGAATTAGAATAATTTGGGTTGGAAGAGACTTCCAGAGGTCATACAATACAACCTCCTGGTAAAAGCAGGGACAATTAGATCAGGTTGTTCATGACCACATCCAGTTGAGCGTGACTGTCTCCAAGAACGGACATCCCACAACCTCTCTGAAGTGACCATTTATTAGTGATCCTTTTGCTGTGGCTTTATGCTTTCAGTATAGAATTAGCTTCCCCTATGAATTTTACTGGTCGACACTTATCAGTTTATTCTGTCTGTCCATAAGCCTTTTGTCATGGCAATAGTTTCTCATTTTGTTTTTGATAGTTTATGTAATTGTTGCTTTATGTCTGGCTCATGGCATGAGTCCACGGCACAAGGTCCTAAAGATTTTAAATGGGCTTTTAATGACTGTAAGAGATTATGATGGATACCAAATCATATCTTATCTCTTAGATGTCTGCAAGACTGACAATGTGAACCTTGCACGTTGGAGGTGAGCTGCGGTACAGAGGTGCTCTGTTTTGATTACAATTCTGAACATGAATCGATGAGCTTGAATTTGTTAGCATAGATCATGACTGATTGTGTGAAGAGAAGATGACTGTACACGTGGCTAATATAATATTGAATTTAATTTGCAAATATAAAGAAAACCTTCTCAGTAAGGGACATTGTGACATTGAACTTGATATTGGGAGGACAAGGATTGATAGCTGAATGAACTAAAAAACACTTTAGTAAGACATTCCTCTCTCGAGCTTATCCGCTTTTGAGATCAGTATATAATTATAGTGAGTGCAGTATAAACTTACCAAGGGACAACTTGAGGAGTGGTGACAATATGTGTAAACAAGCAGAAGAGGAAGGGGTGGCAAAGACAAATGCAGTGACATACTTGTTCAAGATCATCGAGCAGTTAATTTCAGAGCTGGAAATAAAATGAGCTCCAGGCCAGAACCTGATTCAGTGGTCTCCCAGGGATTTTGAGATCCAGAGATGAAAAAAACTTCAGAAAAGAGTGAATACTAAAAGTACTGGATTGTAATCTAATACTAGTTGTCCTAGATTGCTTTATATCCAGTTGTAATCTGAGCTGCCAGTGAACTGCAGTGAAGATTAATTTCTTCAAATACAGTGTGTATCCAGAAATGAATGTTGTTTTTTTTTTTCCAAATCAAGCTCTTAGCCAGACAGTAAAAGCAGAAAAAACTTAAATTTCAGAATGCTTTAACTGAATAAATTGAAATGAATGATTGAATTGAATACTTTGTCAAAACATGCAATTTGTCCCTAATACTAGTCACAGTATCAGAGAGAGTGAAATGTAAAAGTCTAACCCTGTTAAGCTTCCAAGTAACTGCACTATGATACCTGTTTTTAAAAGAACTAATCCTTTGGAAAAAAAAAAAAAAAAATTGGAATGGTTGAAGGTGCTGTTGAACTTGGCATACCAAATAGAGGTCTAACTCTCTTACTGTTTTACATCTAAATATTTACCTTTTAAAACTTGGAAGAAAAATCAGTTCATTTTTAAGGATTTAATATTGTGTAAAAATGTGTGTATTTTTTTTTTTTTTTTAAAGAGCCCGATGCAATTTTTTTTCCTCAAAAGTATTCTTTCATGAAGGTATTGGAGATCAGTACACTGAGTTAAATAGCAGCTGGTACAGTTGTGGCCACACCTGAGCTGGGTTTGTGGGTTATTTCTTCCAGCTGCTTGGTACCATTCCAGCCCTTTCTCTGATCTCAATGTATGCTGACACAACCATGCGTGCAGTTGCTCTTTAGTCTTTGCCTGGGCTAAAATATGCACTGCAGAGCATTTTGGAGAATAATTCACGTTGTGAGTGTTCTCTGATGGCAGCCAGTAGAAAGTCCCCTGCTCCTCGGTTAAAGCAGGACCACCATCAGGGTTAGTTCAAGCTTGAGCTTATGAAATCTTAAATTTTCACAAATGACAAATTTTGAGAAAAAAAGACTAAGGAGTGATGATAAGTTGGTGAATCTAGGGATGATAAACCTCTGAAAAGGTAAAATAGGGAAGAGCAGGAGCAGTGACATGCTGCTGCTGAGCTCCTTCTTTGGCTACCTTGCAGCCAGAACAGCCTGCCTGCCCGCAGCTCTGAGTGGTCTGAAGTGTACTTGTTGCCAGTCGGATTTTATTTTTACTGGATAGTTTCAACAATGGATACCCAAATGCCAACCTACCATGGCTCAAGACTACATTTGAGCAAATAATTAGGTGTCTTTCAGTATAAGAGCTTGTAAAGTGGATATGGTGTGTGACAAGTGAGGATGTTGCTCTGCTGGAGTTTTTTTTCTAAGCACACTGGAGAGACTCCTGCATAAATTCCCCAGTCAGTAAGCAGGCAGGAGATGAGAGGGGCTTTTCTGATGGGGTCTTTCATACTGTTATGTTTTTCCTATAACTGCCTGCCTGTTTTCCAGCACTTCAGGAACAAGACTTATTTTGTTGTTATGTTTTTAAACCCCAACCATTTGTCTTCGAATTTGTGTTGGAAAATAGTCTACAGATGGATGAGCACAAAGAGCGAGATTGCATAAGCCCTGTTTTCCAAGGAAATCGGGCTTCAATAGCAAGTCTTTCAAATGAAGTGATGCGGTACTTGTTACTGAAACCAGCAGGCTCATCTCCTAGCTCTAGTTAGGGAGCTATTCAACTTGTGGATAAAACTTGGTTATATAAAGTTGATGAAAAATTTCCAAAGCTCCTTAAGAACAGCACAGGTGGGTTTTGTTTTCTTTTGTTTTTAATGCTCTGGCAATGTGGAGAACTGATAAACATCCTGGGTACAAAGAAATCAAAATTTACATGTTCTGATAATCTTTAGCAATCTCCCTGTTTCATCTTCCAGTTTTCTTCTATAAAAGACACAAAGCAACTAGGCAAGTTTTATGACTACATACTAAATTTTAGCTTGTTTCCCTTTTTTCAGATGCTGTTTGGAACTGGGGAGTGACAAGGAATCAAACCTGAAGAGATTCATAACATTTCTGGTTCTCAGATTTATAATACATTCTGTTGGTTGTATCAGTCAGCTCTTGATAGTGACAGATGTGCATACTCTGTAATTACAAAGTTTGTGCTTCAGAGTTTTACTGTGCTTGAAGACCGAGTCAGCCTGAAGGATTGCAGGTGTCCTTATAATATTGGTTATGGGTTGTGGTTTGGGTTTGGTTTGTTTTTTTTTTTTAATGACTGACGAGAGTGGCCTTCTGGCTGTAGCATAAATTACAACTAGTACTTGTTAGTAGCTCCAAGAGAAAGATGTTTGATCTGCCTACAGGAATATGGCTTCTCCCCTTCATATTGCCCTGTTGTCATGTGACTGGTTGCTTTCCTCTTATATCCAGAAGGTATAGACAAGTCATAAAGGTAAAAAATGATAAAAGGTATAAAGTCATGGTGTGTTAGAAGTTTTTTCAAAAACTTAATGTTGAAAAAAGGCTCATGGGGTGTATCTGACTTCACATTGTTCCTAGCGCTAGCACAAGTGACCTGTGAAGAAGAGATCTCTTCTTCATTTATAAAGTGGAAAAGATCTGAAATGTTGAATAGCTGAAAACTTAAGTAGATATTGTTGTGATGAAATCTGCTTCATATTTTGAGTTGGAAAAATGAGCATGAGAAAATTGTTATGTAAGACTTTTTTTAAAAAAAAAAAAAAGGCTGAAAGGGATGCAGAGGAATAGTGAACTATGTCAGTGGAGATCCAGCTGATCTTAAGCATGTGAGATTTCAGTGGAATAAATTTCCAGACTAAAGAATAAATGTGAGGCTTTGTATTTATTCTATATCTTCTCTCCCCTTGCCAGTAGTAGTTAATAAAAAGTCTGTTGTACCTTCTGTCTAGAAACTTTCCACTTTATATTTTTTACTCTGAACAAAGTGTCAAGAACAGAAAAAAACCTTTCTTTGGCTCATGAAAGCTTTTTCCTAATTTTGCAGCTTTAGAAAAGATCAGCTAGTCTGGCCTGCACTATCCAGGATTTCTTTTCGCAGATGCCTGCTTCAAATCTAGTAGGAGTGGACTGTCCTAAAAGAAAACAACTAAGGAATAATCTCTGTATTATTGTTGCAGGCTGTAAATGTCGGCACTGTCAGAACATATAGAAAAAGCCCTTCTGTCAGATTCACCTTCAGGCCAGGCAAGGTGTGGTGGGTTGACCCTGGATGAACACCAGGTGCCCACCAAAGCCACTCTATCACTCCCCGCCCATCAGCTGGACAGGGGAGAGAAAATACAAACAAAGGGCTCATGGGTCGAGATAAGGACAGGGAGACATCACTCACCAATTACAGTCATGGGCAAAACAGACTCAGCTTGGGGAAAATAAACTTAAATTTATTGTCAGTCAACCAGAGTAGGGTAATGAGAAATAAACCCAAATCTCAAAACACTTTCCTTCCACTCCTCCCTTCTTCCCAGGCCCAGCTTCACTCCCAGATTCTCTACCTACCCCCCAGCCCCCCAGCAGCACAGGGGGACAGGGAATGGGGTTTACGGTCAGTTCATCACGCGTTATCTCTGCCACTTCATGCTCTTCAGGGGCAGGACTCATCACACTCTTCCCCTGCTCCGTTGTGGGGTCCCTCCCACAAGAGACGGTCCTCCACGAACTTCTCCAACGTGGGTCCTTCCCACGGGCTGCAGTTCTTCACGAACTGCTCCAGCGTGGGTCCCTTCCACAGCGTGCAGTCCTTCAGAACCACACTGCTCCAGCGTGGGTCCCCCATGGGGTCACAAGTCCTGCCAGAAAACCTGCTCCATGGGCTCCTCTCTCCACAGATCTGCAGGTCCTGCCAGGAGCCTGCGCCAGCGTGGGGTTCCCACGGGGTCACAGTCTCCTTTGGGCACCCACCTGCTCTGGTGTGGGGTCGTCCACGGGCTGCAGGTAGATATCTGCTCCACCGTGGACCTCCATGGGCGGCAGGGGGACAGCCTACCTCACCATAGTCTTCCCCACGGGCTGCAGGGGAATCTCTGCTCTGGCACCTGGAGTACCTCTTCCCCCTCCTTCTTCACTGACCTTGGTGTCTGCAGGGTTGTTTCCCCTACATGTTGTCACTCCTCTCTCCAGCTGTGGTTTCTGTGTGCCCCGCAACTTTTTTTCCTTCTTAAAAATGTTATCACAGAGGCGTTACCACTATTGCTGATTGGCTTGGCCTTGGCTGATGGCTTAGAGCCATCTTAGAGCCGGCTGGTATGGGCTCTGTTGGACACGGGGGAAGCTTCCAGCAGCTTCTTACAGAAGCCACCCCTGCAACTCCCCCTGCTACCAAAACCTTGGCACACAAAGCCAATACACAAGGAGAGCTGGAGATGGTCTGTCCACAGCTAGCACAAGAACAGAGAGAATAGTGGAGTCGAGTCCAGTCATGTCTTCCTCATTAGGTTTTTTTCTGCTGGAGACCAACAGATTAAATGATACCTGAAAATGAACTCAGCAGTGCTGTTTGGGATGTGCTTTGAAAATGACTGCCTATCAAGAGTGTTTGCTTACTTAAAACATGTCAGTTAGCTGCCTAATTATTTGCTGTTAAACCTGAGAGCAAGGGGCCAGTGCAGTCTCCTCCTGCTTGGTTGTAAAGCTTGACTTGAGAGTCGGCTAACTGCAGAGGATTTTCCTACCTCTGTTCCCCAAGCGAGTGGAGAAGATCAGTCATTGATGAGAACATCTAAAGAGCTGGTTTACTGGTTATGACTTTGAGACTGGTAGTTGATAATTGGTGGCTATTACATGGTCAGTGCAATTTTAGGTCAAAATGCCTCTCCTGATTGTGGAGTTTGATCTTTGATACTGGTGCCAGCTGTTGATTTTGCTGTATTAGATTTCAGCAGTATGAAGAAACATAATCCAGTCTTATGTCCAGCAACGTCATAAGGAAGCGAAGTCAAGCCTCATTCATGTGCATTTTTCAGGCCCAATATAGATCTGGAAGTTGTAGGGGAACAGGGAGAAAGCTAAGGAGGCTTATTTATTGATCATCAAGCAGTGTAATGTGATTTTTTTGTTGTTGTTGGTTGTGGGAGTGGCTTTTCAGCATGTTTGAATTGACCATGTTTCCACTGTTCCTCAGATTTTGACTTCGTACATACCAGAGGCAGAGTGTGTTTGCTAATGATAAAGTGGACTATGTGGATCTCTCCAGCTTTTGGCTAGCTTTAAGGCCACTGTTTTTCCTCTTAAAATTTGAAAGTGCTATCACTGCAGACCTTAGAGTGAGAATGAAGCACTCAGCATCTCAGATTAAAAGCCTTTAGAATAAAGCTGGTCAATTATTTATTATGACACTTGTAGTGTGTCTTCAGCAGCATAGCCTCGGGCTTGTAGGCAAGGTTGCAATATAAATTATAGTGTTAATACACTTGTTCTCTGGTTTGATAGGTTTGCTGACAGTCTGGCACCTGGAGAGCTGCCGTTCTGTGTTAGCAAGTGTAAGCATGCAAGTTTAGGCAAGATAGTACGTGTGCATGTGATGATCTCTTTCCTATGGGGCCACTTAGATGAGCTCTTTACTGCGATGGAGCTAAATAAATGTTGGGAGCAGGTTTTTCTGTTAAGAGAGGCTGGATTTACTGGGACTTAGTTGTCTTAATCTGCTGCAGTCTGACTGTATGCTTCAGCAGATTTTGGGAAGGGTGTGAATGATTAGCAGCTTTGTGAATTTTTCTCAGTAGTTGAAATGATAGTTAATTAAACGTGTCAACTTTAAAAGCACTCAAGAGGAGTATCCAGTGCGCACACAGAATAATAATGTTGGGCCTCTGTTGGAACAACCGACTGGCAACAAGACATAACAAAAATCCTTACCCCAAAGGACTTGACTTCTTGTATGCCTGGAATTACCTTAAATAATAGTGGATGTTAGAACACAGAGAAATACTATTTCCTTTCTTTGCCACTAGTACACTTTTCAACATTGCTTCTTTGCTGAGATATGTCACTTAATACCATCATTAAATTCATAGCTCTGAATAATTTAAATAAAATGCCCAGAATCCTGACAGGATAGTCCAATGCTTGGTCAGACTGGGAGCTGACAGTCTGCACCTGGTTTGTGGTGGCTTGTCACTTTTAAAGGGGAGGTAAGGTCCTAACTGGACATCTTACTTTTCTGATCCACACAGAGGAACATGTCTCTTGTGACAAGTAAACTGTATTTTTAGGGCACAATATTTATATAGTAAAAATTAGAGTTGATGGTCTGTCATCTCCTAATTATTACTTTTGACACCTGTTCAGACCCTTATTACTTATTAGACATAATAGTGGACATGGCTACTTTATGTCAGGGTTTTGTTTTTTTTTTCCCCCTCCTTTTTTCATAAGGTGAGAAAACTCTAATTTCTGTGTCTGGATAAAAGTAGATAGAATAAGCTTTGCTGCACTGCTTCTCTTGCTTTTCCCTCAATAATTAATTACAGCTTACAAAGTAACCTTCATCTCCAGAGAGGTTGACCCTTTTCATATAGAACTTGATGAATTGCAAACTGGTTTATAATGTACCTGGTAAATGCCAGTAGAATCTGCATTTGGCTGCTGATTTGAAGGGTCTGGAAATACAAACCTAGACTTAAAAAAATGCCAAAAGAAAGGAAGAAAGCACTTTTGCTTTTTCCACCTAGTAGAAATGTCTGCAACTGCAATCTTACCTCTTACATGGTGACATTTATTTTTTTAAACATACCACACAGTCTGGGATAAGTTTTCCTGCTTTAAGGGAGGCATGTTTGGAGAGATGGGGAGGATTGCCTCCTCTCCCCCAGTGTGAAAATATTTTCTGTTCACAAACATCATTTTCTTCTGTCGTTTTGACCTGACTTTCTTTCACATGTGTGCAGTGACTATGTGTGGTAGTTTTGCCTCATCTCATACAATAATCCCAAAATTTTGATGAGAAAGCATTACAGTTTCTCTGTGTGGTCTCTTTTTTTTTTTTTTTTTGCATTTGTTTTATTTATGGTTGTTTTTTTAAATGAAAAGGTGACGTGTGCCTTTGCCTGTAGGCAAATTCTGCAGCAGTGGTTGTGGGAGTGGTTACTTTTAGCTCTGTCCATTGACAAGAATGCCCGTCTACCACTACTGAAACAAAAAATGAGTGAAACCCCATGTCCTGGTTTCAGCTGGGATAGAGTTAATTTTCTTTCTAGTAGCTGTTATAGTGTTATGTCTTGGATTTAAGATGAGAAGAATGTTGATAACACATAGATGTTTTCAGTTGTTGCTAAGTAGTGTTTAGACTAAGTCAAGGATTTTTCAGCTCCTCATGCCCAGCCAGCGAGAAGGCTGGAGGGGCACAAGGAGTTGGGAGGGGCTGAGGAAAAACAGGGTCCTTTATCAGGACAGCTGAGCCAAACTAGCCAAAGGGCTATTCCATACCATGTGATGTCATGCCCAGTATATAAACTGGGGGGAGCTGGCTGGGGCGGGGGCAGATCACTGCTTGAGAACTGACAGGGCATCAGTCAGTGAGTGGTGAGCAATTGCATTGTGCATCACTTGTTTTGTATATTCCAATCCTTTTATTAGTATTGTTGTTTTATTATTGTTGTTATTATTATAATTATTAGTGTCTTCCTTTCTGTTCTATTCAACTGTTCCTATCTCAACCCAAGTTTTACTTCTTTTCCCCAATTCTCTCCCCCGTCCCACTGGTTGCGGGGGGAAGTGAGTGAGCGGCTGCGTGGTGCTTAGTTGCTGGCTGGGGCTAAACCATGACACCCTGATAATGTGTGTATGATTTGGGTTTCTGAAACGTAAAAACTTCTGACTCCCCCTTCCCATGTCATTGCAAATCAGGTGCACGTCCTGGGGTTGCACAGGAAAACTGAACCTCTTGATTGAAATTACCCAGTGACTATGTTTTACTTGATCTTTCAGTATTCTCTAAACTTCTGATTGGACACCCCTAGCAATGTATTTTCAGGAGGAAAAAGAAAGGCATTATAGCGTGTTTCCAGTGAACATGTTTAGCTAGTTTTCTGTGTGCGTGTATAATTTTGACCTTCCACTTGGTTAAAAAGCAGACCCCACTTGACCCCTATGCACATTTGTAAGTGGATGTTTTATGAGTTTTCCACATCAGGTGGCATTTGCAGCTTTGCGCCACGCAGCCAAGTATTATGGCCTTCAGTTCTGTCACTTTTGTTTAACAGCCCTAATTGATTTTTGCAAAGCGTTCATGGCTGACTGACTCCCTCAATTTTTCTGGAGCGCTACAGAGCACAGGCTTATCCACGTGTAACACAGTGGAGCCTGGTACTTGGATGAACAAGTGTTCCCCCCATACTTGTGCTGTGTTGTCACAGAGACCGCTGTGTCTGCCTGGCCCCAGGGACTCCACGCTCGCCAGAGAAGCCTGCTCGGGAGAGGAAGCTGGCTCCTGTAGCCAGGTGTACTTGAGTGTGCAATGTGTTTCTCTTCTTCTTCCCAGCCATGTCTCAAGCTGTGCAGACGAATGGGACGCAACCTTTAAGCAAAACATGGGAGCTCAGTTTGTACGAATTGCAAAGAACGCCTCAGGTAATACATGTTAAAGAGCTGGCCTTTATGGCAAGGCTTTTTTTAATACTTTTTAGTATTAAAAAGCTTGATGTTTTAAGATTTTCGTTTAGGAGTATTAACTGCCTATTCTAAATGATAGAGTACTTTTTAAAAAAAGCTTTCCAAAACAAAACCTCTCTCGCAATATTAAAAAAGAAGTATGTTTGATCTTCATTTCTTTTTTCCTTTCTTTAGCAGCATGGGTGTGTGTGCTTGATGTGGTTGTGTACCTGTCTTGTTTTGACTTTTTACTATGTTTCTCTTTAAAAGAATAGTAACCCATGCAGTCCCTGTGAGGAAGTTACTAAATTCTATTAAAGAACTTTTACTTTTTTTTATGCTAGGAAGCAATCACCGATGGCTTGGAAATAGTGGTGTCACCCAGGAGCCTGCACAGTGAACTGATGTGTCCCATCTGTTTGGATATGTTAAAAAACACCATGACAACAAAAGAATGTTTGCATCGCTTCTGTGCTGATTGTATCATTACAGCCCTCAGGAGTGGGTATGTAAATATTACTACAGGGAAAACGGATTTCACTTAAGATGAAAATGTGATCAGGGAAATCCTTTATGTCCTGGGTGTTGATGTGGAACAGTTACATGCCTGTGCACTGCAAGTTTCTGAATGTGTAACACATCTTTCATATTACATTCTTGTGTGGCCAGCCATCTGTGGCAGACCAGATCTGTTTTTTTCCTCATATGAAAAATCATCCCATAACTTTGTTTCCTGAAAGGACTTGAAAACCTCTTTTCTTTTTTCTTTTTGTTTTTCAATCCAGTAACAGCAAAACAAAAATACAGTACCTCACTTAAAAAAAATTAGTCTCATTTCCCTTATTCTTTCTTTTCCTAATAATAAATTGCAAATCGTGTGGCCTTTTAGCAGTAGTCCTGCTTCCAAGCTTCACTACTGGAACAACCTACACTAAATTACAAATAATTTTTCTTGTATTCTTCAGTTACAAGTTCATATTTTCCTAAAAGCAATAGACTTCTGAGGTAACCAACAGCAATTAAGTTAATGATGTATCTATTTCTGATAATGGCAATTACCTGTATTCAGAGGTCATGCTTAATTTTCTGTGCCTGCATAAATTCTGATGAGTAATTAGCAAAAATACATTAGAGGGAAAAAAGAAAACCATCAGGAGTAAAGACACCAGTGTTTCAGCTATTGAGGCCTCTTCCTCTTACAGGAAAAAAAAAGCGTGAACCTGACATTTTTGTTAAATGAAAACAAAATGGTAAGAAGGACAAGACTGTTTTTGTGTTCCCAGTAATTAGTGCTTGAACTATGGAATAGGTTCCTTAATCTTTGTTTTGTCCTGCGAGTGCTAGGAAGACTATGCTTTAATATAATTTCCACTGGACACGCATTTTTTTCTAGGTGAAAATCCATCCAGAGGGTTAAGGGAAGAACCGTTTTGCAGAGTGGAACTTTGAACTCTTCAGCATAAACAGTTTGCTGAAACATACTTAAAAAAAAAAAAAAATTAAGCAGGGAGATATATGTTTGGGATTTTTGTTTAAATATCTGGAACTACCTGATCTGTCAAAAGACAGAAGCCCCATTCCAGATTTACTATAAATATTGAATCTTGGTGAGCACTTTGACTAAGAATTGTAGCATTAGGGCAGACTTTTGTTATTGCCAGAGAGTTAGTATTGTTTTCTCCCTTCTTGTTTATGTCCAGCAACAAAGAATGTCCCACATGTCGTAAAAAGCTAGTTTCAAAAAGATCACTGAGACCAGATCCCAATTTTGATGCTCTGATCAGTAAAATTTATCCAAGCCGAGATGAATACGAAGCTCATCAGGAGAGAGTGCTAGCAAGAATCAGCAAGCACAATAACCAGCAAGCTTTAAGTCACAGCATTGAGGAAGGATTAAAGATTCAGGCTATGAACAGGTACGTAATCCACATAATTTGTCCACATGTAACCTTGTTTGCTTTAACACAAAAAATACACCGTCTGTCCTCACTCCCTGTATAGCCTGAGATTCCTCTTCTCTCCTCTGAATTCTGCCAAAATAATTTTTAACCTTTGGCAAAATAATTTTTAACCTTTTGTCTACTAATAGAAACCTCTGTATCACTCCCTGCAACTTCTGTGGCAGCCCGATGTAGGCGGCAGATTTCAGTTTAGCTTTACTAAATTATGGCTATCATGTCTTAGATAATAAACTGTAATACAATGAATCCTGTACCAACATATTGCCATGACATGCGAATAAATGCACATAATACCAGAATGTAGGTTTTAGTTGCAACTTTGTTCACAAGGCTGGAATATATCGTGTTTATACAGTAGTGAAATTCTGGGTGTGCATTTAAACTAAGAGAGCCAGCTGGGAAGGAGGCCTGAAACTTTATATTGTGGTGAAGCGTGGTGTGATTTATATTTTTAATCACATGTGGATTCATATTTAGATGAAAATAATGGTCTGAAATTGCCTGAAAAATAAAAATAACTGTATGAAGTTAAAAATTATCTTAAAACGTGTCTAAAAGGTGTTTGAGGGATAGGAAAAAAAACATAGTCTTGTCTATGAGTATCTTTTTATAAAAAAGAATGATTTTTTGTTTGTTTGTTTTTGTTTTAAACTTTAAATATCTCTGAAACATTTAGTGCTTGTGGGTGCATATGACTAACTTCTGGCATGATGGAGACCGGGAGAGGGAGGAGTTGTACAAGCATTGTGGGCCTGTGAATTGGGTGAATTCTGAATGTGGATTAGCATTTATTTCTACCTATTCCTGATCAGGTTACAGAGAGGCAAGAAACAACAGATTGAGAATGGCAGTGGAGCAGAAGATAACGGTGACAGTTCACACTGTAGCAATGCCTCAACACACAGCAATCAGGAAGCGGGGCCCAGTAATAAGAGGACCAAAACATCGGATGATTCTGGGCTAGAACTGGACAATAACAACACAACTGTGGCAATAGACCCTGTAATGGATGGTGCTAGTGAAATCGAATTAGTCTTCAGGCCTCATCCGACTCTCATGGAGAACGATGACAGTGCACAGACGAGGTAAATGGCTTCTATTCCTCTTTGTGTATTCTGCTGTTATTTTCTGATGCTTTTGTTTTCTGTCACTCCTTGGGGCTTTTTAAAATCAATTTACTTTGGTCATACCACATCCTGTTTAACCCATATACACTCTTTCCCTCTTTCCGTTGCAAGTCAGGTAGATGGTACTGCTCACGATTACCAAAAATACAGTAACAGTCTGTTTTAAGCCTTTGATCACAAATAAAGATGTTTTTAAGGGTTTCTAGCATTGCAGTTCACAGTAGATACTATGATGATGGTATAACATCAGCCCCTTTCTAGTTATTCTAAGATTCTTTGGGAATAAACAGCCTTGCTTAAGTGTCAGCAGTTTTCAGAGCAGCTTTGTGTCAGTGGGATTTGTAGGCTGGAAGCTTTTCCTGGCATTTTCCTTCACGATCAGCCCAAGCACAGACTGCAAATTTTGGATCACAGCAATGAGCAGTCTCATGGCGTTTCCTCAGATCTCTTCCTGGCTTTTTCTCCTGTTGAGACATCTCTCTGTAGTGTCTATAAATATAAGCTTCAGCCAGTTTTTCTTTTTGGTTTGGAATTGCAAGGCAGTTCTGGGGGTTGTTCTGAAAGGCAAAGAGAAAGCTAAGCTTCTGGGAGAGGCCTTTGCAGCATTTGTGTCAGCCTTTAATTCTTGCATGAAGAATTGAAGTGAGAACAGATAGTGAGACAATAAGGAAGAGTAACTTCAAGGAGATGCAGAGAGCGTTGTGTGTATAGCTCTTGCACCTTACACCTTTCTGTCTGGGCTCTTCAGACTGTATCTATACTCCGAAGATACCAGCAGTTGTGAGTAGTTCTCAAAGCCCCTTGACAACCTGTTATTAGGTTTTTCATTTCGAGCAGGTGACAGGGCAGTGCTGTCTTCTCTACAAAGAGCAAGAGGGCCTGTGGGAGAAGTGTCAAAAAGATGTAAGGGCACTTTGGAACAATGTAATTTGGTAAGCTGCATGTATGTCTTGGGTGAAAGCAATTAATGTTCTTGTTTGTGAACTGTCTTTAAAGGCCTTTTCACACTTGATGCTTAATATTTGAGGGTGTTCCAGATGTCTTTTCCCTATACTGCAACTCAAACGTCTTTGATTATCTTTGTGGTTGTTGTCACAGATACATCAAGACCTCAGGCAATGCCACCGTTGATCACTTGTCCAAGTACTTAGCTGTGAGATTGGCTTTGGAGGAGCTTCGTAGCAAAGGAGAATCAAACCAGATGAACCTTGACACGGCCAGTGAGAAGCAGTATACCATTTACATTGCTACTGCCAATGGGCAGTTCACTGTAAGTACAACTTCTAAGGGTAAAACTGAGCATCAATACATCTTTGATACAGATTTGATTAAAATTCACTCAGCTGGACTTTTCCTGAGTTGGTGTAGGGGTAAAATTCATAGCACCAGGTTGTTTATTTAGAAGCCCATCAATTGCTTTTTAGGAAAATGTATACAACAAAAGCTTGGTTAGTAGAAAAGGAGGCATATAAATTACTTGGGAAAAATCCAGTGATGCCAGCAACTACTAGCTGACTTATGCCATTATTTTACAGTTGATATTGAAGAGGAAAAATATTACTTCATCTGAGAATCTTGTTTCAAAAGCAGATAGCTCTAGCACCAGGAAGCATCTATTGTAGGGTAGCATTTCTCCACTTCTGTGTAGGCTTCCAATATTCCACTATGAAACAGCTGTGAGTACACTTTTAGGGAAGAATCCCTCCTCTCGGTTGCTGACTTCAGAATATACGGATACAACAACAAGGCAGTATCACAATCAGAATGAACTCTGAGCCTGGTATTACACTTGGGCGTTTATCTGAATAAAGTAAGTCTTCTGGTTAAGAGATAGGCAGATGCTTTGCAGTGAGAGTCTATTTCAAACATGACTATAGACTGTGCCTTAGACAAAAGCAGAGATGCTTCTGGTGTAAATACACATCTACTACTCCTGCTGTTTGCAGAGAGGAAGGAGGAAAACTGAAGTTCACTTTATTTACAACTATATTCACTTTGCAAGAGTGTTTTTCGGTGCTGTTTTAGTGAGATCAGCAGGAGTTTGGAATAGCTTGCAGTGTTGTTTTTTGATGCCGAATGGTTAGCTAGTAACTTGCGCCACATTATTGGTGACTTCTTTAAAGTCAGTGCATTCCTCTGATTTAAGTAGTCTGTTTCTACAGTGCTACCCGTGCAAGCCATCAGATTTATTTAATTTCTGTTTTGGTGTTCTCTTCTAGGTATTAAATGGGTCATTTTCCTTGGAACTGGTCAGTGAGAAGTATTGGAAAGTGAACAAACCCATGGAACTTTACTATGCACCAACAAAGGAACATAAATAAGCTGTACTGGAAAACTGAGATGGGACTAACTCTTTTTATAGCTATGAATTCTTTAATATTAAAAGAAGGCACCACCATTATCTTTATGGACAATACATGTGATGCCTTCAGGTTCTCTCACTATACTTATTAATATGATTAGACAGTATTCTGGGTTGTATTTGATTTAGTCTTTGTTTTGGGTTTTTGGTTTTTCCCTAGGAGACTAAATTACCTTCTCCAGTACATTCCAGTGTTTGACATGCTTTTTTGTTCCTAATGCATGATAACTGAACAAGTGTTCCAGTTTGGAATGTCTTAATTTTGTCCAGGTAAATCTGGATTTCTAATACATTTGACACAGTTATAGTAGCCTCTGTGAAGTATTGAGCATTGGATGGCTAAGTCAGTCTATTCAATAGTAACATATGCCAAGGAATGTGTTAAATGTTGTAATTTGCTAATGGTTATCCATATAAAAGATTGGTAGAGAATTGATTTCTGATAGTCTTGCAGCTAGAGGTAATCTGATTCCCTGGAAGAGATCTGTTAGTCATTTTCTTGTGAAGAAACAGCTGTAGTGAGGAAACTGACACTTTAAATCCTTGCCCTTTACTGGGCTTAATACTTCAGTGCAAGGTAATTCATGAGATTGACTGAAATATTCATTAAAAAGTAAACAAAAAAACCCCCAAACAACCCACACCCATAACTCTTTCCTGTGTAGAACATGCCAATCTTGATGCACACTGCAGCTTCCCGCCTGGCCCCTGTTGCAGTGTTATCCTGTCCTCACGAGCTTAATTGAAGAAAATTTTCTGGAAGTTCTACAGCTCTACTCTGTTCCCTATAGTAACAGATTTTTATTGAGAATGTATTAGAATGTTCTGTAAAGAACTGTCCTGAAAACTTTTTTTTAAAGCAAATCCCCGAAATTCCAGCACGTGGACATAATGCAACATTGAAATGCTTTGCTTTATGGAATTTGTGCCACCCCAGCTGTGAGCTTATCCAGGCTTCAGTCTGAGTAGGGAGGACTTCAACTGTAAGCTGCTTGAAGATTGATTTTTTTTTTTTTTTTTTTTTTTTTTTGCCATAGCTTTAACAAATGTGGCTTAGCACTTTGGAAGACAATTTTAGTACTTGACAAAGTTTACCATTTAGTGTCTTAAATTTAGGTTCAGGTTTTAAAACTTGGCAGTAGGCTGTTGTGTAACGTCCAGTAGCTACCGTTCATCTGCATGTTAAAACTCCTCTTCCCTCGCTCTGGACCTTGTCACTTAATGGGGGCTGCTTTATCTGTTAGCATTCCGTCTTATGGGAAATGTTACCATGAGAGATTTCCTTTGCTGTAAGACTGGCTGATGAAGCGTTCACCCATTCGCACCTGAAGCTAGAAGCGAAAAATGTTGCCGATAGGTGAGAAGTAATATACTTTAAACCATACAGTATTGTTCCTTCTTTGTCTTGCCCATAGTTAGACTGGTTTTGGCATGTGGTACGTAAGTATTCAGATGCTCGGGGATTCTCTTGGGAAGGAAGTACCCTTCCATCACTTCTGTCTTTCAAGCCTAGCACTTGTAAATACGTGTCCATTCCAACTGCTGTTTCAGATCAGCTTTATCCCGATGTGAAAACTGCACAGGCTTCTTTGAGTAACTTAATTATTTTCTCTTACTGGAAAAAACTTGGGGTTTTGTGACATGAAAAGCCCCAGAACACAGAAGGGGCAGTTTTTAAGGAAATACGTTATTCATGACTTTCTGGTGAAACGTTGCATTGTATAGATTAGTAGTGCATGTCCACTAAATATAATCTGGGGGATGAGGGAGCGGTGATTATAAATGCTTTAAAATTAATGGGGAAACTTCTAGATTAGTTGCAGGATACCTTCCCATTGTGATAGCTAAGGTAATGTCCAGTCCCTTAAGCAAGAGAGGTGTTTGTGAAGCTGAGCAGTCTGTCTAGGAGCTGTCTGTCACTTTGTCCCCAGTTCTTTAAAAAGCGTGGGAGAATGTGAAGCGCTTATTTTCATGTTGTAGTGAATTTACTGAATATTTATGTTCTTTAAATATTATATATATAATGTAGTTTGATTAAACCATTGATTGCACTGTGACTCTTTAGTGCTATAAACTATTTTATTTTCAAAATGACTTTACTCTTCCACCTTTTAAAGCCATGTTATTTTTTAAATACACGTGTTAGGTACAGATATGCCTAATAGCTCTAGTATCCAACTGAAGTCACCCTGAAATTCTCAAACTGACAATAAAAGCAAAAATGTTATCAACAACCTATTGGAAAGTCCAGTGCTGCTTCCTCTTATAATTCATAATGGAAACCCTTTGGACAGTTTTTGTTTGCTTGTTAGTTCTGCTGTGTTTGTGGTTGCCCAGAGGGAAGGGTGAGGAGGTGCAGCTGACCTCCACTGGTGTTGATCTGAGTTGAGTCTGGCCCCTGAACACTGTTACATACCGTTGGAACACATAGAGGAGTTCAGCTGGTTATGTGCCTTGAATGAGAAATGCAGAGGCAGGTAGAAGATAACTGCTCCTCCAGTGACCTGCTGTAGGGGCTGCTGTTCTAATCTGATCCTGTAGCCTGAGAAATGGGATGAAGGATTTTCACAGCACTCAGGTTAAACTCAGCAACTTGCGTTGTGTTTAACTGTGTATGAAGCAGCTTCAGCAGAAAACAGCATAAGGTAACTGCAACGAATCACTTGCATTGAGGTATGTTATTAAAAAAAGTGAAGTTCTGTTCCTTTCCTTGTTTTCTCTCTACAGTTATTACAACTTTCAACCAGAAGGATGCACTTGAAGTTAAGAGGGAATGCTTGTGTACACTAAGAGTAGGGTTTCTTGAGATGTACTAAACTTCAGCTCTCTGCGATTGCAGAAGGAGGTCCCCTTTCTGCCTGTGCTCCTGCTGCTCACTGTGCTGACACTAATTTTCACAGCCTTGTTTGGAACGGCCTTGACTCGCTTAAAAGCTTCCCTCAATCAGAGCTAAACAGAAAACACCCAGAGAACTTCTGTGCTCGTGGGCAGCCACTCTCTGCTGTATGCAATGGGTAGGTGGACATATCCTTCAGCTCAAAAGCATTAGAGATGCCACTGTACTACCCATACTGGTAACTAGATCATATCCTAAAACTTAATTTTCCACCATCCTTTGGTGTTTTGTCCTCCAGCATGCTGATCAGCTGATAACCTAATACTGATTTCAGTACCCTAATGGTTTCAGCAGTTATCAGTTTGATTTTCAGTTCAGCAGAAGCCACTTGCACTAACACCTTGATCCAACAAAGATTTGTTGCATGTTGAAGGTCTGTCATTAGCGATAGTGGCACAGAGTGCCTGGCAAAGTAATATGCCAACTATCAACTATAAAACTGGCTTGGGTTATGCTGTTATGCAAGGAGCGCTCTGCACTACTGTGTTTTGAAGCACAGCCAAGCAGACTGCTGTGTTCCCCAAACCCTGTTTCCATACAGCATGAGGACAACATATTAGTCATACCTTGTAGAACAACTGAGAAATAACAACAAGCCCCCAAACAACAGCCTTAAACCAACACTAGTGTTCTGTTAACTAATTATTGCAGGACTGAGACAACTATTGAACAGAAAGAATTCTGAGGCCTTAGTTACAAATAGCTCTTCTGCTGGTCACTTACAACAGGCAAAATGCCTTGTCCCAGATTATAATGGCTTCTGCCTATCTGACAGAGGAAAAAAGCCTGAATTGTATGGACAAGCCTGAACTTCACTTTCTCTGCCCCTCCTTGTGCACAGCTGCAAACACCAAGGAACAGTTGCTTTGACTTAGAAAAGATGCCTTCCATTACTTAGGAGGAGCTGTAAAAGTAATCAATCATCAGAAGTATTTCCTACAACAGGCTTCAGTTAAACTTTCTTTTTAGCCTACTTTATTGTAATTGGAACACTATTTTGCTCCAGTTAACCAACTTTATGACTGATTCCATCCCACTTACGTTAACACTGAAGGGAATAGTGTGTTATCTGCAAGCAAAGCCTTCCAACAGTTTCTCCACTTAAAAAAAATAAAGACTTAGTTCAAAACAACTCGGGAATACTAACTCTTCTTTCTCCTTGGCATTTATTTTTCCAATTTGATCCCAAGTTATCTTTGGAACAAAGAACCATAAGCACTACATTTTTGAAGGGAACTTAGTTTGTTGCTGTATCACTGAAGTGCAATCTATTATCCCTTTAGTGGTCTCCTCTTTTAATTAGGACAGAATGAAAATAACTCCTTACCAAAGCAGTCCTGAATTTAAGATGGTGTAAGAGGCAGTAACTTAATTCTGGCCTGATAGGAGCTTAGGAAGTTTTGCTTCATCAGGAGCATATCAGTCCTGTTACTCTTGGTTGGCGCTCAATGAGAGAGAAGCAACACTCTTACTGTAAAGTTTCAGATATGGATAAGTAAGAACAACAACCCCTCACACTGGGGGCCAGGTTGAACACCAAACCTGTGAAAAACTGGAATGACTAGTTCAATTGTGATCATTGTTCCCAATTCAAGTGAAATATACGGAAGTATCTATCTGAACAAAGTCTGGGGCAAAGAAAGGACAAAGTCAAGCTTATTTGGCTGGAATGCTGCCATATATTTAAGGAAACCAGAACCAACACACAGCATCTTTGCTCGTTCACAGAAGAGATCTTTTTAACAGCTAAGATTGTATTATTGACAAACTCGTAGCAAAACTTCACTTAGAACTTCAACTTGTGGTGCCTTGTCGCTGTACCTTTTTGCAGTACACAACCAAATGTAATCTCTGAACAAACAACTACCTAGGGTGACTAACACAATTCACTAAAGTTTGGTTATAAACTGAAGTTTCAGTAACAGTCTTGCAACCATTCCTTTCCGTTCTCACTCATGTTAGGTCCTTGCTTGTAGGCAGAACTATGAAAACAGAACTGAATGCCAAATTACACGTGCAATCTGGAGTTAGAAGTGCACCGAGTTAGGACTTTCTGGCTTGCTTAAACTCGGATCACATTTTATCCTGTGATATTTTATCATCTTAACATGACCTCCCTCTGAACTGTAACCAGTCAGGTTTTAGGAATGATTTAGTTTAGGAATATTCCGTTTCATATTAACCTGATGTTCAAAAATGCTTAAGACTTTTGGCCCCATCCACAATTCTGTGCTAGGAATAAGGCTTAAACAAAGACTCGGGAGCAGCCACAGTGCCTCAGTGTGAAAGTGGATGTGACTGTAAAAGCAAGTAACTGTCTCCGAAACCTTCCCACAGTAACAGTACCTTGACCATGCACGCTGTGATCAGGGGTAAGTTCTGCTACATAATTCTAAAACATCTTTCCAAATTAAAATAGCAGGCAATTCAAGTTTTCAAAATCCAGTTTAGTAAAAAGTACTGGCTTACTTGAACAGGGTGTGCTTGCAAGATTGCAATATCCTGATCTACTAACAAAAGGATTTGCATTAATCAGCTCCACAGTGAGTAGGGTAGTCTTTTGTGAACATGGCGGGAGCAACTCCAGATTTATCGTCTTCCAGAAACTCGGCATCTTCTGCCTTGCTGTCTGCAGCAGCCTGAACCTGTTCTCCTGCCTTGACATCTTCAGGAAGATGGACAGGGCCTTCTGCCTGCCCCCCAAGGTATGTGGGAGTGCTGTACTTCATAAGAATAGTCTTAAACTGTGCCAAGGGCGCATTCGTGCGAACTCCCATAGGATCAAAGTGGGTTCTGCTTACTCTGTATCCAGCTTCAGAAAGATAGTTTAAGAACTTATTTAACCTGAAAAAAGCCCCAGACATTTAAAAAGGAGTTAATGCTAATAAGGCCAATTCAATGTAAGTTATGTATCAGTTGTCATAGTAATCTAAGACTGGAACTTAAATGAAAACCTTACTTTGGCATGTTCATTCCTTTAATACTGTGTCTGTGGATATTGTAGTAAAATGCAGGATGCTCAGCACTGTTCTCAGATTTTTGTCGCTTGGCTGCATTTCGAATCACTTCATCGCTTTTTCTTTTTCCTGGACCACAAAAAATGCCAGTGAAACCAGTTGAGTATTCAGTGAGGCCACGAAAATTGCCAGTGAAGCCAAAGACAGTACATACAAAAAAAAGCCACACAGCAACTACAGTTTTGTGTCTGCTTTTATAACCTAATATTTTGCAGAGTTAAAATCTAGCCTGAATTTTATTAACATGCCATTTTCAGTAATAAAAAGTGAAATCAATAAGGCTTCATGGAGTATTTAGCGTTCTGATTTTACCAGTGAATACAATTCTGGATGAAGGTAAAGTAAAATCAGTAGTCGGTGGGAAAATAAATCCTGACTACCAATATTGTTAAATATAAAAAAAATACATGAACACTAGGTTGGCTTAGCCATCACTTAAACTATAGTTTACTTTGAAACTGCTAGAGTGACACCAAAATGATCAACTTACCATGTACCAAGTAGGATTCTGCAGTAGTATTTGGTGTTTTAATATATACGCCACACTCTTCTAGAATACAATTAAAAGTCAAAATTAATTCTACTGTAAGACAGTAAAATGGCAAAATGCCTTGGTTAAATAAACAGAAAGAAAGAATACCACATTCTGGCCTAAAGAAGGAAATGTAGTAAGCAGCATACATATGTGTAACTTTTACTTACAAACTCAGTAACTTGTGTTTAGAGGACATATTCAAAATACAATTTCATTTAACAGTGGAACAGCATTCCCGTACAGAAAGCCATTTGTTTTGGCACACCGATTTGCAATCCCTGTGGGGTTGGCAGAGCATGACAGCTGCAGCCCTCTCTTCCTAACAGCACATGCTCTCAGGCTGGGATTGGGGTACACCAAAGAACTACCAGATGCTTCGTATTTCCATCTCCTTCAAGGAACGTGCTGGATTTCATGGCAGTCACCCTGCCTGCATTATCTTCAGTTGGTTTAGGACCTGTCATACCGATTAAAGATGTCTAAATCCAGCACTCTGCCTCTGACAGCCCCTACTCTTTTTGCAGCACCAAAGACCATCTGACAAGAGCTGACAAGTCCCACACTGCATTCCAAGCAACAAACATTTTCTTGACCTTTTAATGAATACACTGCTGTTAGTAGTCAAAGAGCAATATCTCTCTAAATCACCACAAAGCCAGTCCTTTTTGTGAACTGTCTGCCATTTTTCTTACCTTGTTTGTTCTCATCATAAAGACTATGGATAGAAAAATGTTTTAAAGTTGTACAGTCTGCTTCACAAACTAACGTCTTCAAAAGTGGCTGAGCTTCATCCAAACCATACTGGACAGCCTCAAACAGCATTCTTCTGAGGAATCCAGTGTTAAAGAGGGCTCCTGACCTATGACATACAAGACAAGTGAAAAGTTAAGACTTCTTAATGAAAGCAAAAAAGTTGCTCTAAAAATCTCTTGCCCAAATTGATCAGCAACTGTATTACCGCAATGTGCTGCATCAGGCTGACTGTGTTCTTAACTTAGCAATATTGAATTGCTTTGTTTCCAGTGACAGTAACATTGGTCTTGTGTTAAAAAAATCAAGATCTCAACAATGGTAATTTTATTTCCACCACTGACTTGCCCTACTATGTTCAGAAAGTTATTTAACCCTGTTGTGGTTTATCCCCAGCCAGCAACTGAGCACCACACAGCCGCTCACTCCCCGCCCCCCCCCCCCCAGTGGGATGGGGGAGAAAATCAGGAAAAGAAGTAAAACTCATGGGTTGAAATAAGAACAGTTTAATAGAACAGAAAAGAAACTAATAATGATAGCACTAATAAAATGACAACAGTAATAATAAGAGGATTAGAATATATAAATGATGCACAATGCAATTCCTCACCACCCACTGACTGACATCCAGTTAGTCCCCGAGCGGTGATCCCCCCGCCCCCAGTTTATATACTAGATGTGACGTCACATGGTATGGAATATCCCTTTGGCCACTTTGGGTCAGCTGTCCTGGCTGTGTCCCCTCCCAACTTCTTGTGCCCCTCCAGCTTTCTCGCTAGCTGGGCATGAGAAGCTGAAAAACCCTTGACTTTAGACTAAACACTACTTAGCAACAACTGAAAACATCAGTGTTATCAACATTCTTCTCATACCTAACTCAAAACCACAGCACTGTACCAGCTACTAGGAAGACAATCAACTCTATCCCAGCAGAAACCGGGACAAACCCCCAGAAGAAAGGTACTGTCAATTGTCAACCATTTCTAACACTGCTTTGAAAAAGCTTAAACAGAAGTCTTAAAAGACTTAACAAAAGGATTTATTCTTGTTTCTCACAAGAGAAAATTTTAAGTATTAGTTATCAAGCAGTGTATTATTTACTACCACCAGCACATGTAAGGATTTACTAAATAAATTCTCCACAAGTATCAAGTAATAAACTGTTGCTTAATATTTGGCAACTAGAGGAACACACAGCCAGGTTCTCCTGTGTAGGACATATTATGTAAGTTGCACTGAATCTGAAGTTTAAAGCAAATTTCTTATTATTTATTAACTGGTTTGAAGTCTATGATAACAAAAGCAAAAACTGAATACCCTACTAAATTCAAATCAATTCAGTGTTTCCTGGATTCATCCTGATTGCTATAGCACCTTTTGTAGTGCTAAAATATCCAGAAGACTTGCATTTTTATTGCGTGACGGAACAGCTGACCTCCGGAGGTTCTTCCAACCCAAATTAATTCTCCAGTTCTGGTACTGTGTTCCGTACTTACCAGAGTGGACCAAGAACTACTGCTGTCTTCCCAGGCATACTGCCATGACAATCACAAGGGAGCTGCTGATAAGGGTTTTCTACAACAGAAAAACAGGATTTAAGTTGTTTTGGAATAGTCAGCAATGCCTACTTTACTGGAGAGAGATGACATAGACAGAAGTAGTAGCTTACTTCAGTGGAGGTAGTTGGAAGGGCAAGCAACAGCAGAAATGTGACACCGTTCTCAATTCTGCCAAGTAGTAGTGCTTATGAGAATTTAATGATTGGTGACTTGATCTTTAATCATTGTTAAAGCATTGAAGGAAAAAAAAACAACTAAAAAGCCACATAATTCCTATGCTTCTTGGCAGAATTCAAGTAACAAGGAAATTGTTAGCCTTCCTACACTTATATAAGTAGCTGTCCAGGTTAACAGTAAATAACAAAAAATTTTTCAGAGATCAGCCAATTACATCTACAAAATATAGCCCACCTACAAGTTTCCTAAGCTGTAAGTCAGCTCGCTTGCAAGTAAGGCATTAAGTAAACAATTCATTTACTAATTAAGATCTCTACCGTAACACTGTACTCATCAGTTACTCACTTCTGTTCTTAAAACTTGTATCTAAGGTTTTTTAATCTTTTTAAACAAGCTCATTGCATGCTCCTGCACCTGACTTTGAGCAGGGTAGTCAAAGACACCACCAGTTAGTAGTTAGATATCCAAGAATCGGTAACTTTGAAACAAGGTTTTTCCTTTTATATTCATTCAAACTACCATCTGGCCTCTTCGCTTAATTTTTGTCTCCTACCTCTGCTAACTCATGTATAGAGACAGCCCACAAACAGTCAACTTTTAACCTAGAGGCTGCCTTCATTTACCACCAAGTGTTAGATGAATTACAGGAATGTTGCATACCTTTCCTACCACACCTGCTGACATACTTCCATAAGGCATGGATACTGCCCAAGGCCAGGCAGAATACACCCTCATCTGATGGCAAAGTGATACTGCTTAGTCCACTACATTTTGAGGTAACTGAAATGAACAGTAGGAAAGCAATCTGACACTGAAATCTATCAAGCTGCCACTGTATGGAGGAACTGAATGGTAGCCAAGACTGCCCCACTTTTCATGCCCTTCACTGAAAAGACAGATCCATAGGCATATCAGGCATCCTGGCAGCTTCAGCAGCTACAGCTAGTTGGAATATGTCCTGTCTAGAAACAAATCCAGTACATTTACAGCAAAATCCATACAGACAACTAATCTAGCCCACTACCAGAAAGCATGGTACCTTCTCCACCTCATACAATACACTTGTTACATTAAAGGGAATTATTACTTTACTAAAGGGATGTAGATACAAACAAGGCCTAAACAAATACAAAATGGAGAAACAGGAATCGGACCTTCTAGAAAGTACAAAGGAAAAGCCATTTACCTTCTACCATATTACCCTCTTTCTGAAAAATTCTCTCTTCGCACCATTGGCAATGGATGAGGTATCTTATTTTCTTTGCTGAATCATCCGCAGGGGATGGCCCCCTTAAAACTCTGACCACTACTAGAACAAAATGTTCTAGAGCTACTGCAAGTAAAACTTCAATGCCTTTGTTACAGCGAGCTGCAGCTCTATGAAGGAAGAACAAACACAAAACCACATTGTACTGAAATCAGCAGACTAAGATTGCCATGGACACCTGAACCTTCTGGAAGATTCTTGAGCTCATCCACTTTCTAGAAAAGAGATACTAAAGATCCAAGAAAGTAATCAGGAGAAAGTGTTGTTTCTCAGGTGCCTAGTTTTGTCTACTGCCTGTAAAGCTATGCAAATCTTGTTTTACTTCTTTTTATCACATCTAGAAATATTGGTCTGTCACCTGCATCATCTTTCTATCCCAAAACCTACCTATTGCCAGGATATTGCAACAAAAAATATAAACAAACTAAATGAAAATCCAAGAAAGCAGAAATGTAGAGGGACACACGTGATGGTAAATCATTGAATGTTGACTAATAAGGACTGTGGGAAGGTAAGTGAGCAGTTCCTGAATATAAGCTTTGAGAAGGAAGAAGAAATCTTTAGGGAGTTGGAGCATGTAAGCCAGAACACAACTAAAACTTTGCTTGAGCAGCATGTCTGTATCTGAGAATATTCTGCAATGAGCAACTTCACATATGCAGGGTGAAAAAGAAGTAAAATCTAAACATATTCAGGTCAGTATTTGCGCTCTGGCATTCTGAAAGACCTCTGTGCACTTAATTTTCCTCCCAGTCTTTCCCAAGCAGTTAGTTGTCCCATCCTCTTGCCTGTACCTTTTTTCCCCCTAATTAGGGACCAGGTTTTATGTCTTCATTTATTTAACAGACTGAATTTACTGAGAGTATCTACACGCAAATGAATAATTTCACAAGTTAGTAATTACGTGTATCTTTTTAAGCTCGAGCACAAGGATCTGAAGTGAACATCAGTTTCTACTGAAGCAAGTCTAACTGTAATGCTTAGCTAGAAGCCATTCAAGCAGCTTCATTAATATTGACAGAGTCCTATGCAGCACTAAAATGACAAAATTGACAGAGGAATAAAAGAGTTTGCAGATAGGAAAGTCTGGGTATTGCTTTTTCTATTACTGTCTCTCCCCAGCACCAAGAAAACTCCCCACCATCCCAAACTCCTACCCTATTTATGCATTTTCACTTTGCCCAGTCTTTTAGTTTAAAATTTACATTATCCCATAGCAGCACACATAAAATATGAAACAATAATTTTGTATCAAGTAGTCTGGCTTTTAGAATTAGGGAATTCTGCAAACTGAACATGTACAACCTACAGCAGCAGTCTCAAGTTTTTTATTGCTAATGATTTTCTAGTCCTTTTTTTACCATAATTTGAGCTGATTTAGCAGTACCTTGTCACAGCAGCAATTACTATTCTGGCTGCCAGTTCCTTGTAGTACTCAGTTCTGACAATATTACATCCGTAATGACGCAGGGCAACGTGTTGAGCCTTTGCATACAGAGAACTGATGTCTGTGGACGTGAGTGACACAATTCCAAGATTTCTCACATTTCTAAAGGCAGAATCCAGATAATTCACAGAAGTTCCGAAGGGATCCAAATGGCTGAAGAGAAAGGAAATACCACTGAGTATCTATAAATGCTCAAGAGTTTAGCTTCAAACTGAGGAAAACACCATTTTATAATCTTCACCTATGGTCATATTTAAAACAAAAGGGGAAACGGGACTAAAATTTACAGCACACCTCTCATGAATTACTGTGGAATACTTGCAAGAGCCAGGGAAGCACTGTGCTGGAAAATACACATCACCACAAAGCCAGCAAGTACTTTTTTTTGCATCCTGACTGACTTATTCAAGTTATAAGAATATTGGCCTGATGCTTACCTTCCTCCTTAAAACAAAGGGAAACTTCTAAAAACAAAAATATCTTCAAATGTATGCATTCCAGTTTACGTACTAAATAATTAGCCTAATTTTCAACCTGAATACCTGCTGCTTAGATCTGGATGTTAATCAATAAAAAAAAAATCTGATCACTTATTTTGACGTCTGTATAGGTTTAGAATGTACGCATCTATAAACCCAACTTGGAAGAATTAGCTTACTTTAATTGAAAATTAATATGCTGCAAAATCAATTAAAACAAGAGGTGCAATAAAGTCCTACACAACAAGATGCAAAGGTATGAATTTTAAACTAATTAAAAGTTTTAAGAAGAAAACCAAAAAGACTGATTTGACATTTCTCTATCAAAAGTTTGGCTTAAAATTTTCATATACATTTGTAGTCCATTCTGGATGTCAGAAGGGCTTAATATTTTTCCAGCGATCTCTAAAACATTTAACATTAAAGTCTGTTCCCACACCATTTCTGGGACAACAGAATTACATTTAAAATACCAAGTGACTGTTGGTTATTTCTTTCATTCCAACTTCCCCCAATAATCATATACTGGGAGACAGGGTGGGGTGTGTCATTATCAAACTAGAAAATTATTAACAGAAACATTCAACACTTACATAAAATCAAATGATCTCAAATGCATTATAACATTGGCATCCATTTTTGTCACCTCAATGGTGTCACTATTTTCTCCTCCATCTCCCATAGCTTCATCATAGTCTTGTTCCTTAGTGTGCAGTTTCACCTTCATTTTGTTTAAATGGCAGTTTTCCTGAATCATTGTCACAGAATTTTCATTACAATCATTAATTGTAACCTTCACAGAACTTCTGAGATGCTTTGCCCATTGTAATCCCATTATACCTAAGGAAAGACAGAATTGTAACTCCGTGACAGAATAAGGAGTTGGTTTCCAAGTTGCTGAACTCGCTAAGAAAAAAATTCATCCTTTTAAATGCTTATAATACAGAAGTATGTGTGATGCAAATTTTGTCACGTTCCTGCAAAAACGTGTTGGTGACCTTCTGCCTCAGCACAGAGTGACAATGGGCTATGTAAAGGAACAGTCTGCTTGTCACCTTCTTATATGATAACTGGGGCCATAGACCAAAAGATTTTTCTAGCAGGCTGGACCCCCAATCTGCAGGAAAGCCCCTTGGCTTGTTCAACACTCCAGTGTAGCAGACAGACTCCTGTGACAAACCACCGTAAAACATAAACTTGAGAATAGGTATTGCGAAGATTTTTAGGCTCCCTCCAAGTGTTTATTGCTGACTTCTGTAGTAAAGTCTATGGCTACATTGTAGAAATGAGGACAGGATGCACTTGTGAAGTCTGGCCAAGTTCAGAATGGTGATAAATTCATTATAAAGAATTTTAATGCAAAATATTAAGCAGTTACTGCTGTTCTCAACTACAACCTTAAGTTTGCAGTAGCTGGCTGATAATGAGGCAGCAATCCAGATCTCTTCAGATTTTTGTTCCAAATGGTTAATAGACATTGATATAACTACATTTAGTTCATGATCAGAATTTTTTTACTCAATTAAGAGATGATTCTGATAAAGAAGCTTGGATTCATCACCATTTTTAAACTCCAGGTTGATTTTACAGCTGAATTCCACAGCCTCTTGTGACTAAAAGAGATCTGTGACTTGGATGCAAGTTTAGGAAGATGCCATTTCATGGACATTAAGGCAACTGATTGTAAAGGAGACCACTAAACTTTAGTATTATTTACAGTCTCTTCAAAAAGCCTAACACCAGGCTCTTGATGGCTGTTTTTTTTATATGGAAGCTAATGACTCCCTGCCTAAGGAAGAAAATTATTGTGTACCTCACGTTATTTTTCAATATGCGTTGTCAGTTACAATTGATTTCTGCATCTTCATACTATTGGGTATTAGCCAAAAGATTAAAGATATTGACTTTACCAGTGGCACCGAAAGCATCCAAACATTCTATCGGTTTACGTTCCTCAGCTAGAACAGCTAGTGCGCAGAATATCAATTGCCTTGAAAATAAAAAAGAATGGTCATAGTAAGTAAGTTGATAAAATATTTTTCCTTCCTTTTCCTTATTTATTTCCCTTGAACATAATACTAGAACATTTAAGCTAAACTCTACCTTTTACACAGAAGAATTATAAATCAAAAACCTCAGCTATCTTTAAAAGTTTAATTCTACAGCAGGATATTTATAAGGCAAGATCCTGAATCAACTTACTGGAAGAAGTGGCTAGCATTCAAAAGTAAATAGTGTTTTTCTTACTATCCTAGCACAATCTGGTACTACCCTACTAATGGCTCTGTGTTTAAAAAGATGTCAGAAGTTACTGTAGAGCAATGAAATTCCACTCTGTTGAGGAACAGGCCTTGTTCTTTTAGACATGGCCATAACCTTAGTTGCAGTGGCCTTCTTCAGAGGCATGCCTTAGCGTTCACAGATGGATGAGTGTCCTTGTTTCAGCTGGGATAGAGTTGATTGTCTTCCTGGTAGCTGGTATGGTGCTGTTTTTGAGTTCAGTATGTGAAGAATGTTGGCAACACTGAGGTTTTCAGTTGTTGCTAAGTAGTGTTTAGTCTAAAGTCAAGGGTTTTCCAGCTTCTCATGCCCAGCCAGCAGGAAGGCTGGAGGGGCACAAGAAGTTGGGAGGGGGGACAGCCAGGACAGCTGACCCAAAGTGGCCAAAGGGATATTCCACACCATGTGATGTCATGCCCAGTATATAAACTGGGGGGAGTGGGGGGATCACTGCTCGGGGACTAACGGGGCCTTGGTCAGCAGGTGGTGAGCAATTGCATTGTGCATCACTTGTATATTCCAATCCTTTTATTTTACTATTGTCATTTTATTAGTCATTATCATTATTAGTTTCTTCTTTTCTGTTCTATTAAACTGCTCTTATCTCAACCCATGTGTTTTACTTCTTTTCCTGATTTTCTCCCCCATTCCACTGGGTGGTGGGGGGAAGTGAGTGAGTGGCTGCGAGGTGCTTAGTTGCTGGCTGGGGTTAAACCATGACACTGAGCTAACTTTAAACCCGGAAGCTCAAATACTAACAGCACTGAGAACATGAGGGGTCAGCACGGGCTGAAGCGCAGTCTCATGCATTGGTGTCAATGCTTGCACCTTTAAGTTGTCGTGCAGACACCATTCATGACTCTCCTTAAAAAAAGACCATGTTTGTTCCTTCATTGTTTTAAATGCAATAACGAGAAGACACTTGAGAGAATCTGAGTCCCAAGAGAAAAAGGCCTAGAATATGAAAACTGTGAATTACAGGTATGCTGCTGTTCAGTTAGAGGAGAGAGAGCACTGACTATGCATAGTATCTTGTGGAGATTCACAGAAAACCATTTTAAGTGTATACAATGAAGTTAGTTTCCAAGTGTGCTCCTTTCAAATCCTGTTCTCCACAAACTACTCATTACAGAAAAATACTTAATTGCTTCAGAAATGACAGTATTTCCCATAGTGTTCTTGGGTTTAAATATTATTTGTCAAGATGAGTGTTCTGATGGAAAACTATTTCTCCCACCCTCTGAACAGAAGTTTCACAGGGTCTGATTTTCAAAACGTGAGAGTATTTTTCACTACAAACTCACCACCCCTCTGGCGCATCCTCCTACTCCCTGTTCTCTTACCTGTTGAGTTTCATTTTAGGATTAAAATAGGAATCTGTTTTCTGAGGTGTGGAGTAGTTGGGAAGAACCTGAACATCTGTGGCCGACTCTTTCAGCACTTCATGAGAAGACTTGGGAGCAGGAACTAAAAGAAAGTAATTGCAGGGGAAGGAAAGAGTTAGTGAGAATTGAAATTAACGTTAGCACGTTTGATAAATTAAACTGAAAATTTGCTTCCATATAGCAAGAAGTCTGGGTTATGCTGTAATCCAACTAGCACATGGATCAGTTAACAAGTATGTGGGGGAAAAAAAAAGCAGGCAACAATTTATCTTCTAGTCCTAACAGTGGCAGATAAGGATCAAGCTCTACCACAATTTTCATCCCATAAAGTACCACATTTGTTTCTCAGTTGCACTCCTATTTATCCACTCAAATTTAAGGAAGCAAGCCCCTGAGCCTGACACTTAGCACATTTGTTTCACGTATTTGAACATAATATATTGCTAATCAATTAAAACCCTATTAACATAGTCCTGAATGTATATAATGAACTGCAAAAATCCTCAAAATCCTGGATCTAATCTCTGTAAGTTATCAAACAGCTTCATGAAATGTGTATAGACAGTACAAGCATGGGGACGACTTCAGCACTTAAGCTTTTTATAAAGTAGTCTGTGGCAAAACAAGCTTTCTGATTTGACATGCTGTCATTCCTGAGCAATTTATCCCCAGTCTAACAGTAGCAAAATTTACCCAGGAGCAACCAGAAAAAATCTGTTAGCTATCAAGTTGATACCTTTCAGTGCTCAGCCTGGCTATCTCTCAGTGCTTTCAAATACACAGACTACGTATCTGTGAACAGCTCTACCACGCACTCCACGTTCATAGCCCCCAAGTGTTGCTAAAGCACCTAAAAAACATGAAATACCTGACCTCTGGATTTCTCCTCTCCCTGTGAGGAAAAATAGCCAGATGCATTTTGTTAAAAAAATGACAAATGGGCCATACTTTACTTACAGCTCTGAAGAGAACAATACAGAGATTAATGTATTTCACAACACAAACTCTATTTAAGTTAAAGGTATGGAATATGCTAATATCGCTTCTCAGACATGCAAACTGATGCCCGAACACTAACCTACTATTCCTAAACCACATATTGGTAACAGAAAGAAGGGTGATCCTCATAGCTCCCAGGATCATCTTTACTATATTGTATCTAGATAAAAACCAGACTTCTACACAGAGACAGTGTCTTGGTTTTGGCTGGGATAGAGTTGATTTCTGTCTAGTAGCTGGTATAGTGTTATGTTTGGGATTTAGGATGACAAGAATGTTGACAACACACTGATGTTTTCAGTTGTTGCTAAATAGTGTTTTGTCCTGGTTTCAGCTGGGATAGAGTTGATTGTCTTCCTGGTAGCTGGTATGGTGCTGTTTTTGAGTTCAATATGTGAAGAATGTTGGCAACACTGAGGTTTTCAGTTGTTGCCAAGTAGTGTTTAGTCTAAAGTCAAGGGTTTTCCAGCTTCTCATGCCCAGCCAGCAGGAAGGCTGGAGGGGCACAAGAAGTTGGGAGGGGACACAGCCAGGACAGCTGACCCAAAGTGGCCAAAGGGATATTCCACACCATGTGATGTCATGCCCAGTATATAAACTGGGGGGAGTGGGGGGATCACTGCTCGGGGACTAACGGGGCCTTGGTCAGCAGGTGGTGAGCAATTGCATTGTGCATCACTTGTATATTCCAATCCTTTTATTTTACTATTGTCATTTTATTAGTGTTACCATTATCATTATTAGTTTCTTCTTTTCTGTTCTATTAAACTGCTCTTATCTCAACCCATGTGTTTTACTTCTTTTCCTGATTTTCTCCCCCATTCCACTGGGTGGTGGGGGGAAGTTGAGTGGCTGTGAGGAGCTTAGTTGCTGGCTGGGGTTAAACCACAACATGTTTATGCTAAGTCAAGGATTTTTCAGCTCCTCATGCCCAGCCAGCAAGAAGGCTGGAGGGGCACACGAAGTTGGGAGGGGACACAGTCAGGGCAGCTGACCCAAACTGGCATTCCATATCATGGGACGTCATGCCCAGTATATAAACTGGGGGGAGTTGGCCTGGGGGGATTGCTGCTTGTGAACTAACTGGGCATCAGTCAGCAAGTGCTGAGCAATTGCATTGTGCATCACTTGTTTTGTATATTCCAATCCTTTTATTATTACTATTGTCATTTTATTATTGTTACTGTTATCATTATTAGTTTCTTCCTTTCTGTTCTATTAAACTGTTCTTATCTCAACCCACAAGTTTTACTTTTTTTCTGATTATCTCCCCGATACCAGTGGGTGGGTGGGTGGGAAGCGAGTGAGTGGCTGTGTGGTGCTTAGTTGCTGGCTGGGGTTAAACCACGACACAGAGAAAAAGCAATCAGACTACTTTTCAACAGTTACAGTCTGGGCTGTAGCAAAAACCCCTCAGTTTTTACATACCAGCTAATCGATTATGTGCTTTTTACTTAACTGCTGTAGAGAACAGACAACTTGCAAAAATAAAGGAAATAAAATTAATTTTCAAAATTTAGCATTCTAGTTATTTAGAAAGTTTTCAATTTAGTTTATCCAAGTTTAGAAACAAAAGTCTAATTCCGGAGAAAGTCAGGTAGGATTGTAATTTACCAAAGAAGTATTGACACCTCTATCACAACTCTTCAGGACTGAAAAAAAACATCATCTTGATTTGTGAACCCATGCTGATGCATTTTGAATAAAAAGCAAAGGATTTTTATATTGCAGAAGGATTTACTCCAGACTGTTTTAAGAAGAAAGACGGCAAAATACAGAGGCATGAAATGCTCTGTACAGATTTTGTTTTATGGATGCCATGTCCCCCATTCTTTTGGAGACACAGAAGCCTGTATTTACAACATTAAATTAATTGTAAAGGGAGTATTATTTATCAATAAGAACAGAGTAACTGGTCAATGCAGAGACTAAATCAGAACACTGCTACACCTTTGAGGGAAAAAAAACAGTTCTGAAATAAGGGCAGATTTCTCATTAGTAAAGCTAAATCTGTTTCAGAATTTTTCCCATGTCTCTCACCCACATATCATAGTTATTGCATATGCTACATAGTATAAAAAGATTAAATGTTTTATGTAAGAACCTACTTGTAATAAACCTTGATTCAGTTTCTCCTTTATTCACATGACGATTAATATGACCTATCATGTCAGTTCTTCGTGTGATAGTTGCTGAACAGATGATACAATGGTAATGGGCTCCCATCTTTGAAAATGTCTGTAAAATATGCATAGTTTCAGAATACATAATCATGGTTAAAGTAGAACTATACCTGAACACAGGCATATGAAGAAGTCATCTGTCTGCTACCTCTAACGCATACAAAATATTTTGAATCTACAGCCACAGGGACTGTAAATAATCATACCCACAGAGCCAGCACAGCACAGCTATCCTGCCACAGCACCACAACCAGTTAAACTCTACCAATACTCTATACACTCAGCACACAGGGAAGGAACTGAGAAGCATCCATCCATCACCTGGCCTAATGAACCCTTCATCTCTTCCACATAAAGCTGCTGTTTACTCCAGTGTGACAGTGTTTTATACAATCCAGGCAGCTACCCGCCAAAATAACAGAGAGATACATCTACTTATATTCTGGACCAATAAGCTTTTGGTATCCCACCCCGAATAGCAAGACATATTTTGTGACTAAAGCAGATCACAAAAGTTCCCCTAAATCACCCATTTCCCCCACTTGGTAGGGTAACAAATATTTCTGTGATTCAGCATTTTTACCTGGTCTCCAATGAGGTTTGGTTTTACTGGATGACAAGGTAAGTGACAGATGCACATTCTGTACCCTGGAACACAAATTCTTGTCACATCACAGTACAGTAAGTAAACAGAATATATATGTCCTGTATCACATGGTCTCATTTAAGATTCCCAAATATTGCCGCAAGACAGCAATAAGAGAACATCACCAATTATTTGGTACATTCACCCCCTGCACAGGGAAATTTATCAGCTAATTATACATTTTAAATTTTAAAATGCACAAAAATTACATACAGGCAATTCATTTTAATAAGTCTGTTAGCATCCTACAAAGCTACGTTCAGGCTATACCGTATATAATTTTCAAAAGTACTTGTGAGTATTTTACAAAAGTATTGTTACCTGGCTAAAAGACTTGTGTGAAGACTCCTATAAAACTTATGTTCCACAGTTTAAAGAAAAACAAAAACAAGACACCTGCTAATGCATGCAAAACCAGAACTCCAGTCAGATAATTTTTAATTTAACTTTAATCTTGTCCATCTTCTAATTAGTCATTTTATTTCCCACAAACCCATACACCTAGTTCTTTAAAAGACACATACTGCTCACTTTCTTTTCCTTCTTTAACTTCTTGTAGGGATTTTAATGCATCTTACAAGCAGATAACAAGAGTCTGTTAAAAAACAGATAAGGCTACTAAATATTGATACTAAATAAATACTTTAAATATCTATCTGAAACCATGGAATCTTTATGAGCCAAAAATGACTGCGCACACTTGTGCATGTCTGATTATTAACAATATTACCAAAACTTTTATTAAAGTAATTTTCATGATATATGTATTTTAAATTTTACAGTAATTTTCATCACATGCCAAGCAATTGCTTTTTTCTAAGTGAGAAAATGCACAACCGTAACTATTTTGGCATGTAGAAGAAAACAGAGCTATTTTACATCGCAGGTCAAAATTCATTAGGTCAAAATATAGTTCTAATTCAGAGCTGGTAACAAGATGCTTAAGTCAAGAGGAATTTAAAAAGATGAAACACAGAACAATGTCCTACATGTCCACAATTTCTTATTGTATTTACTATTCAAATGATTGCCATTACCTTCAAATGCAACAGAAACTTTCCAGTGCAAATTCTGAAGGTGACGATGGAGTTTATGACTATAGCAAGCTTTGAATTTCTCCTCAGGACACAACGGACAAGGCTTCTTTTCATCTGAAAACACAAATAACCATAAAGTACGAGAAACACATGAAATGTAGTTGCCACTCATGTTAATAGAGATGCATGCTAAGAGAAAAAAGAATGGAGGTACTATGAATGGGAGTTAAAAGATAAATTCCCCAGGGTATATTCTATTTCAGGCATACACAAACTGAAAATTTATTGATTGCCTCTTTCTACTCCATAGAATACAGACAAGAACCACTATTACTCTAAAGATCATTAACTTCTACAACCTTTAAGTTTTGTTTTCTAATATTTTTTACTCCAGCAACATGAGGCTAATACAACTTCTGAAGAGTATTGCAGAATTTTGTAGATGAAGGCTACAGACTTGCAATGTTTCAAAAAAACCCCACAAAAACCAACCCAATTGAAGAGGTTAAAACAAATATCTGTCTTTCCTCCTCCTGAATCTTTTAGATAAAACAAGCACCCGGTATCTTTTTAAGCTGCAAAAAAGATAATGTACTCTATATTAAAACAATTTTTCTTCTTGGAAATCCTGCATAAGGGACAAAAAAGCAAAGGCAAGATTATCTGACATCAAAGGTGTTGAAGCACTTGAAGTACTAACCTAAATAAAAACTAGCTATTGGGAGACATACATTGTAGAGCTGTACACAGGAATTAAGCATCAGAATACACATACATCTGCTGCTGGGTCTTAAGACTACTGAATGTCAAACAACCCCCATGCAGAATTTAGCAGAAAAGCTTCTATGTGTTAGAATAGTACAGGATGAATACTGAAACATGCCACACAACACGGGCCATCTGTAATAATAATTATGTATCATAGGCTTGCACAACAGTAAAATTCCTTTTTTTTAGGACTTTTTAATGAGTGGGTTACTATGTCCATGCAGAGTTCCATGCCACTGAAGCCAACAGAGGCACCCTACAGCTCACCAAATAAATCACCAGTGTTCTCTACTGTTGATGAGCCTCTTTTATTGAATTATGATTTACTGAGTATCAAATACACAAGGCGATGGTAATAAATACAAGTCAGTCCATTAAGACACATGGCAGAAAAATGCTACATCCATGGCAGAAGAAAAAAAATTACTATGAGAATAGGCAAGGGAATAATGAGTTTCTTGTCACTACCATGGATTTACATATAACTTGGCTCAGCAACAGCTACAAGTACCAGACTTATGAGATACTTACGATCCATCTCCTCATTAAAAATGGAACAAATGCTCTATATAAGTTTTTGGCATATTTGTTAGTAAAATTAAAGAGTCATAGAGGTAGGTTATTATTTCCATCAGTGGCCACTCTAAAAGATTATTAAGGCACAAGAGCCATATGATACAGAGTCTATGTGGACGCTGATCTTTCTCTTCCATCTGTGAATAAGAACTAGTTTCAGTTGCAAGGGCTGCCACTACCAGCACTAAATACATACATGTAATCAGAGAAAAACTAAAAGTTGTAATAAAACCACTTCAGAGTCTTAAAAGCAATCCTCCAATATACATCTGGATCAGAAATGAATACAGAGCAGGGGAAAAAAAAATTCCAAAATAGAACACACATTTATTTAAACTGATATTTAAACACTGCAAAGACAACAGTTGGGTTCCATGTTTTCATGGCACTTGAAGTAAAATAAAAATAAGACTAAACTGTTGATGTATAGCTAAAATTAACATTTTGCTGATCCATGCACACTGCCAATGTTAGAAATGCTACAATGCAGAGGAAAAAGATGGAAAGGAATCATTAAGACCTTGAATTTACTGAAGGAAGTACAACATCTGATAAGCAAGGCAAGAAATCATAAACCTATTTTTTGTGAAACCCTCAGTCTCCAATCATTATAAATACATGTAGTGTATTAAAAATAAAAACTAAGAAAAAATGTAAATACCTGTAACATGAAGATCTGTGGTCTCAGATACTGCCATGGTAAACTCACCTTCTTTCAGGTCAGCTAGTTTCTCTAGATCAGCAAGATGTCTTTGGATTGAAATATGTTTCTCTGGAAAGCAGAGATATTTAGAAGATAAACATTGTCACTTAAAAAATTGGGTTTAGTTTACTGCTGTTTTTCTATGCATCATTTCAAATCTAACACTATTAGAGAACCACTATAATACCAACTGGAATACCTGTCTGTATCTGTTAACTTCCAAGGTGGAAGGAATGACTGAAAAATTAATCCCTAGAATGGTTCTTTAATAAGATCCAATTATTTCCATATATTTCTACTTGCTTTTTAATGCTGACACACATCAAATCTCTCAAACTGGAAAGACCTTCATTTGAAAAAACAAGCTGCAAAGATTAAGTCACATTCCATTTACTCTTGAATTTACTGCTTGGCATCATTAGTGAATGCAAATTGTGCACAAAGCAGTATAAAAACATCCTAGGAACTGTCTGGCAAAACTAAAATATCAGCTAGAAGTGGACCAATTGTCAATAACAATTATTCACTGTATAACCAGGATATATTAAAATTCTACCACCTTCCCCCTCACCCCCTTAAGAGGCTGTTTAACCTTGAAATTTACCTCCTGATTTTTCAACTTATCAGTCAATGGGAGCAGAGGAGAATTTGCTAAAAACAAGAGAATTAGCTTATCCAATAAATGACCTTTACTGGTTTCAGCACACAGAACATCCCAGTATACAGTTACACTGATTCTGTAGCGATTTTAAACCTTTGTGATGTTTTTACAAGGTTAGTCTTCAGGTTTTCTTATGTAAAACAAAGATGGTAATTGATCAATGTGCTCAAGATACAGAGGAGAGTTTTAAAGCTAGGGTTAAAAGCAATTCCTAGCTTTTAGTTTCTGCACTTAGACACAACAGATTTTCTCTGCTCTCTGTGGTACTTCTAGCATCAGAGCCTGGTGTAGCTCATACCTCACCTAACCTTGATTTCTTTTCTGTCACTGTGTATGTGCAAATTTCCACAGTGATTTATAGAAATGTTAGTAAGGGGAAAATGGCATCTCTTTTAAAGAGATTTCCAAAGCCTTAGGAAAATATTTTGTTCAGATGCATGGGAAGAAGTATCCACACCTATCGGATGTATGGAAAATGAGATTTCACACATTCCTTTTAGCTTTCTTCCCCACTATATCTACTTTTTCTCTTCCTTTCCTCAAGCACACAACACAAATATCCATAAGAGTTTATTAGCAAACCTCTTGGATAATCAGATGATACATCCAAAATGTTGCTATCAGATTCCCTTGTGGATTCTTCCTCCGTTCCTTTTCCTTCAGTTTCCAATTCTGACTCAGTAACTTTCACATCCAGGTTGTTGCTTTTCTCTTTTCCAGGGACAACCACACCATCTTAACAAAATCAAACAAACAAAAAAAACCAGTAAAAGTGTTGTTGATACAACCAAATTATACAAAGAGATTAATTTGTTTCCAATAATTTGGTGCTTCTAATAGGCAAAAATTACTACAAGTGTGAAGGACAAAATAAACGTATAAACAGTATGTTTAGAGATTATCACTCATCCTTGGAAACCACCGTGAAATAATGCCATCCTGGACAGGCACAACTGTTTGCCCATCTGTATCATCAGATGTTTAAAGTTAAAAAAATAATATTTACATGTTACTTTCTGGGAAAATGCAGTGCTATCAAGTCAAAGCAGGCAAGGAAGAGTCCAAATACTCATAACAATATACTAGCAGCTAAAAAAATTTGGAAACCAAAGTTTAGAACTTGTATTGAGTTTGTGTGGCAAGGTTTTGGTAGCGGGGGAGGGGGGTTACAGGGGTGGCTTCTGTGAGAAGATGCTAGAAGCTTCCCCTATGTCTAACAGAGCCAATGCCAGCCACCTCCAAGATGGACCCGCTGCCAGCCAAGGCAGAGCCCATCAGCGATAGCACCTCTGTGATAACAGATTTAGGAAGGGAAAAAAGTTGTGGTGGGCACAGAAACTGCAGCTGGAGAGAGGAGTGAGAACATGTAAGAGAAACAACCCTGCAGACACCAAGGTCAGTGCAGAAGGAGGAGAAGGAGGTGCTCTAGGCGCCAGAGCAGAGATTCCCCTGCAGCCTGTGGAGGACCCCACGCTGGAGCAGGTGGATGCCCAAAGGAGGCTGTGACCCCGTGGGAAGCCCACGCTGGAGCAGGGTCCTGGCAGGACCTGCAGATCTGTGGAGAGAGGAGCCCACGGAGCAGGTTTTCTGGCAGGACTTGTAACCCCATGGGGGACCCATGCTGGAGCAGTGTGGTCCTGAAGGACTGCATGCTGTGGAAGGGACCCACGCTGGAGCAGTTCGTGAAGAACTGCAGCCCGTGGGAAGGACCCAAGTTGGAGAAGTTCGTGGAGAACTGTCTCTTGTGGGAGGGACCTCACGACGGAGCAGGGGAAGAGTGTGATGAATCCTGCCCCTGAGGAGGATGAAGTGGCAGAGATAACGTGTGATGAACTGACCGTAAACCCCATTCCCTGTCCCCCTGTGCTGCTGGCGGGGGGGGGTGGGTAGTTAGAGAATCTGGGAGTGAAGCTGGGCCTGGGAAGAAGGGAGGAGTGGAGGGAAGGTGTTCTGAGATTTGGTTTTATTTCTCATTACCCTACTCTGGTTGACTGACAATATATTTAAGTTTATTTTCTCCAAGCTGAGTCTGTTTTGCCCATGACTGTAATTAGTGAGTGATCTCTCCTGTCCTTATCTCAACCCATGAGCCCTTTGTTTGTATTTTCTCTCCCCTGTCCAGCTGAGGAGGGGGGAGTGATAGAGTGGCTTTGGTGGGCACCTGGCGTCCAGCCAGGGTCAACTCACCACAGAACTGTTCATAACTAGTTGAACAATGTGAAAAAAGGAGGGGAGTAAGGAAGGAATTTGCTATCATCAGGGGCCATGATGAGTGTTAAGTGCTGGTGCCATCATCATTTGCAAATGAATAACTTCTCTGAGGTAGGCCTACTCAAGAATTTCAAAAAGTACTTAGGAGGCTGAGTGATTGGGCAATAAAATGACAAAAAACAGTCAAGTAGTGGACTTAGGGGAAAAAACCCTGATTTTTATTTCACATATGAATGCATGGACTCTGAGCGGAGCATCACCAGTCAGGACTACTACCTTGCAATTTTAAAATACAGTTTTGACAAAAGGAAGAGGTATAAATCCTAAGAAGTGGTGGATCCCTCTCCCCACCAACTGACATTAGGAACTGCTAGGACAGGATGCAGAAAGCCATGCTCAGCCTGCATACTGAAGGGTATTGCCCCTGACCCCCAAGCTTCAAAGGGACAGGTAGAACTAGGAAAGTTTCAAAAAAGGCTGACACTTAACAAAGCTATGGCATTGTTTCTTAGCTATTCAGAAGCAACAGAGCAGGCTATGACTTTTCAGCCTGGATAGGACAGATATCTGTAAGATCATGAGATGCAGAGAGAGATCACACAAGTAAACCACTGTCTATTCCAACACAAAAACTGGGATGCACCACATGGAGGTATCAGCTGAAAATTCAGAGCAGAAGAATGTTCTCTACATGACCTACTGCTAATGCTGCAGACCTCCCTGCCACAGGCTGCTGCAGATGCTGCAAGTCTATGACTGCCAGTCTACAAGTGCCAAAGTGAGTATTTTATGGAAGAGAAATCCACTATAGGATTTTAAATATAAAACCACGACCTTTGGCTCAAGAAAATAAGGAGTAACAAACCGGTTTGTGTTTGAAGATATTTCTGGAGCATGCATTAATGTATGGCTGCTCTGTTCTGCTAGTCTTCCCTAACCATCTACTCCTGGCCACTAGTGAAGACAGAATAAGGGCTGGAAGGATCTTATAGCAGTTCTTACGATTCCCCTGGGGTTTTCTGTTTGTTTGCTTTTAAACACTGCAGTTGGATATAAATCTTTGCTATTATTAAAAAAAAAAACAAAAACAGAAAGAGGAATACCTCAAGACAAGGGTTAGAGAAATTGTTCAGAAAGGCAGAAGCACAGAGTAAAATTATTCTGCCTACCTTAAAATATATCAAGACCAGCACTGCTACTCAGAGAGCACTGCTGTATTTCTCACAGATCTATTGTTAAGCTGACAGCTTACCTGAGACAGACTTGTATTTCCTGCCTACTTCTCAATTAAGAAGTTGCAAGATGCCTGGTGATAGTTTCTATATGCTTTATTAATAGAAAGACAGCAAGAAAATGAAGTAAAAGGATTTGTGGTAAGAAATCTGTAAGAACAATGACTTATTATGACTACCGGTGCTGAGAAAAACTGGAAACAGTTAGAAAAATGCTTAGTGAGAGCATAGGAGTGACCAAAGTCCACCACAGTTGGACTGTCTGCATCTTCAGAGCAAGTGTATAGGTTAAAATGGTTGAAAAATAGAGTATGCATATATGTACATACAGTTTGTATATATATCCATGAAGAAAGGTAAACTTGCACACTAAATGATTAAGAAAAGCAGGCTGCGACCGAAGAAAGATTGCACGATTTTTAAAACGCCTGTCCAGAACCACTGACTATGCACAAACATAATAATGCATCAAAAAGCCTACACTATACTTTTTTTTATTAGAAGAATCAGTTCACTTCAACTGTAAGACTGCAGTAGCAAATGACTGGCATCAATGCCACATTTGGTGCAGCTGGAAAACTGGCACAACCAGTTTAAACAGATTTGGCAGAAAATACTGAGGAGAAAACGTTTGGGGAAGAGACGGCATGGCACACATTGCATCCCCATCTGTGGTGGTGCAGACCCCCTTGGTTCACATTGCCAGCACTGGGTTCTTGTTTTGGCTACAAGTGCAGCAAGGTGGGACAATCTGGTACTTTCTTCTCCTGGTTATGGTACAGCAAGTTAGGACTACCAGGCACTCCCTAACTGTTCCTGAACCTCCTGCTGCCTGGATTGTGGCACACCCTGGAAGGTGGCAGAATTACGAGACAAGAATTGTGGCCAGAATAGAAATATACTGACCAAAGTCATCATCTCGCGATCCTGAGACCCTTCGAGCTCTGCGGCGTTGCAGCAGGCTGTGACCCAGTATCTCCCTCTGAGCTGTGACGCCTCTCAGGAGATTTCGCGAGGATTTCAAAGAGTAGATTTTGCGAGGATTTCAAAGATCATCCACGGATAGATGTCGATGAAGGAGAATAGCAAGTAATTTAATTCACTACAATTAGATTTCACGAAGTTTCAAAGATCACTTAGTACCAATAATTCACTGCAATTGCAAAGAGAGAAAAATCTTCATCACAGGTTAACCTCTATATCTGTGTGTGTGATTCGATTTAGGAAACTCTGTAGTGTGGATTATAGCACATCTTATTAAATCACTCAGGTAACCGGCTGATGATTAAGTATTGTTAAAAATCATATAACCTAATCTTGTGATTTACCGCAACAGTGCTGACAAATCTTAAACTGGTGCTGCCTCAAAGCTGCGCGGGATCCCAAACCCCTCACTCTCGACAATCTGGCGGAGCTGGCAGGATCCTACATCAGGACCCGCGCCGCCATCCCACCTCCCGCAGGCCCTGGTTTGTAACGCCACCTTCGGGAGCAGAGTTCGAAATAATCATAAAAGATGATCGCCCACACCACCACATAAACCTCATTAGATTTAAAGGGAGGAAAAGCTCGCGGTTTCGCTCTTTCAAAGCTCCCCGAGCACGGAGGGAAGCGCCGAGGCTCAGCCCCCGGGCCGGGCCGCCGCGGGGAGCACGTGTGGCCTCACCGCCCGCCCCGCACCGGCCCCATTCTACTCAAAGTCAGTAAAACGGGGAAAAACGGGCTTCGTTCACCTCACAGGGGTTTCATGGCGCAGGTGGAGGAAGAAAGGAGACGGCACGAGTGCGGCTCCAGGCGCCCAGCTATAAACTCAACCCCCCACCGGGGTTCTCTCAAGGCTCCTCTCCCTCCCGCGCCTCCGCATGGCGCCCGCCTTTCCTCAGCACCCCCCGGGCACGGCACGGCGCGGCACGGCGGGGCGGCGCACACCCGGGAAGTGGGGCAGCGGCCGGGCGCCGCGCCGCTCCTCTCAGAGGGGGACGGAGGGCCCGGCTCCCACCGCACCGCCCGCTCACGCTCCCCCCCCGCCCAGCCCAGCCCTCACTGAGCGCTGCTGTCTCGCCGCCGCCTTCGGGGTTCTCCTCATCGTCGTCCTCCCGCTCCGGCTGCCTCCGCTCGGGGGACAGCCGCGCCAGCGAGGCCTCCGCAGCCTCCTCCGCTGCCATCTTCTCCAGGGACAGCCCGGCAGCGGGCGAAGGCAGGAGAGCCGAGGTAGAGGGACGTGCCGCCCTACCCACACGCCTCTTATTTGGGAGCGGGGCGGCGCTGAGGGGAAGGTGGGCGGGGAGGCACAGCGGCGGCCCGGCACGTACGGCGGTGGGAGGAGGCGGGCTCGCACAGCCTACACTTCCCAGAGCGCCTCGGGGCTCCGGCTCCCGGGGGCCCGGGCCTTGCCCAGCGCGCCCCGCGGCGGGGAGGGGCTGGGGCAGCGGCAGCGGCAGCGGCGCGCCCGGAGGCGAGCAGCGCGGAGGGCTGTGGCTGACAAGGACGTCCCCGGCCCCAGAGCGGGGCCGTGCTCGGGTTACCCCGAGGCCCCTCCGCCAGCACCATCCTCCCGAGGCCGCCCGGCGCAACGGGGTGGAGGGGTGCGGAGCCGCTGCCCGCCTCGGCTTCGACTTCGACTTCGACTTCTACGGGAGGGTGCGTCCCAGCTGGCGGGCTGTGAGGCGGGGCCGCCCCTGTGCCCTGCTGCCGGGGAGGGGACGGGAGGGGAAGGGAAGGGTGCTGGCCGCAGCTGGGTGGGGTGGGGGAGGCCGGCTGGCTGGCTTGTCCTGTGGAGGGCCGCGGGGGCTCTCCCTGTACCTCACGCCTGGGGTCGCGGGCAGGAGGCTGCCGCCCCTTGGGTCGTGGCGGAGCAGCAGCTCTTCCTTCAGTCACTTCAACCCGCCCATGTTGAAGGCTGTCTTAGAGAGCCGTGTGTTTACTTAGTCCTCCCTGCTCTATGGCTGAGCTACTTCTGGGGCTTATCTCTTTAGGTAGTTGACCTGTACTCTGGAAATGCATCTCTAAAGCTCTGGGAGATTCTAGTGGAGGTCTCTTGTAGCCCTTTTAAACCTCTTCTTGGTCGCAGCAGGCTGGCAGGACTAGTTTGCGTAGAGGGTGGTGTAGCTGTTGGGAGATGTCACGACATTACGTCCACCCCAGGGGAAGGGGGGGCGAGGCCCAAGGCGGGAGTTACACGGTTGGAACTGATTTAAAACTTCACGGTTGTATGACTAAACGTTAAAGCGTGTTCATCTCTATTAGTCTGGTATGTTTGCTGGTACAAAATATGCGTCTCTGGAGCAGAACGTAAAGTAATTGCTATCGGTTTTTTTCTGTGACGTTCTTTTAGTAGTGAGATGTGAATAATTAGCCCTGTTGAAATCTGCTGTGACTCTGTAAAGAGAAGAGTATTAGAGTATTTTTTCTCTACGCAGTTAAATTTATTTTTTATACCAGCTGGAAATAACAACTTGAAATAAATAATAATGGCAACACTGTTTTTCTTAGGATTTGAAGATGTCTAGAAAGAAACTGAAGAAAATAACTGAAAAGGAAGACTGTTTGGATGGCCAAGATGACAAAGTAGGAACAGCTGTATTGTTACTATTATCATTATTTTAATTCAAAACCCCACAGTCAAGAGAAGGGAATGAATTGTTTAGCAGTTTTGTGATAGAAGGATGAATCAAATTTAAAGATGGGGTCATTAAGAGTAACAGGAGGGTTGAATTGATCAGGTAACTGCAAGTTCTAGCCAGATAACTAGCTTATGTTTTCCTTCAGAGACTGAGAGTAGTGTGGGTATCAGAAAATAAGAGACATTTTTATTTTAGTGTATCTTCTTGGTTGAGGAAAGCTGAGCTTAAACCTGTTAACAAAACCACTGCTGTTTTCTTGGATTGTTCTTTATCTTGGATCATAGATCTTAATTTTCTGATTAATCACAAATTGTACTTTGCAGCATTTTAGCAAGCAACTCTCAAATACTTCGTTTTAACCACTGAGACACAAATAAATGACCAAAATTCTTAGTACACTCTGGTACATATTTGTACCTAGTGAGTAAGTCTTCACTGAATCACTTGTAAAATGCAGGTGCTACAGAGGTGATAATCTTTCTGGTCACACTTGTATGTAGGTATGTAGCTTCCCATTTTTATTGTTTGTATCCCCTTCTGGGAAGTTATTTCCTGCCAGTAGCATAATACATATCCAATAAATTAGTAGTTTAATAAATCCACTCTTAAGTTTGCTAGATTTCTTTTCCTTGGATTTTGTAAGGTATATATGAAATAAGAGAGCTTTTAACTGTCTTACCATAAATATCTCAAAAAATGTTTGGAAGTGTTTATAAATGAACATGATATTATGGCCTTATAAACTGAGTTATACATGTTAGAAGCCTTTTGTTCATGTAGAAAATGTTGTTCAAAGCCAAGTATTTGTGACTAGTTTTTCTCCTGAATTCCTTATTATTATTCAGTTTGTCTTTTAACATTAACTTATCGTAAGGTGTGGATGGGTTTTTTTTACTTCTGTAATACAAAGGGTAAAAACTTGGTTTAAAACCTCGTACTGTAGCTGTATTGCCGTTGCTAATGCCTATACTAATTTGAAGAATACAGACTTTTAACTGTTGTGTGACTTCAGTCTGTTTGAGACAGCATTAAATATTGCTATATGCTGACATTGACCAGTGCAAGCAACAGTGAGAACCCAAACTGATAATAGCAAAAAGATAAGGAAACTTCTGATTAGTAGCAAGTGTTTCTTCAGTGTGATCACAATATGGATAAGAGGTATCTTCCGCTCTTAAAGGTGAGAGTAAGCCATTTAAGTAGAGTCATATTTAGGTGTGATTATGCTGGGGACTTGGGGGTTTTTTTGTGTGGTGTAAGCATGACCACAGATTACAGAAAACTTTATGCTTGTTGGCTTTTAGCCGTTTGGCGTATAATTCCATAATTATGAATGAAAGGACATTTGTCACAGTATAAACTAGAACAGCTTTACACAGAGCTGTCTGGAGGAGTTAGCACAGCTGCCTTTTGGTAATATGGCCTGGATAACACCAGGTGATATGATAGCCATGGGATTGTAAACAGAACACCTAAAACAGTCTGTTCCAAAAGGATGTTACCCCAGACTGATAATGCTAAGAGGAAAGTAACAGTAACAAAGTTTAAGATGACCAAATTAAGTGAAAATTGGGGAATTATCAAGAGACTTTTGAGAAAAGAAGGAGCTAGGTTGAAAAGAAATAATAAAACATCATGAAAACTCGTGGTTCTAGGGGAACAGGCCGTGAAGAGAGAAAGCAGTAACAGAGCAGCAGTCAAACTGGGCTTGATGCTGCCCCAAGTTGTCCCACCAGCATTACTACCATCATCTACGCCAGTGGAGCACCTTCACTACCGGGCACTGTCAGTAACCTGCATTCCAGCTGGTGGAGTGACAGTACAGGGGGGCCATCCCATAGGGTCCCACACCCTGGGGGTGTGTGCGTGACCTCATGGGCAGCCTTTCTCACCAGCATGTGCATTAGCAGATTGGAGGAAGTGGTACAGCTGCATGTGTGACTGGAGGACCCACGTCTTCAACAGCATGAGTGTGTGTGCCAAAGTGTATCGTGTAGCGGATAAGATTAAAACTTTCTGGTACCAAGTCATCTGATCTGGTATCGTTTTGTAAGTGTCTATTATTACAGTTTTTCTGTTGTATTGCTAGTATTGACCCTGAGTGTGTGCCAGTTAATTGAGTTCTTAATAAAACACTTTGATTCCTATTTGATTGTAATCATGTGAGTTGAACAGGAGCTGTTCAACTGCAGCAAGTTGCATCAATATGATTCTTAGTGGCAGCAGCCTTTAACAGCATCCTGTTACGGTTTCAGTGGTTTTGCTGCTGTTACAACTCCAGAACAAACCACAGGCAGAAGTTCTCAAAATTTCCTTAATTCATTAGAACTCTGCTGGTTTCTGCAACCCTTTTATTTTTTAATGAAGTGCTTTCTAATGTGGAAGTAAAATAGGTAAGGGCTTTTGCAGGCCTCTCTAGTTAGGAAAACCTCTGCAGCAGTGACCTAAAGGCCTCATTGAGTCAGCATGACCCAATTATTGAACGAGCGAATTATTTGTAAAAGGATGTACTGTCTGGAGCTTCCTTATCTGAAGTAATCCATATGTTACCATTCTCTGTTGTGGTTTCCTACACCCTGCTGTAGTTTTGGGAAAACGGAGTCATATAACCCAAAGGTATATAAAAATTAAATGCCTTGTTGGGCAGAATTAATATCAGCAGTCTGTCATTTTACTCCTCTCTGTTCTCTCCCATAGCTGCAATAATAAACTGCTTTCTGTTTTGACCTAATCAGAATTGCCTTCCAGTTATTCCGCAACATGAATGCGACGCAGCTTGTGATATAACTGCTTTCTAAACAAGGACTGTTCAAGTTCTTTGTTTGGGGACTATCCTTACTCTTAACTAGGCCTATGTAACTGCAGTTTCACGCTTTTCCGCCTAATTAGTAAGTCTGATGAGAATTAGTAACACATCTCTTCTGCACAAAAACCTCCCATAGAAATATCTTCTCTTTGGCCTTACCTGGGGGTAGCTGGAGGGAGTCTTCAGGTAACTTTCTTTTCCCTAAGAATACTGTTATACTTGTAGAGTATATGAAACACATGAATCCCAAATGTGTTTAATTTAGTTGAGCTTCCTCTATTTATAACCCAGGACCGTGTGCCACATTCAGTTTTTCCCCTTGTGTTGTTCTTAAATACAACAAAATCTAAATACTAAGTTATAGCAAGGTATGTGGCTGCCTTTTTCAAGCTTAAGGTATTCATAAATCATAGTGAATCTAGCATGAAATAATAGCTTGTTCCCTCTTATGAAGGTTTTTTTTTTTTGAACTGCAGTTTCCTCTATAAGCACTTGGATTTTTTCCTTCTTTCAGAACTCAGAAGACACAAGATCTTATAACCATACTATGAAAGGAGAGACAGAATTTCAGAGGTAAATTCTTGCTCTGTCATTAAATGGAACTACTTAAAAATAAAGCAATCACAGACTTTTTGTAATACTGAATTTAAGAATTTTGTTTGACTTGTTCGCCAAATAAAATATGTTATTTTAACTGATGAAGTGTTGGCATTGCATTAATGAGTGGATTCTGTCTAAGCTGGGCAGTTTGAGATAGTTGAGGAGACAGGGTTCAGAATTTTTTTTTTTTGCTCTAATGTACACTACTACACTTCAAATAGGGTAGGAATTACATCCTTCCAACACTGCTGGCATGAGAAGATTAATTTTTTTTTGTCTTGAGTACTACCTTGTTGTTCTGTACTGCATGCTATACTTGTTTTGTTAGCAAAAAAAGGCTCCACTGAAGTCTGGAGGATAGTTCTGCAGTGAACTTAGTACCTTTAGTAGATTCCTTTAGTTGTGAAATCTTTGATTACTCCTGATGCTTGAAGTAATTGATTCCAAGGCAGAGAAAGCAATCTTTCACCTGAAGTGTTGCAAATGTAAACACTGTTTGAAAACTACTTCATATAAAGTGAGAATGTTCTCGTGAATCCTGAGGTGGAAAAGCTTTGGATTGTTTCTTGTGGTTTCTCTGTTAGACTAGACTTGGAAGTCATAGGATATTTGGCTGCACGCATACATGCTGTTAAGCACCGTTTGTTAGTACAGTATGATATAACCTTAAAAGAGTAACTATGTTAGTGCCAAAACTCTCTCCAGTCCAGTACCCTATCCCTGACAGTGGCCAGTAGGGCTTGTGTAGGAAGGAATATGTGAAACAAGACAAGCACAAGATGATTTTTCCTGCTGTACTCCCTTCCAGCTTCTAACAACCAGTTAAGGGTCTCCTAAGTCAGAAGTCGGATGCCAATCAGTACATTTAAGTTACCTGTCCTATGTGAGTTTGTCAAATGGCCTTTACCTCCCCAACATTTTTGACAACACTATAATAGAGTAGGCTAGAAACTTTCTTTGGCTATTGTAAACCTAGCGTATGATAAATTTATTGGGTATTTTCTCTGCTCTTACAAGAAAGTTTCCTATTCAGTTTTCGTATCATTCATGATTTCTGTAAAACATTACTATATTCCCATCAGTCATTCCTTTTCCAAGTTCTCCAGTCTGTTTATCCTGCACTGTTTGAAAACTGTGCAGTGTTTGGCACCGCGCAACCAAGCTGAACTGCTGCACGCTCGAACTTTAGGATGACGCACCTCATATATCATTAAACTGCTATTAAAACTTACCTGTGTGGTAAGATGAAACTCAACTTTTTAGGACATCTCTCAAACCAATAGATAATGCAGAAAAAGCTTTTTCTCAATTTTGTAAGCTAAAATAGCTGTACAGCTAGGAAAAATGTAAATACTAAAAATGCTGTATCAAACTATTTTAAAGGACAGATGTTGCTGCAAGTTCATATTTAAGAACATACTCAAACTGGTTTGCATAAATGCTTAGCTGTAACTGCCTAAATCAAGCGTAGGCTATTTTTTTGCTGTTCTTTTACATTAACTGAGCTAATTACATTACTTTTTTCATAATGTTTCTGTAGATTCAAAATAGAGAAAGATGGGCAAGAGAGGAAGCAAGACCAAAGTTCTAGTACTTCTCATGGCGCTGATGGAAGATCCCAAGGAAAATCTCCAAATAGAAACAAAACAACAGACAATTCTTTAATCCAAACTGAAAAGCAGAAGAGAATAATTATCCAATTCAAAGCCAAAGAAATTAAACATGGAAAAAGTACATGCACTCCTGATGTAGTGACCACTAGCAGCGAAAGTTGTAACAAAAGTCGTTTTGATGGAACAGAAGGAAAAAGACTGTGGCATAGCTTTGCTGTTCAGAGGGACAAGGTGCTGAGGAAAAAGAGAGAGAAAGTTGAACTGTGCAAACGAAAGTTAAAAGCGGAACAAACTATGTTGGAAAAATTTAAGTCATCTGCATACAATTCGCATGTACCACGTAAAAAGGCAGAAGGATCAAAAAACCAGAGTGAAGATGTCAGAATTCCAAAAACGCCATCTGACACCTCTACAGGGACTGTGCATGATGATAGGCCTTTCACTAAGAAGCCCAATACATTATCTAGGACTTGGGAAGAAGAGTATGAAGAAGAATATAAGGAGTCTTCTAGGAAAAAAGGGCATGCAAATAAACATATGCCATCACACTATTCAACTGAAACACCACAACGATGGGACTCTTGTAAATGGAAAAAACAGGATGCTGATTTTGATAAAGCTACTGGTAATTCAGGGACTGAAGAAAGGGACTTTGAAGCCACAGCACTATGTTTTAAGCAGGTAATGAGAACCCAATTCTTTGTATTACGCAAGTAGATGTTTCAGGCTAGTTTCTGAATGGCAGGTAGTTTTTATATAAGCAGACTGTCTTCTTACAGATTTCAAACAGGATTTCATAGTTAACTAGATAGATTTTTCCGATCCCAGTGTAAACCATGTTAAAATGTTTATCTGCTCTGCTAAATGATTAAAGAAACCAGAATAAAGGTCTTGTGTATTAGGACTGTGTCTGTACATATGCTTTCATAGCTTTACTTTGCTGCTGGGGGTGTGGAATACTTCAATTTAGGTAGAAGTCAAGAGAATTTTTTTTGAGCTGGCATGGTTGTATAATTTTTTGAATGAATAAACTGAACCAATGAAAACTTGCCTGCCAAACAGGTGCTCATTGCTGGCAAAGTGATACCAGGAGGACTTGTAGATCTAGGACTAAATTTGTATGTTTCCTGCAGAACTTCATGTTTGGCTGTGATGAGTTTGTTTCTGAGTTTTGCTTGTGTTTGGCTCTGCACCTCAACTTTATCATGAGCGTGGTTATTTTTTTGTTGTTGTTTAACATGCCTAGCATTTTTGGAGATTGCAGTTCACATTATGGTAGCGCGATCATTTTGTGTGTACACAAAGATAGTAATTACATACAGAATCATGGAATCATTGAGGTTGGCAGGCACCTCTGGAGATCTTCTAGTCCAGCCTCCTTGCTCAAGCAGGGTCAGCTAGAGCAGGTTACCCAGCACTGCATCCAGTCAGGTTTTGAATACCTCTAAGGATAGAGGCTCCACAACCTCTCCAGGCAGAGCCTGTTCAAGCACCTTCACTGCAAAAAAAGTGGTGTTTTTAATGCTCAGATGGAATTTGCTGTGTTTCAGTTTGTGCCCACTGCCTCTTGTTCTGGTACTGGGCACTGCTAACAGTCTGGTTCTATCATCTTTACACCCTCCCATCAGCTATTTATAAACATTGATAAGACTCCACCTTCTCTTCTCCAGGCCAGTCACAGCTCTTTCAGCCTCTTGCATAACACAGCCCAGTCCTTTAATCATCTCAGTGACCCTTTGCTCATTTCACTCCATTAAATTCATGTCTGTCTTGTACTGGGAAGCCCAGAGCAAGAATAACATAGTCACAAACCCACAAGAGATTGGAAAAATAGGCTTACTGTGTAAACCACTACATTTATTTTAAAAGAAAGCCATCCTTCTAAGCCCTTTTGAAATGATACTGTAGATGCTTCATCATGGATATCGAAGATATTTTTGTGTTACCTGTTCAATTCACTTGGGAATAGTCAGTGTTCTCTAAAAAGCACTCAGACTGATAACATGTTCTACTTGCATTCCTACTTGTTTCTAGAATTTTGAGGTCCCATGCACGTCTGACTCCTACCAAGAAGGTGAGGACATAAAGTCTGTCCAAATGGTTAGTGATGTACTTGTTTAACACTAAAGAGCTATATTCCAAAACTCTTGACATGGGGATCACTTGTTCCTCAGTCTTCCTTGATATTTTGTGTGGTTGGTATGGGTTTTTTTTAATTCTTCCTACAGAACTTTGAAGTCTTTCCACCCCTTCAAGACAGTCAGAACCCAGAAACAGACCAAGAGGTTAGTAGTGCTTTAATTTAACACTTCTAAGTTATATTAAAAACTTATGGCACTGACATTGTGTAGCTGGACAATTCTGTGACCTTTCCTAGTATTTTGCATTGTTGGCTTAAGATCTACACTTCACAAAAATGTGGACCTTTTTTTTCAAATACTAAACAAACTTGCTGAAGTACTGCTAATCAGGAACTTTCTGAGATAGAAAGGTTGCCTTTCTGTTATTCTCTGCAACGTAGGGGGCCTTCACAGGTGCTTACATACTTTAGTGATCTCATTTTCCATCCTCTAACTTTCAAGTTGGAAGAGACTTTTTTTTTTTTTAAGAAACACCTGTAAGGAAACTTGCAGTCTATGTAGCAAAAAACGGAACAAAGTTTTTGGGTAGCAGGTAGAAAGGTTATAAACAAACTGTCCTTCTAGGCCATATTTTGGACATCTTTTGTGGACATCTTGTAGTGGAAGATGTGCAGAAGGTTCTCATGGATTTACATTTGTTGTACCAACTTAAAATTTGTCATGCTTCATTTTTAGTCCATTTTAATACTACAGCATTAATGCGAAAGTGTCTTTTTCAGGAACAATTCATAAGTGATTACTTACGATTGATTTCATACATCCACGTTTTTTTTACTGTAGATGCAGATAGTTGAAGATTTGCATGTTGCTCGTGTTCAGAAGAGGATGGTGCTCTCTGTAGTACAGACTTGTGGGGAACTTACAAGTATGGAAATAGACCTTCCAGAACAGGATTTAAATATTTCTGCTGGTATGTCATGACTTGATGTTCTTTGGTATCTGCTTGCAAGTAGTTCTTAGTCAGTTAATGGTCTGAGTAGAGAGTACACAGCTGATTTTTTTGCAACTGGTTTTTTTTTTTTCTCCTCTCTCTTTTTCCCCCCAGAGGCTTTTACTTCTGGTCTGAACATATTGGTTGTGATTGACACAAATATAATGATTAGTCACCTTGAGTTTGTCAGATCCCTGAAATCTGAGGATATACCAGGTATGTAAATACACAGTCATCAATAAGACATTTTAAGAAAAAACAGATGTTGTAAGAACTTTAGGCTATGTGAAGAAAAAGAAACCTGCGCTCCTTAAAAAGGCAGCAGGTTTCATATAGAGGCAGAAGGCTCACACTTCTGTGAACCCAAATAGGCTGCCTCTTAAGGAAAGTTCAGGTGTGAAAGTAGAACCTACTATGCTTATACCTATGTACCTACAGAGAGTCATGGTCAACGTTCCCAGGAATGCGTGTGAACTCTTAGAGGTAAATAAGTCTCACCTGTTGTAAGAACATACTTTTAAGCATTTAATCCATTACTAGTGGTAATGATGTTTTCTAATCTCTTTTTAGCATTTCTTTTTTCTAGAAACCTAAAAACATTTAAGATCTGATAAGCAGTCAGTGCTTTATTTCTGTCTTGGTGAAGATCACAGAAGTCATGAGATGTGTGAGCAATTTCTCAGGAATTCAGATTGCAGACCCTGGCTTTAATGTTTGGCTTTAATATGTTGTTAAGCTTTTAGTGATTTAATGTTAGCAGGATTAGGATTGTGCGTGTCAGTTGTTGGTAGACATATTTGGAATCTATCAGAATATATAGGGTGCTTTGATGCTTTCAGCTAATGAATACACTTATTCTGGCTGCCTGGAAAATAACTTTAATAAGGGCCTGAGTAATTTTCAAGAGTGTGAGACTGTATTTCTCTTTCCCATATTAGGAATGGTGTTGCATTGTGTACACTGGGATGCCTTTTTTAGAATATTGCGGCTCCCAGTTTCTGGTCCTGCATCAGACCCATTATGTTCAGAAGGTTGCTCAGTCCTGACCTATTTATTACCAAGCAGATGGATATTAATGTATTTTTTCAAAATTGTATTCTTATACTGTGAATGAGAAAGAAAACAGTTGAAGTATTTGTCGGGGGTGGACCAACAGAACAGTCATTACATTTCTGATCTACCATGTATATATGTTTTAAAATTCAGACCATACTTACCTACAAATAAAACCATAGTCCAATATCCATACTTCCTGTTCCTGGCTTAGGAATGCTGGTTGGCAATTAGCACAAACTATTGCTCCTTTTATTTGGTGATTGTTTTGGCACAGTGACTGTTGTGGTCATTCAGGTATTTTCAGCCTGTTATTTCAGCTGCTGTCACCTTGCTTTAACATCTTACAGCAAGTGTGTGACAAGATGATAATTGCTGCAAATATATTTTATAATACTGCTACACACTGTTGTCAGAGTGTTCTGTTGATTAAAATTGTGTCTTCCTTTTGTTTGCCTAATAGTCATTTTTAAATGTAACCAATGTAGTGCAAGTCTGAGGTTAGATTAGAAAGAGGGAACTTGGCCTTTTTCAGTTGTTCATTTTTTAACGCTAGATACTCTTGAGCATGGACTATGAAAACTACTGGCAAAAACCATAACTGTGAACTTACATAAATGTGATGTTTGAATTAAAAATTACCTGTAGTAGTTTGCATGGCTCTTCAAAATGTCTTTGGTTTTGATTGTGTTCGGGATTTTTTTCCTTCCAGGTGTTGGCAGACTTGCATTAATAATTCCCTGGGTTGTTCTGCAAGAATTGGACAACTTGAAGAAGGGGAAAATGTTGCAGCATGTTCGGGACAAAGCTATCCCTGCAGTCCAGTTCATCTACACATGTCTCAAAAACCAAGATTCAAAATTGTGGGGGCAATCCATGCAGCTTGCTTCTCAAAAAATGTGTAATATATGTGCAATCAATTTGTTTTGGATACTTAATCCTTGGAGTTCACCTAGTATGAACCTTAGCACCAAATTTTGAGTTTAATACAGTGTTCACTCTGCAGTTTGCTAATTAGCTCACAGCAGCCTTCAGAGCATATCCAAGGCTATAGTATGCAAACACCTTATTCAGATTACTGCTTTGTTCACTATTGTTTTATCAATTGTTTCTCACTTTTAGCTACATCTGTTGGGGGATTACTAAATGAAAATTCATCTAGTTACTTATACCTGTGAGCTAAGGATATGTTGTGTGCTTTTGCTTTTGGCTCAGTCATCACAAAATCTAACATACTCAAATTTATGTGTGGCTCACTTGACATTTTCTGGCAAAACCATAGCGGGTTTGAGTGGAGTAGTACCTAAGAATTCAAAGCTTAGATTTGTGTTTAGATTACAGTTCTCTGTCCTTGTTTGGGGAGTATTAAATTTAAAAACAGTACCATGACTGTACTGAAGTATTTCTTATGTTGAATTACTTCTGAACATGTCAGCACTGTCTTAACTAAATTTGCAGATGGCCTGAGTGACGAGAACAATGATGATCGTGTTTTACAATGTTGTCTGCAGTATCAGAATCTCTTTCCTCAAGCTGTTGTCATACTCTGCACGTGAGTTCCTGTGTGGTTTTAGGTCTCTTATGAGGTGTAAGTTAGTCTCGTGCCAAATGCCCTAGTTTCAAATCATGTCTTAAAATGAAACCTGTTTCTGAAGTAGGCTTTTTGAAGAGCAATCACCCTCTTAAAAGCTAGAGTAGAAGGATGTAATAAAACACAAATATTGTAGACTTAATCACCTTCATGTGCTTGAGGCCTGAAATAGAATTAAGTTTACTCAATATTCAATTCTAAAACTTTTTAAAGTCTAGCTTTCTCAGATTTTACTCCAGTTTCTCATAAAAATATTACTAGAGTTACAAAATAGAAAAAAATATTTGTATTAATGATTGAGATCTGGTTAGATAATTTGTTTCTGCTCGCCTAGTTGGGAACAGTGATAAACATTGTTAGGAGTTACTCTTGGAAAGAGGGAAGATGAAGATAGGTTTGCCTCTGTTCTTGTTTTGTGAAGATAACAGCTGACTTCTGAGTATTGATTCTCAATTTTATTCAAGTTACATGAAGCTAGTTTTTAAAGGGCTAATATTCCTTGGCAGGTACTGTAAACAGTTTTCTTTGGTCTTTGCTAGAACCATTTCCTGCATAGTTTCAGTAAGTGGGGTTAAGACACTAGGCATCCATTGCTTTGTTTAACTTGACGTGTGGATTGGGTTGCTGCTGAAAATACTATTTCAGTCACAGTATTGGTAGGGCTATTGATAATGATTTTAGGTTTCTCTGAGTAAAGAACAAGAAGTGACTTCAGAAGTGCTTTTCATCTGAAAAAAACTTTTATCCTTTATCAATATAAGCAATGGGAATTTTTTAGAAAGTACTAGGATCCAGCTTTGTACTGCATCTTTATAGTAATTCTGCTGTAGCAGTGTATACCTCAAGGTGGCATCTGGGACAATGATTTGGCCAGTAGAACAGTAAAAAATGGTGTTGAAAATGAGAATTTATTGTAGCTATCGAATAAAATATTACTGTCTTAGTATTATTGCCTTGTTTGGATTTTAAGATCATAGCAACTAGGCATCGTTGCTGTAGTATTTATAGCTGTTTTTTTCTTAAAGCAAACCTACAGCCTGAAACATTTTTCAGTTATGTTTCTAATTTTTTCAGAATAGACGCTTTAGTTAGTTTTCTGGTTTAATATTTTGAACTGCTTCTAATTGCTTGAGAAAAAAAACTTCATATACAATGAAGCTCACAAAGTAAGCTTACCAAAGACAATTTTTAGAGTGTGTTGCTTTTATTACTTAGTGTGTAGTAATGTCAGTTTTAGGTCTACAATTAATTCTCTTCTCCTAGGGATGATAAAAATTTATGTAATAAAGCCATTGTGAGTGAGGTCAAAGCATTCTGCAAAGCTGATCTGGTTACTGCTCTACAGAATCTGAACATAAATAGGCACCAGAACTGTGTTGAGCTGCCACACTCAAAATGTGGTAAGTTTGTTTAATGTGCATGTATACACATGCTGGTTTTTGAGACATGTAATAATCAGTGTGGCAGAGGGGGTGTAGTTTCTACTATAACTTTCATATAGTTTGAATCCTTAGGAATGCTTTTTGTTTGGGGCAGAGATTTTTTATTTTCAAAGGTAAATGGTTTTCTGAAAGTTTGAGACCTTTATTAAAACATGTGTCTCAGAGTTCTAGGAAATTCAAATATGATGTATTTTTGTTTTATAGAAAAAACACAGCATGAATTTCCTGTGTTTATAGTCATTTAAAAGGTGTCCTGAACTTTTTAGGACTGAAAAGTTTTTCTAGTTGAGCCAGTTTGAGTCCTATTCTTAGTAGTTTTAAAATTCAGTATGCTAAGATCACTCCTTGCATTTTATGTTAATACCTTTACCTGCATCCTAAGCAGTAGAACTTGATTCTTGGGTTGCCTGTTCATTTTTCCAAAGATACAAAGACAGCTTACAGTATTAAGAAGTGATGATCTTATACTTGCTGATAAATAACCCCACTGGCTGTATATAATCTAAGTTATTTAAGGAAAAAAGAAATGTGGAGTAAGATCACAAATGGCTAATGCTCTGGGGAAATTAATCTTCTTGGTTAGTAGCTTATAATTAAAAATATCCACAGTACAAATGGGTATTACTAGATATATTTGGAACCTAAGTAGATGTAGCCTATCTGCTTCAAAACATAAATATAAAGTGCAGTCTGTCTTTATGGGGACAAGTTATTTGTGTACTATCAACATAAATTAGGTACAGAAACAGTTGCAATAAGTGCTTTTTATTATCGTTGGTTTAACAGATACAGAATTTGAGAAAACAGATGGAGGTGATACTAGTCTTACTGCGCGATTCCCAAATATACTTCCAGATCTTGAAAAGAACTTAGGAGAAGCTTTATCTTGTATTTTGGAGACTGAAATGAAAATTGCATTCGGAAACCTATGGATGGAGGTGGTTTCTAATGTCATCTTGCTTGATATTTCAAGTATTAAGAGGTTTAAACATCCTTGGTGTTTTAATGATATTAGTACCTGTGCTAAGCCGAACAGCTGAGTTATCTAGTTCACTAACATAACAGTTCACTGACAGTGAACAGTTAAGTATTCAGTTTTACTATTTCATTTTATAACAAGGTTATTCTATTTGACCGGTAATGACTGTGCAATACTTTAACAGTCTTTTAGTAATACAGTAACAGAGATGCTGGCTGTTCAGTGTGAATTTTCACAACTCTTTTTATTAGTTGGATTAAATTTCTATTTTGGCTTTTCTACTATGGTTAAATCACTGCATTGTAAATATGTCCTTCAAGAAGTTACTCCATCACGTTTTATATAATATTGAGGCACTGTTGTAGCAGGCACTTCTTCCCCATCAGAACAGATGTTTTTAGATACCATGTGGATAAAATTGTTCACAGCTAAATTGATTACAATGCAGATACAGAATTACAAGGGTGTTAACAAGAATCTTCAAACATTCACTCTTTCAAAAGTGTTAATAGAAAGTAAGTACTCATGTACAAGGCACTTTCAAATTATCCATGCTTTGGTTTAGATTCCATTTTATAGCTGGGAGGGGTTAGTTAGAAGTTTAAATTTATTGCAGATAAGCCTCTGTGGCTTTCAAAAAAAAAAAAAAAATCATTTGCCTGAGATGACTGTTGTTCCATAAGATAGAGCTTTGATTAGCTGTTAAGCTTTTAGGCACTTCTGATTAACTTAGCAGATTTCTATTCACATCTTTTCAAACTCTGGTTTCACTTGGTAGTAATAGATTCCAATTTTATTGCAATATGCATATATTACTTCATGTATTTATAGTCACAGCTAGGAAAAGTGTGTTTACTTTTTTAACAATACTAGAAATCAAAGGCATATTTACTGTTGTTCTGGCTTTTGTACACAGGTAACATATTAAATCACTTTAAGAGTTAACTCCAGAGTATTTGAAGTGTTTCAGGAAAGGGGAAACAAAAATAATGAAAATGATTGTACATTGAATGCTTCTACATGAGCATCACAGCTTAACCCATGATGCTGCTGAATCAAATCTTTTTTAATAGATAAACTTGTTAAACCTGAATATAGCCTTATTTCTGAGGAATCATTGAAATTCTACTTCAGCAAGCACAAATCATAACATTATTGAAGAATAGAGCGGTTGTGGTATGTGTACCACATATGTACAGTGTATGTATATACATATATGTATACATATGGTGTACCATATGTATATATGAAAATCAGCCTTTGAAATTATAACATGCTGTCTTTCAGATACTGTATCTGAAGCCACCATGGACATTAGCAAACTTGCTGAAGTGTTATAAAAAACACTGGATGGCTGTTTTTGGTTATGTTGTGCCAAGGAGTTTACTTTCAACCATTGAATGTCTCTATAAACACCTTTGTACAGGTAAGAATCTCTGAGAACGTTATTGTAAACTTGTAAAAACCTCACTGTTCTGGTTTTAGTAGTTACAGAAGTAGATACTTTGAAAAGGCATGTACTCTGTATGTTTAAATAGTAATGTGTTCCATCCTCTTCTGCTTTTGTAGCCATGAAGCCAGAAATGAAATGAAATTGATGAGCTATGAATTACATTTTTAAAAAAAAAAAGAAAAAGAAAAAAACAGAGCTTGTGCCAAGATCAAGTCTGTCCAGACTGTGGTCCCAAATGGTCTAAATATCACCTGCAAAAACCATAAAAAAATGATTTCTGAAATGTTTCTTTTTTTTTTTTTTTTTTTGGTAATTCAGTGTTCTGCTGGCTTTTTTCTACTTTTTGTACAAAGACAGTAAAAGCAAATGTATGCACACTATCAGGCATGTAAGAATTTATTTCACACATCTCTATGTACCTGCAAAAATCAGGGGAGAAACTTTTTAATGAGTATATATTAATAGTCACCAAAGTCCTGAACTATTTTTAAAAAGCAAATAATCCTCCTCCTTTGCCACCGTGTTATGCGTGGCCAAATGATCTGTATTTGCCAAATAAATTATGGAGGAGTAAAGACTACTTAATGTGATAGATGAGGGCAGGGAGGTTTGTTTTCAAAAACCAACAAAAAAAAAAAAACCCAACCCTTTCATTTATTTAAAGATATCTTTAAGAATTTGATTTTAACAGATATACCTCTTTTGGGATATTGCTGTTCTGCAAAATTATTTTAGATATGTCAGTTGATCCTCTTGCCAGATCCTGGGATAAATTTGGAAGATTTGATTAAGTAGTGGAAAGTCTTAACCTTGCATGCGTTTCTCTTGAGACTGTTTTATCTAATGCTTCTGAACCATTTTCAAGGCTTTTTATGTGCTTCAGTTAATCCAGATATTTGTGTATTAAATTTGCCTCCTAAGACTGACAATACCTAACATCTAATACTTTTTTTTTCCCCCTTCCATATTAATGTCTAAATATCAGGTAAACCAGTTGACTCCTCAATAGTGCGTATCTTGCTCCAGGAATCCAAAAAATTACTCCATGCTTTCAGTTCAAGGTCAGACTATAACGGTGTACTTCCCCAGGCTTATGCTGAAGTGAATAAGCTATACCAAACACTTACAGAGGTAAGGGGAGCTTTAGTATTTGTTCATGTAACGTCTTGAAGTTGCTCCACGTTCATGTTACAAATGTGGCTTAGATTTCTAAAATATTCCTATAATTTCAACAAATTATTGCAGGAAATGTTGTTGGTAGAGTGTTTTCAAAATTAATAGACCCCAACTTTAACTTTTATTTTCATGTAGCAAATATCTGCCTTTATGTATATGCTTGGTAGGCTTTTTTTTTTTCCCTAACATAAATGTGTTGGTGTTGGGAGAGTGACTGCAAAACATTGTTTAGCTGCTTTCAGGAAAAATTTCTTAGTTTTTTATTGCATTTGTAGCTGATGGAAAAGGGCCTGAAAGATTAAAATGAAAATTGTTGTTTCTACTTCTGACATTGTTCCAACACTACTCTTCTTAGGCATGTTATTTCAGCTTTCCTTCTCTTGGTAGCTGTCCTGGTTTCAGCTGGGATAGAGTTAATTGTCTTCCTAGTAGCTGGTACGGTGCTGTGTTTTGAGTTCAGTATGTGAAGAATGTTGATAACACTGATGTTTTCAGTTGTTGCTAAGTAGTGTTTAGAGTAAAGTCAAGGATTTTTCAGCTTCTCATGCCCAGCCAGCAAGAAGGCTGGAGGGGCACAAGAAGTTGGGACAGGACACAGCCAGGGCAGCTGACCCAAACTGGCCAACAGTATATTCCATACCGTGGGACGTCACATCTAGTATAGGAACTGGGAAGTGGGGGGGCAGGGAATCGCCGCTCGGGGACTGGCTGGGTGTTGGTCGGCGGGTGGTGAGAAATTGCCCTGCGCATCATTTGTACATTCCAATCCTTTTATTACTACTGTTGTCATTTTATTAGTGTTATCATTATCATTATTAGCTGCTGCTTTTCTGTTCTATTAAACTGTTCTTATCTCAACCCACGGGTTTTGCTTCTTTTCCCAATTTTCTCCCCCATCCCACTGGGTGGGGGGAGAGGAGTGAGTGAGCGGCTGCGTGGTGCTTCGTTGCTGGCTGGGGTTAAACCACGACAGTAGCTCTGGTGCTACACATGAAGAAAGGACGCACTTGTATCATGTGCTTTGTGATAGTTAATGGGGGGGTGTCCTGACACCTTTTGTCTTCTGAGAAGTATGTCTTTACTTCCAGCTCATCTCTGAGTTGCTGTGGAAGAAATTTCAGTGTCTTGGTTTGTGGTTACTGTTAGTTCCATGTGTAATGGCATAAAAAGTGGAATGATAAGCATGGATGACTTGAAATATTTCTATATATGGGAAAGAATATGGGTCAGAATATCTGTAAAAAGTTATTTTCAGTTTCAGAGAAGGCTGAAGGGGAAAGGAAGAAGGTGGTCAAGGAGAGGAAGGATCGATCATCTGAGGAGTCTTGATTGTTTACTCTGCTGTAACTGCTGTGTGCATTGCAGTGAGCCACTTAGCCGCCAGTTCTGTGAACAGTGCTGCCATAAGAAGCAGGCTCTCTGTCTGAAAACTTGTTTCCTCCTGTCCTTGTCCTGCCAAGTGTTTGACTTCACAAAGAACTTCCTTTTTACAGACTAGGTTGTGCCAGATTCAGTTTAATCTGGACAAATTTTCTGAATCAGTTTACTAAATGAGTAGTTTGTGCTGTTGCAGAGGAAAATGTGCCATCAGTTGTGGGACAGGGAGTAAGAGTAAGAAGCAGTTCTTGTTTATATCAGTTTACCATGCCTGGGAAGCTTTGGCATAGGGTTTCCCTTTGCTTCAGTTTCCGATCTGTAGAAATACCAATATATAGATATAGAAGACTTGGTGAAAGACTGAGAGATGCTTTAGACACAGAGGCTATAGTAAAGATGGCTATGACTGGAAGCATTTGGCCTTGCTTTTTTGAGCATTGCTTTAAAAAAATGTAGAAGTCTTCAAGTTTTCTTAAGTTAGGAACCAAATACATTCATTATTTGTTTGCTGAACTGTTTTATAAGGTGGGGTCAGACAGTGAGCAGGATTTATCAGAAGACATCACGGTTCTTTCAGAAAATGCTGTATGTGAAAAAATGGAAGCCATGACACCAAATTTGCAAAACTCTGAAGAAAAAAAGTTACAGCCAAGCTCTCATGTGGCTCAAGAAAACAGGTACCAGGAAATCTGGTCGGTCCTTGAAGGTGCATGGAATACAATAAACTTGTACAGGTATGGTATGCTAAAGAAGTTCAGAACTTCTACATAACTTTACATGATTTTCAAACAAACATGCTTTAGAAATTGCCTTTTTTTTTCTATTTTAGAGAAGAAGCTATTAGTAATTAATAGAAATTGACCAAAAAAATTCACACAACTTGTTGCATAAAGAAGTTAGGAGCATGCAGATTGTTATGTGGATGCAGTCAGTGATCTGTCTAGTCTGCTGCTCTTTTTCTGGACAGTGGCTGAAATAAGTTGCCTTAGAGAATGGTGTTGAAAACCCTGTAAGAGCCACAAATGTGAGACATCCATGGAAATCCTGTCTTTATCCATAAAAAAGAGGCATTCAAGCTCTAAGTTTTCTTGTGATTATTTTCTTTCCAAATCCTGTGGATGTATACTGGTTTATGCAAAACTGTTTACTTTTTTTTTTTAAACTTTAATCAATTTCAATTTGAAATATAATAAGTTTTCTTATTAAGCAAAATCCTTCACTCTATAAAATCCACATGAAGAATCTAGTGATGAATTTCCTTTCTCATATAAACTCAAAAATGCAGGAAATTAACCCCCCCTCCATCTAGATGTTTTACCATTGTTTTTATTTTGGTTATTTTTGAAAAATCTGCTTGAAAATCACTGAGATCCCATACTTTTGGATGCTGTCAGAAAATCTGAATAGATACTGTGTTTTCTTTTTGTAGTCTGAATCTGAAATCTTTTCAAAGGAGGGACTCTTGAGTTACGTCAAGCACAAAGGAACTCCATTTTTGGGGGTCTGTTAAGGACTCACCTAATAAGCAGTGATAATAACTCTACCAATGCCATTTCTACACTGGCATACTCCTCTTGGCTCTACCGCAGTGCAGATTAATCTGAATTGAAGCTGTTCAGGAGTTGGCTTGGTGTGGTGTTCAGGTCAGCTGAGGATGTGCACCAGGGACCAGTCTCAGTGTGTTCTCTTACTGGGATAGTAATTGTGAACTTGAAGGTTTCACGTAGGCATTGAGGAAAAACTCTTTCAAGTGTACCACTTTATAATGAAAATGCAGCTGAACTGTTGGCTCTTGGCACCTGTTAAGGACCATGCTGTGAAAAGAGGGTAAGAGTTTAGAATCAAGGGTCACTTCACACTCTTCTTGCTCATGTCAAGAATATACTACTTCCCTCGCACGTGTGGGGATAGTTCTTCATGAGTGTACTGCAGCGTATCGTCCCAACACAGCCATTGCAGGGAAGGTGTCAAGCCCATTTCAGTAAATCTGGAAAATGAAACTGCTTGGAAAATTGATGGAAATCACTTTACTTGGCTACTTTAACCTAACAATTCTCTTCTAAAAGAGGCTTACTCAGGTGTACTCAGGTCATGCATCAAGAGACTGTTTCATTCTCAAGTGAAGTTTAATGATAAATCTATTTTAAGTCAAAGGTAAAATACTGTTATAGAATACAGTCATCAAGGAAAATTTTACACAGATAAGTACAATTGTAGGGCATGGTCTTTCTACCATTTATTCTAAGACTATTTTAGATAACATGGTTTTAGTATAGATTTACATTTGACCTTCGTTTTTTTAATAGTCAAAATACAATGGATACCGGTTTCTCTGAATTTTGAGCATTTTTTATTAATTGTTCTTCAATGTCTCTTCTTTGTTTCTTTTTAATACTAGTATTGAAATTTTCCAAAAGTTGGACCCCAACACAGTAACTGTGACTGCAAAGTCTTCGTTTGAAGAAGCTTTTTTAGGTTTGCAGAAACTGTTGGCAGCTGTGAACGATATCCGTGAAGGAATTCGTAGGTAAGCATTTAAGCTAGTCTTAAAAGCTAGTGATAGTAACAGCCACCTAAAGTCATAGAAGTTGCTGAAATCTTTTGATGCCAAACTAAATTTGTTATATGTGCTTAGTTACATGATTTTCAGTAAAAATCTTGGTATCAAGGCTACCTAGAACCATTTCTTGGTAGCAAAAGAATAAGAAACTGTTGCAGACATTCAGATCTCTTGTAGTGAGCTTTCTCCTTTATGACTTGGGACTTGTTTTCCAGTATTTGGTGACAAGCCACTTGCCTCTGTTCAGAGTGTAACTGGAGCTATGACATGATTAACTAATACATAGCTCTGATGGCAAGAACTTTGAATAATTCAGAACATTTGTTTTTCAAATGTGAGGCCCACTGGAATTAGGGCAAATTTCCGATATAGTAGAGGACATAAAGTTTGGGGACTTTGCTGTTACCAGTTTTAGAGTATCCTTCATGAGTCAAAAGCTATATTGCAGCAGTAACAATGACAATCAATCAGCTGGACTCTCAGTTTAGGAAGGATAATATTCCTTCTGTCTTCCTCCTCCCTTTTTTTAAAGAGTGCAGAATAATGAAAATGAAGCTTCAGAAAGAATAAGGTATCTCCTGTGTAGTCTTAGCTTAGTCCTTTTTTTATAGCAATGAAGTTTATTCACCAGCAGGAACAGCCACAGAAGAATGCTTTAGATTGTGGGATTCCTCAGTTTCCCATTGACTTTAAAGAGTGTTTGTAGGAACTGGTTTGTAATTGTAGTTAAAGTTCCAGTAACTGCTGTGAGCACTAAAGTGTAACAGGCTGTGAATCTGAGTGGCTGGAGCATTTGATTTGGGAAAAGGACACCACTTCACACACTTTTTGAGCATAGTAACAATGCAAATGGATTAGAAAACTGTGAAATAGGTGCATCCAAACAATTTGGCTTACGATGTGCATCAACAATCTGCCTTTTAAGTAGATGTTGAGCTATATTACGTTTCTACTCTAGACCGATACAGCTTTGTTAGAGATTATCTAATAAGCAGATTTTTTTTCAAGGTTTTTTTTTTTTATCATTCTACCATAGTCTTGAGCTTTTAAACTTGCATTGTCAGTATTTAGTGATGTTCATTACAATCTTAGCTGAAGGTTCACAGTCCTTATGCTATAGTTATCACAACAGTCCAGCAAAGTATGGACGTATGGTTATCCCAGTTGTAAAGCGTGAGGTCTGACCTGTCAAGGCACTTCAAAAGTCTGGAGCAGGGATCTGGAGCTCTGTCAGTTAGGACTTAAGCTAGTTTTCATCTGTAACTGCAAGAGTATTTCTTTTTTTCAATAAAAATTATTACAGAATCATGTAAACATTTGCTTCACTTGTCACCACTCCCAAATAAGTTTTTATTGCCTTTTTTTTTCATTATGGTCAAAAGAATATTTCTTTAATTGAAGTGTTTCAGTAAAATATATATTCTGTAAGTCCCAAACAAGCTTCAGGGTACACTCATGTGAAGTAGTGTGTTCACATGAGCGTAAACGACCATCCCTGCACCAGTAGTATTATAGCCTAAGTTCTAGGTCTGATTTTTTTCTGTATGGCACACAAATAGTGGGATAAATCCATTCAAAGAATTGTTGTCTTTCTGTCAAAGATAAACAGTCTAAATATGAAAGTAGAAACAGAAGAATATGGGTAGAAATGTGAGCTAGAGCAGCTTGGTGGTAATTGATTAATTTTCATTGCTGAGTGATTGGTTTTTTTTCTCTAAAGAAATTGTTTTAATAAAGCAGGTTACTGCTAAACTTGGTTCTTTTCATTCCAGTCCTAAAGATCTTGCAAGAAATCCTGTGGTATCAGTTTATATGTGTGGTGGATGAGATTTAATGGGAATATGGTGCTTGAAGATCATTATTTCAGTGTTACAGAGGTGTTTCATTAAAACTTTGTGTGGTGATAACAAAAGACATTTTTTATTTTACTGAAAGCTACTTACCTCCCATATTTCCCCTTATGGGAGAGCTCTGTAAAAATACAAAGGTCTAACTATATCGGTGAAATCTATTTTATACAAAAGATGTACTTTCTTGATTAGAGCCATTAGAATATCTGGAGCAAAGATAAACAGGATTCTGTCATTTGACTTTATTTGAAATGGAGAGGCTATTTTCTGTTCCACGTGATTACTATGACACTCAGTAACATTGATGAAATGGCTTTAAAATTTCCTTTCATACTTTTTAGAATTTTCTTTTTCACCACTAAACTGAAATACACTATTTGTGCATCCAGGATGATTTTTGAAGTGGAGTAATTTTCCTCCACGGTTGCATTTGGAAATGCCTGCTCTGAGTTTGTTCTGCAGGTTTGCAGTAGAGGGCATCGTGGAGCAAGAAATTCAGAGAGACTATAACATGTACTTGGCTGTTTTAGTCTTGAGTGCAGGTATTTCAGTTAGTTTGAGAACTCCGTGTAGGTTTTCCAAAGAGAGTCAGAAGCCATATTTATGAATCATTGTAGGTTTATTTATATTACAGAGTATTAAAACAAAAAGCCTGAAGTTTTCAAAAGCAAGAAGGCGGCTTATTTTGCCTAGGTCGCTCACCCTTTCTAAAACTGAACTCGGAGTATATTTAATTTTCTTGATTTTTGAAAAAATTCCTTTCAGTGACTTACAGTTAATATCTAATAGTGTGATTGCAGAAAAGGAGGCATCTGGAGAAAAAGTAGTGAAAAAGTTCTAGCTTGAATATTTGGAGGTAATACAGCTTTTAGTGATAAAATACAAGTGTTTTCTGGGTTACCTTGTATTCCTTGCTGTCTAGAACAAAGAAGAGAGAAACTGTCTTGTGAAAGTTTGAAAGTTTTACAAAGAAGTTATATTGAAAGTTCAACTGCATTAAAAGTTCAGATTTTCAGATTGTTAAAAACAATCAGAAAAGCACAATACCACTTCTTGAGATAAACATGTATAATGATACCCTTCCTCATTAAAAAAAAAAAATAATAAAAAAAAATTACTAGTGACACTACTGCAGCTGTTTGGACTTGATGACCAGAATATGTTTATGACAATATAGATACTAAAAAAGAAAAAAAAAAGGGGAGCTGTTTCATGGAAGAGGTCTTATTAACAGCTTTTTGCATCTTACCTTGTTTTTGTAACTTCTGTCATACCATACAGATTTTTAATTTTATCTTTGCTTCTTCCTGTAACAACTTTGGTAGCAGAATGGTATTTATACTGCAAAATACTGCATGCCATAAATGTTTTACAGTACTTCAGCTCTAAAATGAAGATGGTAACTAGTATGTTTAGCAACTGTGGATAACCTACCTCCTTCTTTTGGCAGCAGGAATGTATTTAAACAAGTATGTGTTAGTTGTCTCATCAAATATAGTTGATCCTTGCAGCTATTGTTATATCAGTATGTTCTTGAGATTTACTCAAAAAGTGAGCATGAAATACCTCCTTTCCACTTTTGTCCACAGAAGTTATTATGTATGTTTATTGACTAGCAATGAACAAAGATTATTAAACCTCAGAAATTTATACTTCAATTAAAATTCTAAAACCATGACATGTTTTTAAATAATTTTGGATTGAATAGTATTTCTGACTGTTTTCAGTGGTGGTTTATATTTGTATTTATGATGTGTGTTATTTGGGTTGGGTATTATTTGGAACCAGTTAATTAGGGGACCTAATTTAAGGTCTCTTAAATCTTTAAAATAAAATAATTATCTTCAAAAATCTTTAAATTTATTTCTTGGTTTTCAAGTAGCTCTTTGAGGCAACAGAAGTATTTTCTACAACTCGGGGTTTTCAAGTTTTTGCCAAATTTTTCATCACTTGCAGAAGTTCTTCCACTCATTCTCCTGGAAGATGTTTCATCTTTGGAGGGAAGAGAGGTTTAAGTACTTACCACAGATAATTAACTCTTGCAGGTCTTGTTCTAAAAAGTGCAGAATGCCTTGCCAGGTATTGCTGCCGGGGGAGTATATATACTTGAGATATATTTGACTCTATACTTAAGTTACATCATAACTTCTCTTGGCTTTCTGCATGCAGGATGTGTTTCTTAACCTGTTGAAATTAATGTATGCACCAACACCACTAGAATGCTGGAAGTACTTGTAGGTTTTCATGATCAGTCATCTGAAGCATATTTTGTGTCTTGTTGCTATTAAATCTTCCCATTAACATACTGACTGGAATACTGGATACAGATAGCTTTCTTACCCTTTCAAAGGGTTCAGCGGCAGTGTTTAAATGTATCTGTAGGGGTTTACATTAGCCAATGTTTTTCCCTTGGCTGAATATAACTTCTGATTCAAAGGTTTGTATGCACCTCTAGAGAATTTTACATGTCTTCATGTTCCCTGCCCAAGTTACTTTTAGATAAGAAATCCTTGTTAACAAAAAAGAAAAAGTTTAGTCTGTGGTGAATTGATACAGTTATTTCTAGTTTGATTTTTTTTTTCATGTGTTAGCAAAGAAATAATTGTTCTGTTCACATGCCAACTTTAAAATCACTCACAATTTAGAGCTTATACTCTTAGATACAATACTCATAAATATTTATACTAACATAGCGTCAGCTGTAAAAATACTTATCTGTTACTTACTGCAGTAAGGAACCTGAATTCTACTTTTCTAATATTTTATCTGAATGGAATTTCTCTCAAATTCGCAATGATTTTGTTTGTTTGGAAAGCACTGATTTAGACAAGGACTCCATAAACATTTGTAAATTAAAAGTATAATTTTTTTAAGATCTCAGTAGTGCACGAAAGCGTTACTGTATCAAAACTGATCACTAAATTTAATATTTTGGGATTAAATGATTTTAAACTAGTTCTACAGTTTTACTAATTTAAAAACAGAATTCTACAGCTGTAGAGAAGCTGTTCACTCTTTGTTTATTCAGTTGGTCAATGGAGGAATTGAGATTTCTTTTTCTTGGTGTCTAGTTAGAAAATTGTCTTCCTTCCCTTAGACTGCCATGGCATTTAGTAATTTCTATCATAAAGTCTCTAGATTAAGAGCTGACCTTTTAATCTTCCTCTGCATGCAGTCTCCTTCTGGAAATAAAATGGAGATTAACTCCCAGTTCAAAAAGTATCAGACTTTCCTATCACTAGCTGTTTGATTTTTATTTTTTTATTTATTTAGGTGAAACCTGAAATGTTCTTGAACCACTAAAGGAAAACAGTTAAATTACTTTAAATGTAAATTTCAGCCTCAGAGTGCTGGGCTTTGTGCGGCTTTCCAAGGTAAACAGAATTTACTATGAAGGAGAAATGGGTATTGCAAATACCACATTTAAACATTATACTACATGGGGCATGGTTCCCTCTTCCGTTTCTTGGTGGCAGATCCAGCTAACACTGCTATCTATCAGCTGTCTTCCAACTTCTGAACAAGGTGTGTAACGTAATTTGCGTAACTCACCAATTGTGAGCAAGTGGAGGATTTATAACGTCCTCCACGGTGTGTTTTGACCGCATATAGGTTGGCACAGCTGAGAGCAGGACTGCGGTTGGATGAGCTGTAAGGCATTTTGCGGAGAGGCGTTGTATGTGGAAATGTCCCTCCCCAGGGGTCAGCACTAATGTGGAAACATCCCCTTGGTTACTAGGAAAACAACCACTTCACATCAGCATTTCCAGAGCTCATCTTTTTTGTAGTATTGTAGCCTTTAGTTTAATTAGCATGTCTGATACAGTTGAAAATGTGCAGTATCTGACAAAAGGTTTTCTCCTAGTTCTAGCGTTTCCTGTCCTACATGGATTCTTTGCCATCTCCTGTTACATTTGAACTTACCTACAGCCTTTTCTGCTGCCAGGGTCCAAATTTGTCCTTTAGCCTTCTGCCTATTTTAATGAAAGCTGTAATAAATTAAAAAGTTTCAAGACCTGTGTCAAATACAGCTGAAATTGGCCAGTGCTTAACAAGGTGCAGGGCAGAGGTGATGCTGTGGCAGCTGCTTAAGCCTTGTTGATTTTAAACTAGTCTAAAAAGCAGAACAGTTTGAATAAATGAGTTAGTGTTGTAAAAGCCATGGTCCTTTCTGGCCTTTTAAAGCTAGAGAATAGGCATCTAGACAAAGCAGCACTAGGATCTGACATCTGAAGTACTTCTACAATAGAAGAAAGCATGAGCTTGACTTTGGGGAAAAATCCCCTTAATTTCCCAATAGGTTGATGTTGAACAAAACCTTGGCATGTGTTGATCATTGTAACACCAGTTTGACTACCTTATTGCAGTGCAGTGTAATGAGGAATTGTTAACAAGCTGCATAGAAGTTTTGTTTTTCTGTTTCTCATCTTTTTTGCTTCACTGATATTTTGACAGTGAGGTTAAATGGGGCTTTTAATGGCTTAAGTTGACTTTAATACAATTAAGTCATATGCCTTTTTGATTAACCGCATGGATTTATTGTATTGCTTAATGCTTTATGACAGTCTTATCAGTCTTATGCCACAGGCAATTACATAGAACTGTTAAAGAGGATGGCTCAGTGTGACAAATACTGAGGTACAGAGGTTTGGCCAGATTCGAGAGTGATTACCACGTAGTCTCATATGACTTTTATCCATATGCTTTACTTGTTGCTGCCCAGGTTTTTTTTTTAGTGTTTGTGAGCAGCTGGCAGGCTGACCTGCTTTCACTGCCAGATTGTCTTGTCGATTGTTTTTCTTTTCCTTCTATTTGGTAAGTTAATTTTCTGATCCTTTCCAAATAGGCTTTGCTTGTTTCCCAGGTCTTCTCTAAGCACAAGTGAGGAACCACGTCATGAGCTATTTCCTATCCATTTCCATTTTTGCTTATCGTGTCTTACACTCTGTGCATGCATTTGGCATCAGATGAGTGACAAGACAGTAGGTAAAGAAATGTTCTGAGTGGTTTGGGAAGCCCTGTTGCTTATGAGATAGAAATCATTAAGTCTGACTCTCCTTTCTCCCTTCTGCCCCCAGAACAACACCTAACCTCCATTTTGTAGCTGATACCCATAGTCACTTTATGTGTCTTTCTGTGACATGCTGTTCTCTACCTCATGTACTAAATATTTTCAGAAAACTGCATAGGACCGTACTATAGATTTTAGCTTGATCAACGAATTGCCTTTTAGTGATAATCCCAGCTTTCACATCACCCAGCATCCTTGCCAACACCTGCTCAGAGCATGATCTTTGGATTAATTAAAAGTTGGAAGTACATGACGTGGGGTCACTTGTAGTTTGGTTTTGCATGGCTGTGGTGATAGGAGAGGCAAAGTGATTCAGTGGATTTCCACCCTCTGTTTTTGAAATCCCTTTGATGTCATGTTGAGAGAGAAGAAAAAGCAGTGGTTAATATTGCAGTGGTCACAATACTGAGATTCAGATTTCTCGTTAGAAGGGTTTTACATAAGAGCCCATTTGCTTCATGTATTATTAATTTAGAGGACATTCTCTAGACATAGTTTTATAGCTGAGGCAGACTTTTTTTCTACTGAGAAACTTTGGTGAAAACAAGATCAACTTGATTTAATGAATTAATAGAGGCAGACTCGATGTGCGTATAAACCTGTCTAGACTTCCCAATGTACATCTTCTCTTAAAATTTCTATTTTATGTAACACAGAATGGTGGCTACAGGAGATGAAAGGAACATAAAATTATTAAAACCAGTACACAATGTGTTACAGTTTTCTACAGAAAAACATATTGCAAGACTGGAGCTTGTATTCCAGTTCCTATTTAGTTGAAAACAGCAATAAGCATGTTTTATGAATGCTGACCTGTTAAGAATTTGTGGGGGTACTTACAGTGCAAGCTCCTCTCTCACCAACTTCTTTTCAGTATACTCCATGTGTAGCAATGGTTCTTCCCTGAAAACAACAAATTTTATTTATTTGAAGATATTGTAAAACTTTGAGCCAAATGTCAGACTTCTCATTGCATGTTATAAACCCAGAAGCAATTGTTGTCATAATCCAAGCAAATGCCGTAAAATAAGTTACAGGATTTAACAGAAATTTACTTGTATGCTTATTTACACAATCTACTTTGGTTTTTTTTCCAAAGAACCGGAAGCACAGCTGGTTTGTACATCCACTTGATGGATGTACAAGCTGAGGTTTGGATGTACTGAGGTCTGGTAACTTATGGTGAGCTAAACCAATAATGTTAGCTGTTTGCTAGTACACTCTGGTCACCAGGGCAAAAATAAGTACGTTTTCCAATTTGATGTCCTGACAAGAAACGAATACAAAGAGTGGTGAGGGTTACCTTATTGAGTGCCTAAAGTGCATAGTCTGAGAAACATCAATGGAATAATTTTTAAGTCTGCAGCATCCTAACTGGTGTCAAGATTCAGATTCTCTAGTAATCATTGAAAAGCGCTCCCTTTGGTGAGAAAAGATCAAATACAGTGTATGCGATGCTGGTGCTTTCGTGGTGTTAGGTTTTCTAGGGGAAAGGAAATGTGGGTGACATGTTGGCTGCTTGCATACTCATGGTATGATTAAAGATCTGTGTGAAACCAGGGGTCTAAAAATGACCTTGGAATTACAGGCTAATGTTGCTTCGAAAATGACTTTCAAACCGGTTTTCTTTAAATGTAGCCTTGCTAAGAATGACGGAGCGAAACTTGAAGTTTCTAGCCAATTCTCTGCCCTGGGAAGTTAGAAGTCAGACGGGCAGAAACAGCCATGTGGAGATGCTGCCTAGTCAAAGGGAAAGGCAGCACCATTTAATCGTGCCTTCCGCTCTGCTCTCAGTCTCTTCCTTCACCTTTTCCTAGCTTGTACATACATTTTTCTTCCACAAAATCCAGAAGCCCATAATTAATACAGGTCTTTCTCTCACCAGCTGCCCTTTCCCCCCACCCTCCCTCCTTCCTATAGAAAGCTTACCTGGCTGGCTTTCCCACTGGCAGTTCACCTGTGGCAGCAGTCTTACTTATCCAATACCCTTGCATATGTGTCCTTGGCACAGCAGGAGAAATATAGCGATGAAAGTATTTTGCCCCAACATACTGTGTAGCAACATATAATGGCCTTCAGGTGAAGTTATTAGCAATATCTTGCTTTTTATGTTTTGTACGGTTCTGCATTCAGTTTTATGAAAACAAACATGCAAGCTTTCCTCCTTTTTGCATGAAATAGAAGGCAGAGTGGTACAAAAATCATCAGCAATAGAAATCACGCTTTCCCAGGCTTGGGTAAACTCATTTATTTATGTTGCAGATGACCGATGTGATAGCCAAAGCTCATGTATTGTCCCATGCAGACAGGGTTGCTGGCTAATGGCTACATGGAGCTGGTCGGTGGGAATCTTAGCTGCAATGCAGTCCAAACTGCCAAGATTCCCAGCGTTTCCAAGGATGTTTGCCAAATTGTCTCTGCTGGGGTTTTACGCTGTCAAACCTGATAGCTTTCTCGCTGAGGTAGCAGTTGAACTCTTCGAGGTATTTTTAGGAAAACTAGCCAATTGGTTCTCTTGCTGACTTTTAGTTGGCAGGTTAAGTGCTTAAGAAAAAAACTCTGGGTACATCTTCTTACAAAGAGGGAAAGAAAATGTGTGACTAATTTTTCTAACAGTGATAATTTCTATGTAAAATCATAATGAAAATAAGCAGCGGACTTACTAGTTATGATAAATCCTGTGGTGTGTCACTATCTTCCAGCCTGCTTAAAATACAGTGTCTTTTTTAACAAGGATTTTTCACTTATTCTGTTAGTTTCTGGTTTTTTTCTCAATTCCTAATTAATTCATTTATAAAGGCTTACAGCTTGTAAGGGGAGCGAGAGGAGAATTTGGGCACTTTCCCGTGGGAAAATAAATAGAGCTTCCCAAAAAGAAGATTTTGTTCAGTTTTTTTTTCCAAATCCAGTAATTTTCTCAATCATTATTTACATCCTTAAAACTTAAGGCAGAATTTTATCAGTATTTCTTAAGAGATGTAAAGTGTTGCTTTTTTTTTAATGTAGACTTCAATGTACATTTTGTAATGTGTAAGAGGGTTCTATTTTTTTCCTAGTGAATGCAAATAAAGTTACACTGAGGTATAACTGATTTATATCTGCTCAAATAGATTAGGATAATTAATTTTTGAGAATCACTTCCTTATTGGATCATTTTTGGAGCCTAGTGGAAAAGGGTGTTCATCAGTCAGAACTTCCCAACACCTTATGGAGAGACCAAAGCCGATGCTTTCTTCTGCAGGCAGTATCTCTGCTTGAAATGTGGTGAACAAGGACTAGATTTTGGGAAAGGCTGGAATGCTGCTGGCTGCCATGTGCATTCGTGGCTAAATAAAATACCAGTATTTCATGTGATACTAGGTGCTTCATAAAGACAGCTCTCTTCAGCTGTCAAATCTCATTTTCACTTCTCAGTATTGGGTGGGAATTGGTTATTATTAGAAGTAGCAAAAATGGTATGTAAATTTTAGCATTTGAGCTGTACATTAGAATACTGGAGGGAATGAGTTAAAGCTTTAGCTGGTGTGGGAAAGTTTTGTATTGCATGTCACTTTTCTGTTGCTCCACATTAATACAGCAGGCTTTGCTTATGTGAAACAAAAGGCTTTTAATTATTGCTGGTTTTCTTCCCATCTGTATAGAGAAATCGCTCATAAAAACATCAGTTGAATTTTTAATGAGGAAAAACCTTCATAGAAAGTCCTTACAGAAATAATAAGCTCATTTAGTTCTTTTAGAAGAGTGGAAGGGGATGGGTGGAAGGGAAAATTCTTCAAAGATCAGAATTTCCTTTTTGTTTAAAGAAAGTAATTAGATTTTTTTTTTTTTCCGTTAAGCATTTCTGGCTATTTTTTTAACTCTTCCATGGAATCTTTTTATACTTGCTTAAAAAAAATCCCCAAACTTTTCTTTTTCAGAATTTTGACCCCAACCAGTAGTTTCCAAGATATTTGGACCCTCTATAACTTCCTCATAAGCAACGAGGTATGAAGTTTTCTTTAATGTTTTCTCAGATACACTTCGGTTACAGTTTTTTATTTAAAGTAGTTATGGGGTTAGCTGTCTCATCATTGTGTTTCCACTAAGCTAGAATTTTGAAGGTTTGCTCTTAATTATTAGGTGTTGGACATAAAAAGATATTTTTGGTTGGCACCTACCAAAAGTTATTTGAATCGCTACTGGTATTTGAGTTGCTTGCGTGACTTCCTGAGCACTCATTTGTTGTGAATGACTCGCTGTTAAGAGTAAAAAGCCTTGAAGCTGAAGTCACCAAAACAGCCTAACCTAGTCATTTTAAGAAGAGAGAGAGAGTACATTGCATTAGGGACCTCTATGGAGAATATTGGCTGTAGTTCAGAGAAAAAAAGATAAATTGAAATTACCAGTTATTCATGAAGTTTTAACTAATTTGGGCTGAAAGATTTTAAGACTTGAAATTGAAATGAATGTTTGCAGTAGAAGAGAGGTATTTTTCCTTTTAGTATATTATGTATTTCAAATTTGCTGTCCTCTCCTATACAGGGAAATATATTTGGGTTTTGGGCCTGTACATGTATTTACAGAATTAACATGAGTCAGAACTTCATTTGCGATAGAACTATAGGGTAAATTAAGAGGGGAGGAAGAATTATTTAAGGTCTCTCAGATTTGTCCAGAAATTGTTACAAAATAGAGCTGGAGTGATATCTATCACTCCCTTTAGACACAGTCGTGATTATTAGTTTGTAATATTTGATTTTATAATACATGGCATGACTTTCTTATGTACTTTCTCAACTTGAGAGCCTGTTAGGTAATACTTTAATACATTATGGTTAATACATTAACCATATCTGTTATACCAGCTATATAATTTTAATCAATTTGTGATACTTGGTAAATTATTATGTTAATTCTTTGTTCTTTGTTTTAGATAAATAACAGTATAAAATTCACTGCTGAGGAGCTTTATCAGTGTGTTTCACAAGAGATATATCGGTAAGCCATTTACTGACCACCTCAGATGGGTTTTGAGACAGCGTTTTAGCATGTAGTCTATTAACCAAAGTACCATAAGAGAAATCGCTTGGATAAGTAAAAAATTGCCATATGTAGGAGGGGCATATGGAAGATGAGTGGGGATGTTTTCTTTTTTTCGTTTTTTTTTTAATGACCTCCTACAGAGTAGGAGAGGACAGAAATTAAATTAGAGATGAGCCAGTATAGGTCAGCATTCATTGTAAGGTTTGAGCATGAGACTGCATTTAAATGAATTTGATTATAACTGAAATTCTGTTTTGGTGAGGTATTTCTTGTAACAGAACTGGTTATTATGAGAACTTTGCTTAAATCAGCAGGGGGGAAAAACCTGCAAATCTCAAGGTGATTCAAGTGATTGAACTACTGTACCATGAAAACTGGGCATATCTGCAGTTGCTGTGCTACATTGTGGCCATCATTACTGAAGTCATAAATTAAGCCACTGTATATTATTAAGCCATTTGTAAGTACAGTTAGAAAAAAAGGAGAAACAAATGGAAGATTCCAAGTACTTGTTTCCATTTTAGGAGGCTTTTTTACAGTTCAGTCCCAGGAAAATAAATGTTCTGTTGTACAGCTGAGTTAAAGGCCTTGGAAACATTAATTTGAAAATGAATGTCATGCAAGCCTTACAGCTCTTTCTTTATGGTAAAGTTTCTGGCTCATTAAAGGTTTCTTTCTGAACTTGTGTAGTTGAGGGCTTGTAAATCCAGGTTTTTTGTGAGGTTTTTAAAATGCTGTTGGTTTTTTTTAGTAAATCTTGAGTGGATAATAGAAGACAGGTAAATATTTTCTTTGATGTTGCTGTTCTATGGGTATGATTTAGCTGTAACTTGCCAGGATATGAAGAATGGTTCCATCAGCTGTGTAAAAGGCTTGCAGATTATTTTAATCTGAGTAGGCAAATTATCCTAGAAAGCTTTCCTTTGCCTGAATTGATACTGATTTCCTAAATCTTCTGTGAATTTGAAAGTGTAAATTGCTAGGTCAGGGGAGAAAAGTTATGAAGGGAGGGATTCAATCTATGTATCAGTAGAGGAGAGTAGTTTAGAAGCTTATCTGTCTTGAGTTAGTGACCAGCACTTGTGTAGTTCTCAAATTTTCAAACATTTGTGGACATCTCCATCATTGTCTGTATAAAATCTACAGCATACATACAGCCTTTGGTATTGTGATAAGGGTAGCAAGGGAACTGCAGTTTCCTGGAGTTTGAAAGATGTCCCTAGGTCCGTATTTTATCAGAAAGCCTGAAAACTTGGACCACTGTTGAATTCTGTGTGCCACAGTAGATTTCATGGTGAAAACAAACGTTTTCATGAGAACTTTGATTTTCTGGATGAGTGGTTCAGGGTGAGGGTGACATTTTTGTTACATATAAGTCAAGTCCTTTGAAAACATATAAAGCAAGTGAAGCAAAGATTAAGATCTGTTGCTATAAATTCAGTCCACAGATTTTCGAAGTACTACTTATGTCTAATTGTTGTTCACAGTTATTAAAGCAATGAAACTACCTGGTATTACAGAAGTGAAATAAAATGACTCTTCCCAATAAAGCAGAGATGCTAAATGAGGTTTTAAAAGCACTCAATTAAAAAGAGATGTTCCATGAGCAAAGGCACAGGAAAGGAGACTGCTTTAAGACAGGCTGAATTACTTGTGCTTTGGCAGAAACATGCTGAACAAAGTGTCTCCCCTTGCTTCAATCACCAGCGAATGTTTTTACTTCAACCTTGCCTCTGAATTCTTTGGGAGATAAATTTCTGTCTAGAATATTTGTACTCTGACTGTTCCTTTTCTAGGACACACCAAAAATGCTCTCATCTTGAAATTATTGATCCAAAGGGTTTCTCCTTATCTGGAGAAGGGAAAGAACTACTTGGAGCTAAGTAGCCAAAGCTACATGCACAATTCTCACTGCTTTCGTGTCCCTAAGTGGTACTATAGGCTGTGGTATCACAGTAGCATTTAGGAGATGCCAGCCAAGGACTAGGGTCCAAATCTTTAGGATATAAATGGAACAAAAAGACTGACTCTGCCCCAGAGATCCACTGTAACAATTTTTTGCATCTTCAACGAATTCACAAAATAAGTTTTTCTGTCAGAAACTCTTACGTGACTTTTTTTAAATGTTTTCTGAACTTGCCTGCTAGTCGCCTAGAAGATTCCAGTCTTCCTCTCCTAAATCCGAGTAGTGTTGACCTAAGACCTCTCCTTTTGGGTGAGCCCCGCCCCTTCCTTCCACATGTTCCCTGTCCTTATATGGGTAGATACTGAGATGTGGTGAGAGCAAAGCCCTGTAATGAGACAAAAAATGTCCAGTATACTGAATCAGACCTGTCACAGTTAACATTGCTGTTAGGGGGCAAAGCAGTAGCCTGCCGAGGGGGAGATGGGATTATACAGAGGTAGCAGAGGGCAGGCCTTGCCACTAATTCCTTCCTTGGTACAGATTCTTCAGGCCTGATAAAGCGGGTTTATGAAAATCCTAGCCTGGTGAATCTTTCGTAATTGGAATGAAGTTTTTTGTCTTCAAAATGGTGGGAACACACAACAGTCCTGAGTTGCTTCAGCAGAAGAATTAAGTAGATTGAGGGAGGTTTAGTTAAAGCCCTTGTTTCTGCCTCCCTCCCTTCCCATTCAAGTGTGCATTGCAAGCAGTAGGGTTGCTGGATTGCAAGAGAGTTTCAGAGAGGTCCCTGTAGTTTTTATGGCAAGCAGCTAATGCAAAGACTTAAAGTTACCCCTTCGGTACTTTCTAAGGCTTTTGAATTTTCACTGCTGAGCAGTGAACAGTTTGAATCATTTAGTAAATGACAATTTGATGTAAAGGCTAAGTGGCAGAAAGAATTATTCAGGCTTTGTTTTGCAAGCCTATGATCTTGTCTGAACTAAGAAAATATATTGTTTGGAGGCCTGGGCATCTAAGTAGATCGCTTGAAAGCTATGCATGACTTTCACACTGCTCTTTTTGCTGTTCCCCCTGGTGCATCTGCCTTACAGTAAACTAGCAAAGGAGGTGAAGGTGACTGTGTTGGGCAGGGGCTGGGAAGATGCTGATGCCTCGGGTCTGGAATGGGCACCGGCACAGCAGTCCCAATGTGCTTGATCCCTGCGGCCAGGCGTTCCCCTGCTCGCCCGGGAGAGCACCCTGTGCCTCCCCCCATCCTACCGACCGCGGGGCCGGGTTTCCTGCGTGGTGTGCGCGGAGCAACCCTTTGCTTTATTGTCCTGATGCACAGTCCTTGGTGATGAAGTGCGGGGCAGCCCGGCGGATACCCTCGGGGAGTACTAACTGCATGGTTTGCAAACCCTGTCCCTTTTCCTGTTTCTTGACAGTCCTATTCAGTGCCCTGTACGTCCCTTTCTGCCAGCCTGGCACAGCAGGGTGTCCCACACCAGCATCACATGTTTCAGTGGAAGTTATCCACAATCCAGTATGCACCAGCGTGGTTTTCAGGGTGCAAAAACAAGCTCTCTTGACCCATTTAACATTATTTCCAGTTACTGCAGTAACTACATTTGAATTAACCTGTTGCAGTGCTCTTGGGTATAAAAGTCTGCATGTAGGATCATACTATTTACCGTTTTAACTGTTACTCAGTGGCCACTAGAATGATGTAAGGAAAATTTTAATTGAGATAAGGGTAATAAAATATTCATGTCTCAGACAAGATAATTTTCTGTGCTAGTTTTGAAGAACTCTTGAAAACTGTCAAGGCCCTCACTGCGGCAGAGGGTTTGTAACTTGTGCTGCAGAGGTGTCCCGATGTTCACGCCTGTTCTGTACGCAGACTTGACCAATAGCCCGAGTAAGTACACCCTGTGCTTACTACTGGCTGCCCAGCAGTGCCTAACTCACCAGTGTCGAAACTGAGTTGAAGCACAGTTTCTAGCTGCTGAACGGCGCTCGTTCATCAGGAGGATGGATGTTCTTTCATCAGTGTAGCTGTGCCAGTGCTATAGGTTATTGCCGGAGAAATACTATACAGTCAGACTGCTCTTTGGGATAGAATTCATCTCCCGCTCTGTCAGGCTGATCTGCCAAGCTTCTGTTACCTGTGAGAGCAAAAAATACCAGGAGGGCATGGTGCATATCCTTTTAAAAGCATCCCTTAGTTTGAATTGCATTAAAAAGAAATGTATGTGTATATATATTAAAAGAAGATCAAGTGAAAAAAAACCCAAACTAACAAATCTAGCTGTTGGATATAGATCTGCATTGATACAGGCGTAAAGAAAATACTGTGTGTAAAATTATGCTCAGCATAGTAGAAAAAAAAAAAAACTTCAGAGGCTGGTCTGGTGTGGTAGCCCTTAGGCTGCACTTGTGTAATTTCACGTTGCTTTTTTTCTCTTTTTTTTGAGGAGCACCTTTTAAATAGTCTTTCGAGAAAGTATCTTTTGGAAAACCAAAGTTATAGAATGCTTTCTGTGTAATCAGGTTTAGATTCCTCTTTTGAAACAAAAATCTAAATAATAAATCAGTGTAGTCGAGAGATTTATTTTGTGTGTAAATACATTATATGTAAATACATGAAAGACGGCTTGAATTGAACCTCCCAAAATCCCCATTCTGTCAGGAAAGCTGATGTAAGTGACCTTTCAATGCCGATTATTTTTTAAAACTACCTTTACATCATACGATGACAAGCAAAAAGTAAAAAGGAGCACTGCCTGTTTGCCAAGTAGTGGGTTGGCTAGTTTAAGGTGTTCATATAAAATCCACAGGCTTAGTGGGTTTAGAGCAGAAGTCACTTCTTTTAATAGTATGGTGATTGCCTTTTTGATTATACACATCACAACTGCATAGTTTGTCTTCTGCCATATCCCTTTTTAGTTCAGAACTGTATTAAATTGTATTTTGAGTCAGGGCAACTGGTTTCAAGCTTTGTAGCCACTTTCCTACTAGGAAAGCAACACATAATTCCTAGTAGCTGCTTCTCAGAGGTTATGTTTGGTTGCAAATAGCAGGGAAAAGCCTGCAGAAATGACCCAGCGGAGTGGTAGACAGGAGGGGGATACACAGTACTAAGGCAGAGCATGGGTTCCTTTTCCGTGGGGGGGGGGGTAAGGGGAATTTTTGCATCTCTTGCATAAGCAAGAACATAAAAATTTATGCTAATTGTTTAAAGTAACAATTTTTAAGTATGCATGAGGTCATTTTTTAAACTCTTAGAACTCAGCTGCCTTACCTGTGGTTGGGTTTGTTTTTTTTTTCTCCCCAAGTGCAATAGCAAATATGTTTGCAAAATACTCTAGCTTAAGTACAGAAATGAGGATTTTTTTTTTTCCTTGCTGTTTACCATTTAACCAATTTTACCATCTAATTCCAAGTTCAGATAGAAAAACAAGAGCAGATATTTCGGCAATTTCACAGCTGGGAAAAAAGGCAAACTGCGCAGGGAAGACCGGTCAAACTGTGTGAGCAAATAAAAGCACAGCAGCCCTGCAGTGGTTGTGTCTGCACGTGATTTTTATGAAACTAGACGGGGGGAACAACATCCTGGATCTGGTCATTTTGCCAACATTTATTAAAGCACTCTGAGGGATGGAAGCTTTGTTTTGCTTTCTTTCAGAAGGACATTGAAATTGGAAAGGTTTTTCATGTGTTGAACTAGAGCAGCTGCTAGTTAAACATTGAACACCGTTTGCCACCCTGCCATATGTTCCAAAACAGAAATCACTGTGGTTACTGTAAATGGATGCTTGGGGGGGGGGGGGGGGGGGCGTTTAAAAAAAAAAGTTTCTTACTACTTTTTTCTCAGTGCATGTGTCCTGTATTGAATAGGTGACCGTAAGTCCCCTTAGGAGTAGCTAACGTTAACAATTTAACTTGTGCGAGCATAAGCTTGTAAAATGGTGTCTCTGACTGGTGACACTCCACAGATTATCAGAAAAATTACAGATGTCGGGGAAGTGTGAGAGGAACAGGATTAGCTGCACCCAGTAAAGGCTGAAGTCAGATTATCCCAGAAGCCTAAAATTGGTCTCTGACCACGTTGTAACTGTGGATAAAACTTGTTTCTACCTGCAACGCATAAACCTGTAGGAAATGTATAGTTGGCTTGCAGCTTAAACACATTTAGTAAAAAACAGTCATGTTTTATATTTGAAGGCTCAGTTTTGGGTTGGGAAGACTGAACTAACGTCTGCTGTGTGGCTCTTAGATTGTTCCTTTTTAAAGATTTCATTGCGGGATACAGCTGGGAACACATAGTAATTAGCCAGCTCTGTAGTAAACTTCACTTTTGCTGATAAAAATACATCTAGATTTCCAGAGGTGCTGAGTATTCTCTGCTTTTGACAGAGTTGAAGCGTGGTATTAGAATCTCTCTGAATTTTGTTTTAAAGGAATATACCGAAATGTTCCCGTCTATAAAATGGGTCCATTGTGTCCCCATAACCCTTGTATTTCCTCTTCCCTAGGGAAAGGTTGGAAGTTGGATGTTGCCAGCTGGCCCAGATGGAACACATGATTAAGCAGTGTCATGCATCAGTTCACATGGAAGCCAAGAACAGGGGCTGGCTGTGACACTTGGGTCAAGGTGTGGAGCTGCGGTACTCGCCCCCTGCGTTTTCCTCCTCCAAGCAAAGCCCAGCTCCTCTGGGGTGTGAGGAAAATACTCAAGGAGCCAAAAAATTTGCCTTCTTTTTTCTCGATGGTGCTGTTTTTTATCATCTGAGTTGAAGGAAAAAAACCCAACTAGTTACACATGTACATTAAATGTCAGAATTTCTGCGAAGAATCGCAAGCTAACAGGATTTTCTGTCTCAAGTGAGATCTCTGGAGCGATACAGCTGGTTTGGTATACAGCAGATGTGCTGGGCTGAATTCCAATTGTTCGTGTTAGGAGCTAGGTCTGTTAATGGTTGCATAGGAAAATCCATGTAAGGTGTTTGTTTTGCTGATACTTCCAAAGTGACAAGTGAGAAAAAAGAGAGTATCTATCTCGTGACACCTGGGTGTCTGAAAAGACTGAAAAGAAAGCAGGCGAATCCAAAGCCAGATACCTGTGATGCTTGATGCCCCTATGGACATGAAGGACTAAAACACAGATGCAATGTATGTATCCTAGGTAGTGAACTATATAAGGCTTAAGCAAGGATATAGAATGGGGAAAGAAATGGATTGATGCTCTTTTTTTTTTTTTTTTTTGGTAAAAACAAAACAAAACCCCAACCCTCAGGCAGGTGTGTGTGTCCTGGACCTCTTTCTAGAGGAAAGGGATGTTTTTCCTTTGTTAAACTATCATCTACTTAGTCTTCATACAGCAGAACCTGCTAGCACCACTCTTCTGGAAAACTCCTTGTCCTTCTCTTTTGCCACCTTTTCTTGGAAAGGCAGGAGGGGTTTTTCCCTCCATGGGTTACATGCCATGACTTGTCTCATCTCTGCTCTCCAGGTGACATCTCTATTTGAATGTACTGTTTGTTGCTTTCCAAAACTGCTTTAAGTCCATGAAACTTTCTAGAAGCCATTCTCAGTGCTGCTGTGGCCTTTAAAGCTACCTCTTCCATGTATGTACTTGTACAGAGATGAGATGACTGGCAAAGCTCTGTAAGTGTTTATTTTGATATTAACTTTTTGGATGTATTTGTAAAATCTTTATTGTAAAAATGTAATTTATTGTTACAGTAAATGACAGTTACTTCTATGTGGCAGTTTCTTTGAATAGCTCTATTTTCACTTTTCCTAATTACTGTGGATGCAAGTTTAATGCAGTTCTTGCCCCCAGACACTTAAAAGTCAGAGAGAAGTGGCCTGGTAGAGTTACTGTCAGAGCAAAATGCATTTTAAGGGCTACTTCCATTCACGCTGTTAGCCCACAGTTGTGGGACAAGTATGTTATGCTTAAATAAGCTTATGTTGGCAATTTGTATCATAAATCTAGAAAGCTGGATCAACTTAAGCACATGGTATCTGTCTGTCTTAGCTCACATCTACTTTTGATACAGTGTCAGCTGTCTTCTCCTGACATAAGACTTCAGCAGGACTGCCTTGTGTTACATGGAATAACCTGTAGCACAGAGGTCTGTTACTAGCTAGTCAAGACCTGAATCAAAGCAGTCAACTAAGAATGTGATGGTGACTGAAATTAGTGCCATTTCCTAAAGCTATTCGATTAATGCTGAGGACCACAGCCACAGATCAAGTTCCTTACAACAGTATCAGCTGTTTCTTTTCACCATGGTGTTACACACTTTTCTTTTTGGCCCCTTTCTCATCTCGCCTCTGGAGCACCACACTTTAATTTGCAGAGAGCTTTTAGTAAACTGATCCTGAGAGCAGCCTGCAAGTAGGTGAATCTCCCTGCAAGAACAGTGGTAGTGCTCTAGGAGCCAGGTGCTGTCTGCTGGCTGCCTGCTCTGAGACCTTTACACCCATTTCTGGAGGGTAACTCACAAAGAGCAGGCAGCTGTACAGGGCACTTCCCCTCCTCTCTCTTTCTACTTGAGGTGGGGTTCAGTTAAACATCCTACCTTGTCTTGTAGCTACACGCATTTGAAATGTTTATTTTGATACCACAAACTTCTCTTTGTAAGCTGTCTTGTTAAAGAAAAGGACACAAAGAGACATCACAGCAATCCTGTGGTACAAGGATTTCCCAAAAGGTACCTTTAATGTGTTTGCATCAGCAGCAAGCAGTCAGTGCTAGTTTTGGCACTAGGAGTTAGATGTGCAGCACTACACATTAGACACCAAGTCATCCTAACCAACGTTTTATCCATATGAATAGAGAAAGTGAACTAAAACATAGTACTATGAGCACATACGAAATCAAGTCATTTGTGTTCTATCACACTTTCAGCTTGTAATATTAGAAAAATAAGACAGTTACTAATCAGATGAATACATTTTCATTGCCAGTTGGCAAGAATTTAAAAACCATGAGAAAACCCCCACACTGAAGTTTTTGTTTTACAAAGGTTAGCTCACCCACAGTAACAAAACTGCTGTACAGAAAGCACCCTCTGCATTTTTTGTCAAAATAGCTGGAGCCCAAATAATTTTCCTGTCCTAGAAAGTCACAGCTATGTTATGTTCAGAAACTCCATTCAGCTCTAAGGAACATGTCACATACTAAGTTACAATATTGTAGCAGAGGCAGAAGCTCAGCAGCTCACCAACAGTGGTAAATTGGTTGTCCCACTCGGTCTCTATGAACTCCAAGGTTGTCTCTTTGCTTCAATAACCATTTATCTGCCATTTTCATTTCAACAGATAAAATACTCTGCTGAATATATAAAAAGTTATAAAAAGGCAATCATAAAAGATAAGGTATTGGCAGGCATGTCAGCTTTTTTTCATAAAAAAAATAGCCATTATATCTATTTAAATAAGGCTTCTTGTTACAGATTGTTCCAGTTACTGAAGGAAAAACAAGGCCTGGTGAAAAAAACAATCCCCCACAAACCTTACACTTCCTGCCCCAAGAACGCAGCCTACAGGAAAAGTTGTTTAATGTGCAAAGTGACAAAACACTGGGGGAAGCTCCTGAAATGATATGCCCAGTCTAGTTTCTCTTGCGTTATCTTCAAAAATCTTAAAAAAAAAAAACCAAACACCCAAAAAACCCAAAAAAACAAAACTAAAACAAAGTTCTAAAATACACAAAAACCCCTTCATCTTGATATTCTTTCCAAAACAAATATGTACAGCACATTAATATGCAATATGCAAAAGCTCTGTGTTGCTGTTGGCAACATCTATGCCCTCCCCAACCCTATTCACATATGTACCTCTACTAAAACACAATTACATCACTAAGCCTGTTAGTTTGAAAAAGGGAATTTAATTCACTTAAAACTTGTAAATTTTCGTGTAGGGGCTCCATTCATTTGACTCGGGATTGTAGACTTCAACTGTGTTCAAGAACTCATTGCCATCAAATCCCCCAACTGCATAAATAGTGTTTGCCACCGTGGTAATCCCGGCGTTGCTCCTTGGCATAGTCATGCTTCCCATCATCTTCCATTCGTTCTTAGCAGGGTCGTACATCTCCACACAGCTCACCGCGTGAGAGCCGTCAAAGCCTCCACCAACAAAGAGTTTTCCTATCGAAAGGAAACAAAGCAAAGGCTTCACTGCTAAGCATCAGCTGTGTCGCCAAACGCAGCCTCCTTTCTGGGGTAAGCCAAAAGGAAGGACCTTCAGGTTTTCTGTCAGAAACCTTTGCCTTGCACAAGGTCTGAAGGTACACTATTGACCTGCTTTGGGTGTCTCAATCCTTAGAGCAGACTGGAAATTATTTCAGTGTAAGTGCAAAGCCCAAATTTGAACAGATGCAGTTGTTGAAGCTGCACGGTGATGTTTTGAAAAGGAGGTGGGGGCGAATGCCCCAAAACAAAAATGAGGTTTTTTGCTTTTCTGGTTACAGTTTTTAATTAAAATTGGACGCATAGCCAAGTTCTTACTGTATTGTTCCCTCCTTGAGAAGGAACACAGCTTTGTATTTTACTTGCATTGTAGCTTAACATGAAAAATTCATCAAGCATAAGAGGTTGCTTAAGCCTGCAGAAGCCTACCGTCACGAACAGCCACTCCAGCCCCTCGTCGAGCCACGTTCATGGGTGCTATCAGAGTCCAAGTGTTGTTCTCTGGGTTGTAACGCTCCACGCTATTCAGGCAGTTCCATGATTCTGCTCCTCCAATGATGTACAGATATCCACCCAGCTCACACACTGCAGACTGATGTCTCCCTGCAATCAAACACTAGCAGTCACAGCCCAACACAGAAGTCATGCACTAACAGTATGCCACAGCAGCTGAAATTTAAACGGTGGCTTTGTTCAGTTTGGTTTTAAACCTGCAGTTTTGCCACCACCCTTTTCCCCCCTCCCTCCAAAACTACACAACAAACTTACGGATATTAAGGGGAGCACAGCTCGTCCAAGATTTTGTTACAGGATCAAACACATCACAGTTCTTAAGTCCCTTTTGGCCATAAGGATCTGAACCACCAACAATGTACAGTTTTCCATTCAGGGCACATACTCCTATTCATATAGGAAAGAATAAGAAGCAAACTAATAAATGAATACGTTTTAAAAAAACTGAGCAAATACTCTATCAACTGCAGATGTGTTACCTGCATTGCAGCGATTGGTTCTCAGTTCTGGAACAGGAGTCCAGTCATCTATTTCTGGCTCATACATTTCTCCACAGCTCAAGTCATCCGAGTGACCGTTTGACCCACCCACAACATATAGCTGCCCCTAAGGGGAAAAAAAACAAACACCTGCTTCACATCTAAGTACACAACAATTGAAATCATTAGCACTTTAGTAACCGTGTAACTACAGGCAAGCAAGTTCCGTTACCCTTTTGTAAAGTTTGCCCTGTTTGTCCCACCTACGTTTACACCATGTCACATTTCACCTGATCTCCACCCACCACACACCATTAAAACTGCCATCTGGAACCGAGCTCTTGGTGTTCTCATCGGTGCAATGAAAGTCCAGGTGTCCTTTTGTGGATCGTAGCATTCCACTGTGCGCAAACACTCCTCTCTGTTATATCCACCTAAAAGCAAAAGGTCAGATGACACCACATTTCCAAAGACCAATTGCTTTCACGTTGAAGAACGCCGACTCAAATACAGCGTACAGAGTTAAGAAGCTGCTGTCGCCCCCAGTCGAGCAAGTTATTTAAAGAATTGTTACTATTCCTTTTACCTGCAGCGATAAGCTTGCCGTTAAGTTCGGCCGTGCCCAGTCCAGACCGAGCATACTGCATTGGAGACATGGGCTTCTCTATGATATCATTTGGTTGAAGCTCAAAACTCAGACTCTTCAGCAGTCGTGGCGTACTCGTGGGAGAGCTCTGAGGGCTGTTACGGCCGTGCAGGAATATCACGCACAGCACACCATCCAGAACAGCTAGACACAGGTAGGTGTTACCTGTCATCAGGAGAAAAGGAAAGACCACCCATATAATACAATTTTAGGTGAATGTAAGTGAATGCTGACTAGGGTCTTCTCATTATGCTTCTCCCCTTGTAAGTGTGAAAACTTATTTTCTGGTTACTGGTTCCAAGTGTTAGCCTAGTTACTGAAAAATATGAGGTTTAGATTATTACTATAGTGCCCAAAGGACATAAGAGCAAGCTAAAGATGTGCTAGGAGAAAGTCTCCTCACACACACACAGCAAATAGCTCCATTAATTAATTAGAGACTGCCGATCTCCTTAGGACTTTCTGGTTAAATTATAGACTGTGGGATTTGGGACAGCCCTGTCGATAACGAATCGAGATGTAAGTGATGCCAGTTTGGCCCCAGTTATGTTAGAAACATCCCACAAATTACCGGGCCCATTACTGGACTTGCATCATCAGTAAGAAAAAGCACTTCTGCATTCCTTATAGATGTTGAAGGAAACCCCCAGGGAGTGGGAGGTGGTAGGTACACAATACTAGGTGCATCTTTTAGACAAACCCTGCCCCAGTTACTCACTTGAAGTTTTCTCTGAAGCAATGATTTTCCACTCGTGTTTGGGACTCTGAACAGTAGCATTTGGAGAAAGACTTCCAGAGGAGCTGCTACTGATCTGCTTGTGATCATTCTCACGTGGTGGCTTCTTCTGCAAAATCAAAAGGCAGCTACAGAAACCTAGCCAGAGACTACACCTCCTTCTACCTTTGCTTCTCTGAGCTAAGACATAACTATTCAAGAGAACACTTCGTCTACCACCTCTGCAGAGCATCATTTATAGCACACCTAAATTTTCAACAGAACATGTTGCCCACTCAGCAACAGTGGCTAAAAACCACCCTGCATCTATCTTGGTACTCATTTCATCCTGTGACTGCAGCTTTATACCGCTGGTTGTCTGCCCAGAAATCATTTCAAATTCCTAAAGAGAGTATGCATTACTAGCAGGATTTTCAAATATAAGGAAAAATCTACATCCACTTGGAGAGAACTGATCTACAAACTAGAAGTCTTGCTCGCAAGCTCTGCTTCTGGAACTTGAGTTAATTATATAATGCTATTTAGAAGTGAATTAACTATTCTCTTCATTCCCTGAAGACAAATTAATTTCGCCTCAGTTCCTCTCTGTGCTCAGATTAGCTGTTTCTTGGATTTTACTCCCTTGCTACTTCCCACTAGCAGGAGATTTCTGCTTTCTTTTCTTCTTCAATTAAATTTATACTGTAGCTTACGTTATTTTGCTCAATTAAGAAAAAACCCCAAATTTCACATTTCAGATTAGACTGCACAGCTTGTTGGCTCAATCATAAGAACCAAACACAAAATTTAACATTTTGTCTATTCTGTTTAGCAGTGAAGTTTATGACCACAGTACCAAGTTTGCAATGCTTGCACAGCTCCCTGGAGTCTGATCTCTATGGAAACTGTCATAAGACTTCTGAAATACATCATCTCACTCATAGATAACCTTACACAGGAGAGCTTGATTGCTATACTCGGCTCACCACAAAAATCAATTCATTTGTGGATAGTGTTTTTGTTATTTCTGAATCTTCATCCAATTAACAGCTTATTCTTGTATCCTTAAAGTGCCTCGACAGTTACAGAAATTACAAACTTTTGTAATTCAAATATTTAAAAGCTACAATTCTTCCAGGACTGTCATCTGTGAGTTTTCTGGTGTTAGTTCTCTCAACTGTTTAGAAGGTCTGAAGTTGGCAATTCTTATTATCCGAAAGGATTTAAAAAAAAGAAGTTGACAACTCTTGGCCTTATTTCTGAAAAGGAACTTTTTGAACGTTCACCTCCCAGCTTCTAAGTATTAAAAGGTGTAGTATCCAAAGGTGGCAAAGCCGGTGAAGGCTTACTAAAAACAATTAAGAAATTGGAAAATTAGCTGGCTTTTCAATTTTCCTCTCTCACTTCTAAAATCCATGTTCTGGGATTGAGAGTGTTTTACATAAACATTAGCTAAAAGTTTCACAAAGCGTACTTTTGTATCAGCACATTCCACTGTTATGAGTTCAAATATTACAATGTATTTGCTTCTAACTCAGTGAATTTAAACAACATTAATTCATATAAAGCAATTGATAATTTACATCTACTAGCCCTTTTTTATTCTTTGTTTCTTAAACAGCCTCCATTGTGCTAAGCCGTGTGGTTTTCAGGAGTTGAGAATGATTGTATCTGGCTGGAAGTAAAAAAAAAATAAATCTCAAAAAGCACAAGACCAATTTGTACATAGCCAAAGCATCAGCTATCTCGAGATCAGAAGTTACCTACTGCTGCTTTTTAAAATCTCTCCTGCACATTACCAGTGCAGCTGAACAAAAGAAACAGATGCCGGCAGCTGAAGGATTAGAACTTACGTCTGGAATCTTTTTCTATGCCAAAATTTAACAGATGCATTCTCTGCTGCAAGCCAAGCAGTCCATGGTTCTTTACAGACTCTTGAATATCTCTACAAAGCCACAGCTGACTGCTTCTCTACCTCTTCCTTCTTTTAACAGCCTAAGATTTATTTTGAAGTCAAACCTAAAGTACTCCGTTTTGCAAAGGCTTAGAGTCAGTCTGCCGAAAAACCAGAAGCAGAGACTAAATCATCACCTCCAGTGGTTTTGAGAAAGATACTTTCTCATCATGTATTTCTCCATTAAAACTACTTTCTCTGCTAACAGTACACAAGACTTCAGGTGTGCTGTAACTGCTCCTCCAGTCTATCTAGGGTTACCTGAGACTGTCTGCAATTTGTACCTGCACAAACTGAATGTGGTCATCATCACTGCCATACACCTCAGCCTGTCCATCTAGCAGATTTCCATCAAGCAGCTTGTGATCAGCTGAGTAGTACAGCGTTTGAACCTGCAAAAACAACAACAGAATACCCATATGGCTACTGTCTCCATTGCTACTTAGCTACAGGCAGATTACAAAAGGCAGTCGCCAGCATACTTCTCGTCATCTCATCTCAATCTAGCAGAATGACAAAACTAAAAGGAAGCAGATGTCATGGCGGCAATCTTCAAACATGGGATGAAGGTTCGTTACTTTCTCAGCTTGAGAGAAATCTTCATTTTTCAAGGACTTCTACTGCTTCTCCAGCACAGAAACATTAGACAAGCAAAAGGCACATTAATTTGCAGAATTACACAAATTCACAATCTCATGCAAGCATTTTCGTTATCCCCGCAAACAAGTTTTCTGCTTTGAAAAATACACATATTTATCTCGATCAGAAAAAGTCAAGAGAAGCCAACAGTGGACTCTAAAAGAAAGGTATGGGAATGAGGGAAGACAACACAAATTTTAAGTTCTGGAGGAAACTGTTGTCCACAACTAAACATCAGATGCAACTGTTTCAATGGAATGCATCTGAATTTCAACATGATCAAAGCTTTTAAAATGAGTTTTTCCAAGAGGAAATATACACTTGAGAATATACGACAGTATCAACATGTACTTTTGCCTATACAAGTGTTTCCGAAGATCTATCATGATTGTAATAACAAACGTGGAAAATTTTGATGTTTCATGGGTTTTTGTAAAGTCTGTTTTCTCTAGCCAATTACAAATTTAGATTCCCCACTAATTTTTCCATTAAACACTGCCCAGGCTACATCTAGTATCAGTATTCATGAGTAAAGCCATTTAATAACACACAACTTTCAAAATAATGCATCCTGTAAAGGAGTAAGTAAACACCATTAAATCATCATCATCGTTCTCTGCCCACAGCGGATTTTCTTAGGAGAACTGGGGCAGGACTGCTGCTTCTGTACGTGTCAATACACTTGAGGTTTCTTCTTGGTTCTTCAGCCTTGGTATCCTAGTTTTGTTAATAAACCTATGGGGAGATAAATCAATGGGGAGGAACAACCATTAGAAGCTTTTACCTACTTCACATTTACAAGCAAAACCTGCAAAGGAAAACATCAAGAATCTACGGCAAGTTTCAGTACCACCTCCCCAATTCTAAAGCAAGATACACACCACTTTGAGGTTACTATACAGCACATAGTGAGCAAAAAAGGAAAGCGGAAGACCAGACTGAACAGTTCATTCAGCTCACCTGAACACCCCCCCAGTTTCTCAGCTTAGGGGTACCTACAGTAAAATTTAAATTCTTTAGGGTCATAGTTTAAAAAGTGAAAAAATAAAAAAAATTAAAAGAAAAAGGGATCATCCTTCATATTGACTTTTTTTGGTTGATTTTTAAAAAAAGATGTTTAATCCCATTTTCTTAAAGACTAACCTCTTCCATTAGATCTTCCAGGCTGTCTCCATTCTCCCAGATGCTGCGCTGTACCCAGTTGATTACCTTTGTGTACAATTTGCCATTGCTGGGTAGGCCAACATTGTCTTCCAGCATTACTTCGAGCTTGAATTAGAAGAGACAAGGATGATTTAGTCTATAGGTATTACCCTTGTATTTGTAGCATACTGTACTTTACGTAGTGAGCATTACTCTCACTTTACCACAGAGCTAGAAAACACCACCTACAAGGAGCTTTCAGCCCATGCCACTGAAACTAGGAAGCACATTTAAGTACAACTGCAGTTATCTTTTACGCTTAGAAAGGATGATATACTACGAGTTTTCTACTGTTAAGGTTCACAGTAGTATGGCTATTACAGAGACCCAGAATTTTCACATTGGTGGTAAAGGTCAGTACACCAAGTTTTCCTAACTCCCAAAAAGGAAGCCATAATAGTTGCTCCTTGGGTTGCTTTTTGGAAGTCATGTACCAGAAGGAAGTCTACAAACTTAAGCTAACCTTTAATCTTGGAAGTTTGAGAAATTCTTCCTGTTCTGAAATCTGTAAAAGATGTTCCTGAATGTAGCCATCGATCTTGTTCAACAAACGTGAGTCTCCCATACAACTTGCAAAGTTTCGGTAAGAGATGCAGCTCTGAACATCCATCTTGGAGAGCAAATAGTCACCACAAACCTTTTAAGAAAAAAGGCTGCATCTTAGTTTACAGGTAGACGATATTTTTATACATTTAAATTATCCATCACCGCATACAGCAACAGCTGTTTTCCAACTGCAGAATAGCAACTGTCTGTTGTGATCCCCTCCCCGAGCTAGAGCTGTAAATGAAATGTTGCCTTCCACAGGAATATACATACATTAAAAGTCGTACACATTTGAAAGCTACTCATACATTGACCCTGTGCTTTTCTATTGAACGCCTGATCAAAACTACTTATCTGCAGTCAAGTGAAGGCATGAAGCCCAATTCCCTTGTGAAAGGTATCCCCATCTGTGGCAAGAGTTAAGTATTTCTAAAGTCAAGCGCTACCAAACTTATGTTCACGAGGGTGTGGATTATTCTTTTTTCCACATATCACTGCCACAGTTACAGGTTTAATTATGCCCCTCAATGCAATGAAGCACAGCACTGCTTCCACAAACCTGAAGGTAAGTAACCAGCTGTAATTCAGAAGCAGTTTTGCTTATACAGGTGCACAAATACAAAACTTAACTTCAGAGAACCCTTCAGCACAAAGATAACACAAGTGGAAGCAATACATACTGATGTCACTTAAATTGATACAATGCTAATGAACATCTAAAGCAGCTTATCCGCTGAGCAATTTTCCACAGAATCATCATTTTTTGCCTCATTAACATAAAAAAACATAATGCTGTGAGCCTGAGAAATCAGAATGGCCTTCTGGAAGAGCTGAGAACTGTACCTGCTTAACTCTCTCCATCTTCAACTTCTTTGCTGCAGAGTATACATCTTTCACCAGTTCTTTATCAGCTTTTAATCTATTACAAAAAGAAATTTATCTTTATTATTTTGATTTTTTTAAATTAAAGTCTACTGTCTATAGTTTCAGTGAAAACTACTTACTGAGCAGTATAGGCATAATTCAACAGAACTTCAACAGCTTCTGGATTGAGATCATCAAATTTAACATGGGAAATTCCATGAGAATCACTATCGCTATTGAAGATTTCAAACAGGTAGGGACTGCAGCAAGCTAGCACGGCTCGGTGTGCCAACATCTCATGTCCACATACCTTTATTTAAAACACAAATAAGATATCCACATGCTGATAAGAATTTTTTTTAAAGTATGTTTGTATTATAGTAGTATAAAGGCCTACCCAAGTGAATGTCACAGTTCAAATCAATTTTTCAAATCAACAGTCTCCAATTTATGTTAGCTGAAAAAAATGTTAGCGTCACTTCTCTCAAAGTATATCTGATTTTAATTTTTTTTAAGTATGCCTTTTTCAGAAATCAGATTCTAAAATCTCACACCTCACAATCAATGAGGCACATAGCATTACATAGTGTAACAAAAACCCTACTGCATTCAATCATCATACTTGGACAGAAAAAAGGTACCTGGAGACGGACATCGCAGAACTGACCGCTTTTACGTAAGGCATTTAGTTTGGCAACAGACGACTCAATGAAGTTTTCATCTTCAAACATCAAATATCCATTAGGAATCATTTTGGTGTTGGTCTGGCTGAAAACAGAATGTATAAAGTTTACAGATACAACATTTTGCTTCATTATAGAAGTACTCTTAACACATTGTTTGCGAACAAACATTCATGGGGAATTTAAGAAAAAAATATAAATCCATCTCAAAAAAACCCAGCCTAGAAGAGTACTACTGCTCATGAGTACATGTTGAAAACAGTCCTTTGGATTGACTGGATTACTGATTTTCAGAGATTGAGGCCACAACTTTTATCTTATCCACATCACTTCAGTAGGTACCAACTCCAAAACTACATGCTGAGCCTCTGCTAGCTCCATGGGAGCAAGTTGGAAACCACTGGATTACACAAGAAGCTTCATTCCCCTCTACAAAGATCGGATTTGGTACATTCATTGCTGTTTTCTGCATGAAATCTGTCAAACTGGTCAGCTTTATTTTTTTACACAGACCCAAAAAACCAACTACATTGAAAAATAAGAACTGAGAATTTAAAGTAACCAGTTAAGTAGAATAGCTGTAGAAATAATTTTTTGTTTAATTTTGAGTAATGACTTAAATATTTTAGAGTAGCTGAAGTCATGAAAAACATTAGCACCAACAAAAGACAGAATTAAATACATTCTGAACAATGACCATGTATTTTAAGTCATCATGAAGCTAAAACAACTTCCCCTGAACATCTTGCCCATATACAAACATACCACCTCAGGTAAATTGGACCAAGACTACAAAAATAACTTCAGGAAACTAACGTTTTAATTTGGAAGCTATTTTATAGATCATTTAATCGATTCTTTCTTTAGTTACACACTTTCAGGAAAAGTCCATTTTCCATATAGGGAGCTAATTAAGAATACTAAAACATGACCCTGAGGTGACCTAATGAACTTGAAACTAAAAAAATAGTAATAATCAAATTTGTAAGTTTGAGCTGATAACTTATGCAAAAGTGTACTTTCCTCAACGATTTCAGAGGAAAGAATATGTGGGATACTACTAATGTTATCAGCAACAACTTACAGTTCCATCTAAAGTTTAAGAAAATTCTAAGGATCAGACTAAACAAGAAAACCCCCAAAATAGAAAAAGTGGAGAGCAAAAATCAGTAATAAAAATAGCAAGCCCCACACAAAATAGTTCTAGTGTTAATCCATTTATTTTAAATTCACTTACTACTGAAAGCATTTGACCCTAAACTGGCAGCAATAATCTTACTCACAAAGATCATTATCCATTTGTATACACTTTAATTTGTTGTGTTTTAATAAAAAAAGGACAGCAAGGTTTTAAAGTCACAGAATTTCAGCAAAAGTATTAACTATTATATATGCAGCTAACAGTATCGACTTACCAAGAAAATATATTACTGTAAATTTTTAACTGGGAAATCTTAAAATAATGCAATGGTATCACTGTGTTAAAACAGAGCACTTCAATTTCAGTATCTTCTGACAGAAGATGTTTGTTGAAATACGAAAGCAGACGTGTCTTTGCAGCTGCAATACGGATTCCAAAACTATCAGGCTTGAAGATGATGTAATAAAGTCCTTAAGAGCTATAGACATGAATTTCTTCTGTGATAATCATGCATCATAATCTGCAATAAAGTAGAAGTTATCAAGTAAGGACAATAAATAGTACTACCATGTATTTCAGATGAAACTTTAATAGTGTCTTGAAGTAGAAGTTCCTGACCCAAACAAACAAGTTTTTCTTCACAAAAACAGCCTGAAAAATTCCATACTGACACCAATACATTCTCATGCCTAATGAAAGGTCAACCACATTAATTTTTATACCCACAGAGACAAGAAAGTGGCTAAATTAGTGCTTAGAGAAAAAGTTAGAACAGCTGAATCCCATTTTTAGACAATTCCTTACCAACTCTAACCTTCAGCACTTCCGGTATCTAGATCATTACTGCTTGCTTACACGAGTAGATAATGCTTAAGTAACACAATAAAAATGACTAATTTTTGAAAAAGAAACCAATCCACATGCCTCCTACCTTTTGCTTTTCCTCTACTTATATCCTTCTTCTACTGAATGCCTAAAATGGACTGAAGATGGATTAAGGACATGTCTGAAATGACTGGGCATGTCTCCAGTCTTCGGTACTTCCAAAAAAATTATAAGTCAGAAATTGCTATTTGCTACCCTGCAAATAGAATCTGTTAAGTTCTGGTCAAGTTCTGCACTGGCAGTGCAGACTGGGGTAGCTTTGTTGGTATTCTGCATGTGGGTGGGCTGTTTATGCCAGGCTTTTTCAGGGAGGGGAGAAGAGGAGGAGCAGCTGCAGCAGCAGGGAGGGAGCGGGGAGGGAACAGGCAACAAACACCCACTCTGGAACTTTCCATGACCCTGATGCCACCTCAGGAAAACATCGATCACTTCATCCACTTGAGTTCCCCACTGCAGTTCCGAAACTATATTTGTATCTACAGATTAAATGCCACATTGGGAATCTGCTTTCCTAAAAATAGGTGCAGCTCATTTCTCCTTGTCAAAAATTAAAAGTCACCTACATTGTAGGCAAGAGAGTTTCACGACCCAACTGCCTGGCCAGCGCTTACACACAGGATCATTTTGGCAGAAATTCACCTCCCTTGGTCTCTAAGCAGATCAGCAGCTCAAGCGCGAGGCTGATTCTCAAGAGCAGCAGGGGGCATTATCCCACAACATACCAGCTCCACAGGAAAATGCTTTCATCCTTAACAGCTTCTTGGAACCCTGAAGACAGAATGTTTCAGCTAGCAGATAACCGCATAGAAAGTATTAATGTTAATTAAGTCTGGCTACTAGAACACACACAAACACATACATACAAATAAGGAAACAACTGCTCCAGAGCAGCAGTGGTGTCTGTCTGTAATATAGTACCTCCAAACGCAAGGACGACTACAGAAACAGTACCCCAGGGATCACAACTTTTTACAACATACTTTAATGTCAGCACACTTTGCTAGGAAAAAAATCTCAAAGATAAAATGTATGTTCTTTTTATAATCCTACAGGCCAGTTATGAGACTGAAACCAAGCTCTATTTACCAAATATTTAACTAAGCATTTGGAAGTCAACACTTCTTCTCTTGTTGGTACAACTGGTATAACCATTTCAGTTTCTAAAGCAATCAAAACATTTCACTTCTCAAAAAGAAAAGTAAACAGTTTGATGTCCACACTTTCCCCAAAGACTCACCTCAGCCGAAACATTCCATTGTTCAAAGATGCAGAGGTATTATTTCAACACAAGTGTTGCAATGAATTAGCTTACACAGAAAGTTGTAAGAATCTATTAGAAGTTATGCTTCACCAAGACTATCCACAAATGTACAAGAGAATTATCACCAAGAGACCTCTGACTTTATAATCTTAGATTTTAAACCTTCCATTTCTGTTGTAGGAATTATCCAGACATGATGGCCAGACTTACCCAGACAAATGCAAACTACAGGAGGCATCTAAAAAGGAAATGTCAAGGGAGACAAGCTCTGAGTTCCAGGCAGGAGTTGCACTGGATGATTGGTACACTGTCAGACCATTTTGGTGAAAAGGCTTGGACCAACCCAGTCACCACTTGCTTGATTCTGAGCAGAAAGCGACACATAGCACATCAGATTATTCCCCTTGCTCACAATGGTTTTAAACCAGCTTCTTCTCGACTACCAGATCTCTCAAAGAAGTTCTATTGTTAACAGAGTAGAGGTCCGTAATTACCAAAGCAAATTAAATGTATGTTGCTACCACAGTTCAGACAAACACGCTGCTGGTCTGCTCATGCATCACATTATGCATTCTTCCATTCAATATTCATTGGGATTGCTGTTAATTACCAGTACTGAGGCTTTGGGGAGATTTTGACTTACACGACAACTATTCAAAGAATTTCAACTAGATTCCAGAATCATCCTCATTCAGTTTACATCTCTGAGCATGTTTTGTCACATTCTGCTGTAATGGAAGAACTTTATTTCAAGTGTAGTGTTTCAACTTTGCCTGATGTACTTGCTTACGACCTTCAAGAACTAAAAAGGACATCCAAAATAATTCTGGGTTGAAATGGAAGATTTGTCTTCTAAAGTCCTCCTTTGTGCCTGAGGTCAAAACCACACATTTTGCATTTATGCACCTAACAGTATTGTCCAATCTGGATATCTAGGAATTTGAACATCTTAATTATTGCCACAAAGTTTCAATACTGTTTTGAGTGAACCATGGCTATTTTTACTACTCAAAATGGCATTAAATAGCACAAGCATATTCAGTACTTTCTGCATTCCTTTTGGTTTGGGATACTACTGCCAGAACAAGCCAAACAATCAGCCAACATTCAATGAAAAGCCAAGAACGCTGCATTTTCTGCATTAAAGGTTATAAACAGGTACTGCAAACAAATTTCTTTCTTAAATTGTTTTTAAAATCTAAATCACTTTGTCACTACCTTTCTCCTACCCACCTCCCACCCCTTGCTTGTACTCCCTTCTAGCTCACCACATCAAGACCTGTCAGTGGCTTTTTTTATAATTTTCCAGGACTTTGCATGTTTTTAAACCAAGTGCGATGTTCACAGATCACTGTCAGCCAGGTAAAGTCTGAAGTCTGATGCCTCTGAAATGATTGTTTTTCAAGCTCCATCAAAATGCACTTATTTAAACTTCTTAAAGCTACAGAATTAGCATTCCAGAATGGGAACAACACATTCCATTTGAGAAAATTCTTTACTTGAGAGCAGGCCTATCTCCTGCACTTATTTTTAAAACAAAGCAAAAAGTAAGAGTGATATATAAACTATGCATTTCCATTCTAGTTTTAATACTAAAGACTGATACTGGGGTTGAGCCTGGAGACACCACCTTCAATCAAGATGACGCTAGGTGTAACACTGCAGAGGACTGGGACAGGCCGAAAGCCATGAGCATTCACATGGTGTGTTTCAATGATACAGCTGTACCCAAGTAGAGGAATGCCAGTACTCAAACATCTGCCCAGTTGCTCGATTTAAACATAATTGTGTTCTAATAGTGGAGTTTCTTAAACACTTACTGTTATGCACAGACCGAGATTTTCATTTGCTCCCTATATGTACCACTGGACCACAAAAGATTCATGGCTCATAATACACTCAGAGAGAAATTCACCGCATGTTACTGACTTCCAGAAGAGAAATTTCCCCCCTTTAAACTCATCTTTCCATTTCACTGAATATACATTTAAAGATGCATTTAAAAAATTCACCTAAATAACAATGATTCTGTCTTCTCATCCTTCACTACACTATCCTCTTATATGGATTTTGCAAGTGCAAATACTACTGAAATATGATTAGCTCAGTTACAAGAGCAAATAAATGTCATAATTAATACACTTTAAATTAACTGTGCTTAGAATTTAGGATCTGTTCATCAAAATTTTTTTTAAACAGCCGTTCACTGCAGAAAACATTCTAACATTTAATAAACCTGCTGCCTGATGATTACTGAATTTCTCCAAGATCTAAAACCCATTACTGTGCCCTAGGACTCTCCACTGCAGAGCCACTTTCAGGGGACGTACGAGCTGTGGTCTCAGGTGGGGTGCCAAGACAACAGGTCCCAGAGCCATGCACTGAGGCAAAAGTCACCCTGCCCATGACCTAACAACACAGGTAGTATTTCTTTTTCCCCCCATCTAAGAAGTCTCCTCTTTAGTATAGCCCATTGGTACATTCCACGTGCAGTATTTCATTTAAAAAAACTCTTGCTTTGTGCCAATTTTGCACAAACTTTTTTGTCAGATTAAGGTATTACCTCTTCAACTCTGAAGAAAACACTGACTTGGGGAAGATACTTTTTAGTTGTTTGATTAGAAGTCAATACTTGTTGATATAATGATAGACACTTGATTGACACTTGTTGGTACAGTGAAACAAAAATGGAATTTAACACCACAGTTGGTGCTTTTTACTTGCTGTGGGCTTTCTGGCTTTCCACAGCTCCGTTCAGAAGAAATGTAGGTCACACCTACAACTACTCATAGCCCATTACCTGTATCAGAAGATAAAACCAGGCATCCTCAAAAATTTTCTTTCATACATTAGCATTTATTTATGGTAAAAACACACAATCTTTTCATGTCTAAGTTTGCATTTGAGCAAAACATCATGGACTAAGACATATATCAACATACTTTACACCACTGAACAGGCTCAGCTTCTTTACTCCAGTGATTTAAAATAAGACTCATAGAATTCATATGAATTTCATTTTACATATTCACTTTTCAGTGTTTTTCCACTAAAGATTTAGTCTCATTGATAACTATGACTTGTAAACAAAATTGTTCTATTCCACTGCAAATCAACCTCAGTTGTGCTCCCACCCCAACAGTGAAGAAAGAGGGAGAGAGTATTTGCTATCACTGGTTAAGAATTGAAGGGGAAGGAAAAAGGAATATGGACATTTTCCAAAATCTTTTACACGTAGTCCAAGGAGATGTAATACTTGGACTGTCCTCTACAGAGAGCAAGCCTAGAGAGCTCTTTCAAATACACATTCATGTATGTAGACAAAAAATTTATGAGAAGCAGGTTTGATGCTTGAATGTTACTGCTCCTTCAACTACAACTCTCAGCTGTAACAGACCAGCTGCCCATGTAGTACCGGCTTCCAATGCTATTCCCCCCCCCCCCCCCCACTGTTTCACTGAGCCTTAGCACTGGTCATTTACATGCCCCTTCCATACTGCGTTTGCTCGTCTTTTTCCAAGTTACACTTTTTTTGTTGTTGTCATAGTCTTTATCTACACCTCTTTTTCTACCTTCTATCTCACCTGCACTCTCTTAAAATCTGAGCTCTTCCCCTCCCCCCCCCATGGTTTTCTTTTTTCTAACTAACACAAACATTTCTTCAAACTTTTGTCACACAACCAGCAAACTGGGGGGGGGGGGGTGGGGGGGGGATGTTGTTTGTGTGTCGTCATCATTTCCCATCCCCCATTCGGGGCAGTTTTTGTCTTTCTTACCATCTCCCACTCCTTAAGAACTCAAGCTGAGGAAAACAAAATTAGATGTATTTACAAGTAGCTAAAGGGCCGTTTCCTAACTGTAAAGTATACCATGACTGTCGCATCCTGTGCTCCAGGAGTTAGGCTTGTGGCTACAAAATCTGCTTTCTAAAATGAAACCAATCTCATCATCAAAGCACCTCATCCTGCTTGGGTTCTTATTTTGTAGGTCCCTGACAGAAGAGGACAAGTGTGGTGTCTACACACCCATTACTGGAAACAAAAAAACCCCTCCCCTTTGCAAACCACGACGAATAAGGACAGTGACACAATACTGAATTCCCACTATTCTATCACCGCTCAGTCTTGCCACCCCTCTGCTTAGTAAATAACTTGAATGCCTTGCCTCTCACTTCATCAACATTTTCCACTCTGCATGAAATCGTAACCAATTCAGTTCTTATGTCTATGAGAATCTCGGGTGAAGGAACAGTGAAGCTGCCAATGCGAAGATCTTTTCTGCCATGAAGCACCTCTGAAAAATTCTAAAAAGCTGCTGGAAATTTGTGCATGCAGGGAGAAAATACTGTATTTCTCTCACACCACACCCGCCCCCTCCCCCTCCCCAAAAAATCCTTCCAGTCGTTCATACTCATCACCTTTCTCCAGAAGCACTAATGTGGACTGACAGCCACTGTTTTTGCTGTATTATCTCCTATTTCCTAGAACTGGTACAGATGACAGGGAGGGTCATGACATTAGCAACCAGCTGTCAGCACACGTTCTTCAGCCCAAAAAGGCTATTTTCTTCACTCAAAGTCCAGGATTCCTGCGATTCTTTTTCCCGCACGTACTATAAAGGGTTTAAGAAAGGTGCCACCACACGATTGCAGCGTGGCACTTGGAAAAGCGCGCGGGCAACGCCTGACCTTGGAACAATACCCACCCGTGTGGGGAACGTCTGATCTTCTGGGCTGGGGGCTGCACGACATTTCCACCAGCCGCTGGTGTCCACGCGGGGCCACAGCAGCGGTACCGACACCCTCCACTCCCCCCCAGCCGCGGTAACCCCCGGCGGGACGAGGGTCGGCAGCCGCGAGGGAAGCAAATCTCACGCCACCCCGGCCATTTACACAACTTCGCCTCGATGAGGCCGGCAACTTCGAGATCTGGCCAGGCTTTCCGAAAACGCCCCCAAATAAGCAACGAAAAGCCGCGGGGACTTCTCTTTCGCCAGCCGAGGGCGCGGGGAGGGCACGGCGCGACCGGCCGGGCCGTCACCGCGGGGCCCGCCCCGCCCGCCAGCAGCCCCCGGGCCGCCGCCGCCAGCGCCGAGCGGCGAACAAAGAGCGGCGGGGCCGGGGCGGCTCGGCGGCCGGCCGCCCCCGGCCTCATGGTGGCTGCCCGCCGCCGCCTTCCCCTCACAGCCGGCGCGGGCCGCGTCTGGGCCGGCCGCCCGGGACGTCCCGCTGGGGCCCGCCGCCCGCCCCGCCGTACCTGGTGCCTCTCAGCGTAGACGATGCTGTTCATATTGGGAGCCTCCAGGCTGAGGGGGAAGCCGACGCGGAGACGCAGCCCCAGCCCGCCGGGGAAGGGAGGGAGGGCGCAGGGAGAGCGAGGCGAGGCGCTGCCGAGGGAGGAGGAGGAGGGCGAGGCAGGGGGACGGGGGACGGGGGGCGGCGGGAGCGGACGGGAGCGCAGCCGAGCCGAGCCGGGGCACGGCGCCAACGCGTCCGCCGCGGCAGCTGGAAGATCGCTACACCGCCTGCGCGGGCGCGGCACTGCGCCCCGTAACCCTCCGCCTCCGGCGGGGCGGGCGGGACGCGCAGCTGAGGCGACCGGCATCGCTCCGCCGAGAAACGAGTCCGGCCGCGCCCCTCCCTCCGCTCCCGGCGTGGGTGGGGGGAAGGCGACGGCGGGGCGGGAGGGGGGTGTTGCGGCCGTGGCCGTGGGCGGGGCGGTTGGCGGCGTCGCCGTCTGTGGTGGCTGCGGGGCGGGAAGGGCGGCCGGGTCCGGAGGGGTGAGGGGAGGGAAGGGGAGGGAGGGGTACGCAGGCCCGGGAGAAGCCGGGGCTGGGCCGGCCGCGCCGCGCTGGGCCGCGTCTCTACGAGTAACCGCCGCCGCGTTCGTTAGTCGTAGCTCTCGGCCACAAGCCCACCTGGTGCCATAGTTTTATTTTTCAAATCCGGTGTTGCCTCTTCTCCTCAGCTCGGACCTCTAGTTCAAGGCGTCATGTCTGCTTAACCGAAAAATACCATCTTTAATGCTGGAAGCTCTCCCTGGCAGCCTGTGGGGTATGGGAGGGGGGAGGGCAGGCTGTCCTTCCCACTCTGGCTCCAGCACCCCTGGACCGGTCTGGGAAAGGCATTTTCCCATCTGGATGAGAAATAGGCACACACACACTTTTCATGATAAATCCTATCTTGCTAGGTGCAGTAGTTTTAAAACATCAGTGCTGATAAATAAGGGGTGTTTGAAGTCTTGTCTGTTTGTTAGGTGTTTGCATGCTAGATAGGGTAATGGGTTTCTGATTCATGGCTGGGGCCTTGAGTGCTGCTGCAATATTATCATAAATAAAACATGGAGCTGGATGAAGTCTGAGGTTCCTTGCTTGCTTTCTGATTTAAAGCACCAAGGTCACCTGGAAGGCAGCAATACACTTCCCCATGCTACTTCCCTGTGTGCTTTCTCCTCATTCAGAGGCCACCTTGGTCAGAAACTAGGAAACCTGTAAGAGATTATGTTAGATACAGCTTCAGTGCCTCGGCTGTCAAATGTGTATGACGTATATGATAATGCCCATTTCTCTAACATTCTTCAAGAATCTCAGTGGAGAAACATTTCAAAACGCTGAAGTTGGATGATTCTGAGGTTTCAAGCAGAAAGTGCTTCAAAATACTGAAAGTAATGGTCTCATCTCATCAGAAGCAAGCAGAGGCATCAAGCTATAGGTATATTCCTCACCTACACGAATCCCTCCGGAGACATACATGGTAGCACAGTGCCCATGCTGCAGCTGGGCCCACTCTTCAGCTTCTCATTTTGCCTGCAGCAAACAGGACCGTCTCCACTTCTCACCTCTTGCTAATGCGTTTCCACTCCCTCCTCCTTTCAGTTTTTAAATCACCAGCCACACCTCAGTGCCTACCTTCCCACTCTGCTTTTTTTTTTTTGAATGAAGCCTTTTATGAGGGCCATGCTAATCCCAGGTACTTGTGGTAAAGCTGGGAGGGAGAGTAAGGTGAAGACAAGAGAAAGGAGCTATGATCAAATAAAACGGTGCTGGGGATGTTCCTTAATTAAGTAAATCTCAGGATTACGCAAGCTGCTGTTCCGGTATTCTTAGGAAGGAGATGTCTTTATGAATCAACATCAATTTTCATTATCAGCCACCACAAGTGACGTCAAAGGGCAACTGTAGCATCCTCCTGACAGCACAGAGTTAACAGATGGGTGTTTCCAGTTGGGAGCTCAGGCAGCATCTCCTTTGGGCCAGTTGCATTCTGATCACCCAAACTCACCTCTCACAGAAGAAAATGGGTTTTTCTCTGCTTCTTGCTTTGTAATCAACATGAAATTAGTTTACATCATTAAAACGCCATTGTTCCAGCTGAGATGTGACTATATAGGTGTCCCTGACCGTGGCAGGGGGGTTGGAACTAGATGGTCCCTTCCAACCCAAACCATTCTGTGATTTTATGGTATTTCCTGTGACAATGGAAAAGACTTCTATAACACGCAGATACCTTAATTTCAATTTGCTATATACTTTGCAATCCTTTCCAATGAAACCTATGCTAAATCTTAATTATTTCTGAAGAACTCTTTATTGAAAGGGACTAGGGGGATCGAGTTGATACCAGACAATGGAGTTACTGGGAGCTGAATCAGAAAAACTAGTGAGCACACACGTGCAACCACCAGAGCAGTGATGTGCATTAGGGTCTTAGATCTCCTGGTTTGACAACTGTCCTTCCCTGGAACAGTGTTCGTAAGATGTTGAGAACACTTCTTTAACAAAACCACTTCTCTAACACCTTATTTAAAAAAAAAAGAATAAAGTTATGCTTGTGGAGGCTCTGGATGTTCTGCATACCTGTTATTTCCTGCCACAGAAGGTACAGCCTTCCTCACTAATGAATGGCAAGCCCTCTTGCTTTTCTTCCAAATGGTGTGTTACTCCTAAGTCAGGTAGTTTGTAGGTGTCCCTGGCTCTGAATTGGCTCTTCTGGTTGTCCCTGTCTCATTATAATGGCCTCCAGATGTCTCATCTAAAGATCTAATGTCTACAGGAAAGGCTGAATTTGTTAACTCTGGATATTGCAAGGGCTTAATGTCATAACATTAAACCCTGTTTCCACCGAAGCTTAGTCATGAAGACCACCTGAGAAGGGAAGATACTATATTTGCTGAGAGCAAAATATGTGGCTTGGATTGCTGCACTAAAAATGGAGAAAATGTAGAAAAAATGTTAGTCCTAGAAGTAAGAGCAAGACCTTTTTTCACGTAAGCTGCTCTACACTATGTCTTTAAATCTATCATCACGTAGCATTTCTCTTTGGACACAGATTAGTATATAGCTCAGTGACGCACACCACCTGAGCGAGGTATGCTACCAACCAAGGATCTGGTCCATGGTTTTCTTTTAAAAAGAAAATTGTTTTTATGAACGAACAAAATGTTTTGTGAAACCAAATACAGTTTGATGAAACATCATTCATTATGTATATATTTAAAATATATAGAAATATGTATTGCAATTGAAGGTTACTTGCGTTCTCCATAATTATCATATATACCAATCTACTCGTTCCATAACTTTTCCTTGCTGCATTTTTGAAAGACTGATTGGAGAAATCCTTGTGTAGAACATGGTTTGTTGGTGCTTTGGCTCTCAGAGTCCTTAGCAGTGACATTTTAATGGTGTTTGGGGTGTAGAGGCTGTGTTGGAATTAATGATCTGCATTGGACTCTTTCCTGTAAATTCTGGCACATCATTTGCCATCTGGCTGTCTGGTAACAGCTACTCCAAGGAGGGCAGTTCATCTCCTTTCCTTTCCCTATTCTTAGGCAAAGCAATGATCATCTTGGATGAATTCTTTACTTAGGAGCAAAGATTGTAGGAAATGTAGGTGCAGTATGAAAGAGTATTAAAAGACCCAGTTTTAATAGCTGTGGTCTTAAATTTTAAAGGCAAGTTCTCTATCAAGTCTCTGTTCATCTTTCTTAAACAATGTAAACAACTTTCCTTCTTCATTTCAGGAGCCACCATTCTTCCACCACAGCGACCTTCCTTGATTTCAAGTGGTTTTGTGTTGGACGGAAAACTAGAGACTGTCTTCCGCACCAAGGCTATAAATTATGTATTGTCTCATTTGCATTAAGCAAACAGAAGTCTTTTTAATTAATTCCATTGGATTAAGTCCATAGGAGACATACAGAGGATTCTGACAGAGACACTAGTTAATGTCTTAATAAAACCCCTCTTCTTCTGACTACCTGTCCTTGAAGGATCAATCCTGTGATCTCAAAACACGGGTTTAGGATGAAGCATCATGGGAGCTCCCAGCTTCAAATATATCTTGCATAGAGAAAATAGCTGCAGTTTTTGAAAAATTAAAGGTTTTATAGCTCTTTGAAGACAATTCTCATCAGGCAACTGTCAGCAGATCCATTCTGTGCATGGAGATACAACCTTTATTTGTGTTAGAAGTTATTCTTGCTTGGCCTGGGACAGTCATCACAGTATTTAACTCAGATGTAACACCAATTTGGAAGTATGAATATGCTTATGTAAACTGTTCACAAAGCAGTATCTATCTGTCCTGTCATCATTCTCTGAGCAAAGAAATCAAAATTTGATATTCAAATCTGATTCCCCAGCAAATGTGGTGGGACATATTAAGGAGACTTGCTTCAAGTCTGGTCCTTTGGACCGTGCATGTTCAAGAGCTTCTCAAGGGCTGAATCAGGAATTGTGAACCTTTTAAAAAATCTCTAGTCTATGGCTTTCCTGTAGAACCTGAAATTTCGTTATTGATCCTTTAGGACTGGAAGCCTAGTTAAAATTAAATGAACTCTCTCATGCTTTCCGGCTGTATTAATTCATGGTAGTTGTGTGGTGATATTTGCAAATATATTCTACTTGTTCATTATAAAAACGCTGACTTGTTCCATACACCTGTATGTCTTTCTTGCTTCCATAAGAACAATAGTTTCTTTGGCTGAAACACCCTGTTTGGAGTCTTACAATAAAGGGCTGTAAAACAGTTTGCTCTTAAATTGTTTGCCTTCATGACCCTTAAGCTTTCTGCCAGCTTCTGACTGTGCATGCAAGTAAGAGCTTTGTACTATTTGTCCTTGGTGTTGCATTAACAAAATATGTTTGTTGGCTCTGTTGCAGTCTGGTAGCTCCCAATTTGCTTTGCCTTCTCCCCCCCTGCCCCCGAAACTACATCATTACTTTCACTCATGGTCCTAATGAAAAATCAGAACATCAAGAAAAATAATTTAGAAATTTTCAGTTATAAGAATGTTTCTTCAAATATTAAGAATGGTAGCACTGGGAACTCTCTGGAAAACAAACAAACAAACACCTAATTGCCTCTAACCCAGAGAAAAGCTATGTTAGCGTGGGGTCATGCAGGTGAAAGAGAGGGTGATGTATAAGTCCCAGCAGCTGCCTCTTGTGCCAAAGAATCGGTGACTCCTGTTATGCCACCGCAGCTGGAAAAGGCTGCTTATTGCCAGTGGTGTGTCACGGTTCTGCAGACTTTTACATCCCTAATCTGGTCATTAAGTGATGACTGTAATTAGAAACACTGGAATACAACATGGGTAGCAGGCACAGTGCCACCCTGACAGATTGGGAGATCATGTCTGTGCTCCAAGACAGACCGTTTTTATTCCTGTGGCTGTGAGGAATACACTCTCTGTCATCTCCATCTCCAAGACAGGTTAGCTTTTAAAATAACATAAAGGCTGTGAGTGCAGGAATGACCAGGTAGTGATTTATCTGCTTTTCTGGGAAAGTAAAAGAGAATTAAACATCCTGTTCTATTGTGAGCTCAGAAAATGTTCCAGGCAATGACCAAAGATTTATTCTAGTAGGTCCAAAGCTCCTGTTTTGGTGGGTTTTTTTCAAGCAAAGCTCTTTTTTTCAGCTTTTGCAGAAGAATCCAGCATCCTTCAGGTTTTGTTTTTTGGGTTTTTTTTTAATTAATGCCAACATCTAAAGTTAACAAGAACAAAATTGATTTAAGAGTTGGACTGTGCATTTGTAATCTCTGCACAAGCACAAGAGTAGCGTTATTTCTGAAGTCACTTTAACTCTGCTTATAGCTTATATGTTTTAGCCACAATAATGCTATGACTAACTTAATTAAAAAAAAAAAAAAGAATAAATATGTAGAAAAACCTTTATGTCCTGTGAAAGGAAAGCTATTCCCATTGTATATCCATGCTAGCTGGAAGGCAGAAGGTTAATGAGAAAGCCTCCTTTAGGGTTGTTTTTCAGATGTGCACAGGAACAAGCAAAAGACAAGCTTTATTGTTTCTTGATCAAGAGCAATGAATGAATCTTAAAAACTCATAAATAATTCCAAAGAACACAGAAATTTATTATAACTGTGTCCTCCCTCTGCATTATGCAGACACTTGACAGTGTCTGAAAAAATAACCCTCTTACACGTAGTTCCTCTTTGATTTCATCAATGTCATGAGTTCATCCGACATGGGGGTTATTTGTTTAACATTTGGGACAGGTCTCTCTTATTGGTCTGATTTGTTTCCAAAAACATTGATAAGTGCTACAACCAGCCTGCCATAGATTGTAGGTTTTGATAGGGCTGAAGAATGCTTCCACGGAAATGAGATCTCTTTGAACCAAAGGTAGAGTTTAGCCATCAGAGTCTGTGTTGAAATGCTTTCTTTCACATGACTCATGGTATTTTGCAATTCTGTAACGCTTTCTGTTTGAAGACCTCAGAACTGTATGTAAATTAATTCAGCAGCATAGAAATGCATAGGAGGAGATAACTATTTTATGTTTATGCTTTGCTTTTTGTTGTTGATTGTTTGTTTTCACAGATGAGTGGACTGCATGAAGAGAACTGTCTGATTTGCCTCAGATCACAAAAATGCAAGAACTGGCAACACTGATAGAAACTAAGTTTCCCAACTCGTGAATCTAGGGGGAATACAATAAAATTAAAATCAAGGCAGTCTGCACTCATCAGAATTTTTGTGGGACTTACGCAAGTGCAGCGTATGGTGTGTGCCCGATGTGTGGCACGCTATTCTAGGGATGACCTGAAATACCTGGGAGGGAATAAAGAGAGGGAGCTGCAGCTGAAAGCAAATTATGGGAATGATATTTAAGAGCAGGTTGGAGAACTGCCTGTGATTTTAACAGCTGGTTTGCTGAGCCATGCTGAACTGCTTCCAGCGCAGCCCTGACCGGAGCATTGGTAATTCCAACATATCAACGCAAGTGCTCCCTCCCGAGATCTGCGCGTGGGCTGGATCTTTGCTGCCTGGAACTCCTCTGTTCTGCAGGGGCAATAACTACCTGTGTCTCAAGCGGCTCTCCTCTCCTTGGAGCCTTGGAGAGGCTAGGGCTCACTGGAAGGGATATGGAGGACAGGGGCTGTGTAAGGAATGTTTCAATAGCTTGGGGCTAGAAGGGCTTTCTTATACTCCTTATTGCAGTGGGATTCACTTTAATGGTTGGGCTGAAAGGGTAAAAGCCCCTCTGCTTGCATGGTGCCTTTGAAAACTGAGCAGGTCACTGTTTGCAGCTTTTATGTTTTTTATATTCGGCTGGTAGCTTCTGACTGCAATGCTAATACGAGCAAATCTCTGACAATTTAAATGGGAGATGTTCATATTTAATACCTGTAGTGTGACCTGTTTATATTTAAGGAAATTGTCACAATTAAAATAAAGGGACACAAGTAACTGCAAGTTTCTCCTTAACAAGAATATTCAATTTAAATACAAGTAAACAGAAAAAAAGTGGACTTATTTTAGAGCTAGTCAGCCCACATAGTGATTTAACCAGGAATCAGTTCATGCACAGAAGCAAACTTAGGTTGCCAACACTTTGTAATGCAGTCATAGAAAATCTGCATAATCAAAATAACATGCACTTTGAAGACATGCACACAAACGTAAATGGGACAAGCACTGAAAGGTTTATGGAAGATAGAGCAGCATAGGGGGAAATTGTAAAGGAGCACTTTGGGAGCAAGAAATACTTTTCCTGCAGCACCAGTGTCCCTTCAAGAATCTGAATTACCACACAGCCTTGAGAGGAGACAAAAAGGCTGCAGAGATTTAAAATTCCAACATGATGGCTGCCAATGGCAGTGAACTAAATGCAACAAGAGTATGTAACGTACAGTCAGTGTCATGTATATCTACTCTCCCGAGGACTGCAGATTCCATTATAAGGTCATACATTTCACTTTTTGGCTCCATCCTTTTAGCACAGAGGATGATAACTGCTACAGGCTGCCTCGTGTTACACTAGAGTATTAATAGTGTTGTTATCTGGCCAAATGCTGTGGCGAAATGACCAGTTTATTTCTTTAAATATATATATATGTATATGTGCATTACATACTGCCATTCTTATGTGTTGCATGTTTACATACCAGGATACTCAGGAGAGGAAGTTAAACAATAAACTTAATTTGTATTAAGATGAAATACTGTGGTTTGCCCCTCACATTAAGACTCAGTTATTTTATTATCATACGTAAGATGAAAAGTTTGTAACATGCTGATATATAAATGTTTATGGTGCCAAGGTAATTACTGATGTGTTGTGATAGCCACGTGTATTTTGTTCCAGCTTCAAAGCTCTTGAGCCATCCCTACCAGTCAACATCAAGTTCCTACTCCTATTATAGTTAAAAGCATGTTTACCTTTGAACTCTGTGGGAATAAGAACTGGCCCCGTGGGTAACTGTGTGAAATAATAGACTTCAGTAATATTTACTTCACTCATCTGATCAGCCCTGTGAGTTGATTTGAACAAAATTACTCAGGTAGCTGCAGCACGGTTTGCTTACAGTTTTACATTTTTAATTATCATGCAAGTCTCTAACCTTAGGAATGATATGTATTTAGGAAAAAGAGAAAAAGGTATTAGTGATTTTCTACAAGCGGTGTTCAGATAATACACACAGACGAAAAAAACCCACACAGCCAATCCAAAATATATAGCGTGTATTCAGCTTTTGTGAATTCTAGCAGTTACTAGAGCAAACAAAGCAGATGCTCATTTTATATCAGTCCAAAGAAATGTTTTCACTTTGTATCACTGAGACCTGAAGTTCTGAAAAGAAACTGAGAATGTAGTCTTGCTTTTCCCCAAAATAAATTAACTGATAATCTATCTTCATGCCTTAATTTTTGCCTCTTGTTCATTTCTCCTGTATTCTCTGGTTCATTTATGGTCTGTCTTCTGAATGTCCTTTCTTTAGTAATTTTCATTGTCTGCTTTTATGTGACTTGGCAAAAACCAAGGTGATAAATTACAGACTCTTCATTAGCGAGAACAATCACCAGTGGCTTTACTCTTGTGGTACTTTTATGGGATGCGTTATCTTTTCCTTTTGCTTATAAATGAATGAGATCTGAAATGTGTTTGATGGGAAAGAGGCATAACCATTTATAAAGTCACAGCCACAATGTTGAGAAGGAAAACAAGTTTAAAATCTGTAAGTGAAAGCTGGATCCCTTTTGATTTCGTAGTCGTTCCCTTTTTATGAACAAATCAAGATTATGCCCCATCTTTATTTGGAATTCTACCATAGTTAATTTTCTTGAAGTTTTCCCACTGTAATATCTGATCCCATCACCAAGATTAATGATTGTAGTCTCACAACAACTCGAAGAGATTAATTTCAAGGTTTAAGAAACTGAGGCTCAAAATGATTAAGCCATTGGTTCAAGTTACAAAGGGAGAATGTAAGAAAATTGTGAGTTAAATTTGAATCACCCAAGTCCTGTATCAACACTTTCACCCTAAAGCTATTGTTCTGTTGTGATGCAAAGAATAATATAAGTGACTCATGCATATATGCTCCTTTTTTATGTAACCATTTAGAAGAGGACCACCCTAGGAATATGAATAACCCAGCATGATTTTAAGGAGGAAATATCCAAAAAGTTGTGTTATCATTTTGATAAGATTAAAAACTTGAGATTTTTTCAGTCATCAGTGAAGGCTGATGGCCAGAATATCTAGCTAGCTGCAGGTATTGCTGTAGTATCTTCCTGTATTTCCTAGGTACCTCTTTGAAAAATTAAATGTTGAGACTGGGAAACTGTATATTTGGTGAAAGAATGTATAATGGCGTGATCGCAGTGAAAAGTCTGGTGGAGGAAATAAAAGAAGGAAACACTCTCAAGCTTTCCAGGATTTCTGAATTTCAGAATTAAAAAAAAAAAAAAACCAAACAAAAAAACCAAACAAACAAAAAGGCAGAATGAAGGAGATATTATCTGACACTTTGTGACATTTTTCCTTTCAGCTGTAGCCCTCCCACGATTTTCCTTTACCCATCTCCATCTACAGACTCAATTCATCTTCATCCACAAACTAACTCTCTTGACGAATTCGACTTTGCAAGTCCTGGCTCCTCCTTACCTTAGGACTTGCTTAGCTCATTATTATCCACAGCCATTTTTTCCAGTCTCCATTCACGTTCCCAGGCACACCTCTAGCTCCTCTGCCTGAACATGCTTCATTTATTACCATCCTCTCAACACCACTCAATTCTGAACCCTCTCTGCATCCTCCCAAGCTCCTTGCTGCCTCCCTCCCTTACTCAGCGTTTAGGTCAGAGAAGCAGCTGGTGAAGTTCGATGTTAGTCCTCCACAAACCCACTGACAGATGCAGAAACATTTGCTCTCCTATCTCAGACCACCTGCGCTGTGCATGCAGCTGCTGCCATATCTAGAGGAACAGGAGATCAGGTGGTGAGAAGACTATTCCTAGATATGGAAAATGTGTTCTGAGTCTGTGTGGTTGAAGAAAGTCAGCTCTGCGGAAAAATCCTGCATCCTTCACCTTCTGCCTCCTCTTCGTGCTGTGGGACTGGGAGTACTGGATGAGAATCAGATGTGCTGCAGATTTCAGGGACTAGCATGGCATTGCTGTGCGCTTTTGGATAGGTGGAGTGCTTCATTCTCAGGGCATTATAAATTCGGTGGTGGATACATGATTCAAACGGATGAAATACAGAAAATGATCTAAAGAGGAAGAGATACAAGCTGCAGCTGCATTAACTTTCCCTTCAGGAGAATGGGAAAGGATGAGAATATCAGCTGTCACAAGAAGGGATCCCTTTCTTGCTGCTGTACAGGACTCCCCTGCACAACAGCAGAGGTTATGTACAATAGTTTATTGCACAGCCTGTTGGATTACTTGGAATGACTTTTTGTTTTTCAGGAGCAAATCCAAAAACTGCAGCAACTTTGAGAGGTTTGATAGGACAAGCACTTCAGCACATGCCTCTGTTAGACACAGAGTTACGGGGTTCTGCGAATTAGGAAATTAAAAAAGGAACAAAGGGGACGTATTCAACAGTCATCTGTACTTCCATTCATAATGAAGAAAGGAGAGAGTTTTTCATGATGATCTGGATCTGTTTCTAACAAAATAGAAATATGGCAAACATGTTTCCCTTCAATATGTGTTACCACTGTTGCTGTAGTTCTGCAAATCCAGCTGAAGAAACAAAGGGGTGGGAAAAGCAACCCCTATGGCTTCACCATTGTTTTTTATCACCCCCCCATGACACTGATGCAATTTGCTGGGACATGCTGTAACGCAGGAGAATGAAATTACCTAAACTAAGAAACAACTTTTTTCCTGAGGACTTTTTTCTCTTTTTCAAACTGAAACATTCAACAGATTGAGTTTGCATGGGAATGGGCAGCTGGCTGGCAATTCTTACACTAACTTTTTTGCTACTATAGCCAACGTACAATGGGCTATGGTGTCAGATAGCAGTACTGTGTATGGTGTATCCCTAGATATGACTGGCTTGATATTTAAGAAGACCAGGACAAGGCACAAGCAGTGCCATTTAGAAAGTGGCCACTCGTAGTCCTTTCATTGTCAGTAGGGCAAAATAAGTACAAAGTAATGAAGGCTGTGGGTGCATGACAAACTTTTATTCACTAAATCCTTCAGTAGTAGGGAGCATATGTTGAAACAAGTAAGAGGTAGATTTAAAACTTTGATTGAAGAAAATACTTCTTTAAATGGTGTGTAATGAGCTTCGGGAATTTGTATCCGCAGGAGGTGAGGGAAGCCAGTTTAAAATGGGATTAGATAAATTTATAGATGCCAGCTTCATAGCTACTACAGGGAATAGGCAGAGATGTATCCTCTAACAACCCTAACACAGTTGCGGGGGTTGGGCAGTAGGAGGGACCACAGAAAGTGGTCAGGCTCATGGGCTCTCCCGAAACAGCATTTTCTGTCACTCTTGGAGGCAGAAACCTGGGTGAGATGGACCATTAGCATTTCTTATACTCACTGTATGAATAGGCCTGGGGTTGCTAAATATGTATCTCAGATATTTGGATTTGCTTTAGTTTTGAGTAGTACAGTACCCAATAGTATGTGAACAGAATACAGTAACAATAAAGACAAAATAAACCATTTTTAGGGATCTTGGGAAACAAACTACAGCCAGGCACAAAAATAACCATCTCAAATATGTACTAAAGAAGAGGTTATTCTTTCATGATCCAACATTTTTGGTATCAAATAGAATTTGTGCCCAAGAGAGACAACCAGCATTCCTGCTCTGGTTTCCTTAGTACTTTGGAGGTGTGGAAATGAGCAGTTTTGAGAGTACTTACAGAGTTCTATGGACACTGAAGTCCAGAGGAAGGTAGCTGCTGTACAGATGCAGTTGTACCATCTAGTCCTTTTTAGCTCTCATGAAGATGCCTGCAGTTAGGCTGGGTGCAACTTGGAGTTTTGGCATTTTTTTATTGACCAACATACTCTCTATGTTGTTAAACACTCACAATATAGCAGCAATTAACTTTGAACCTGTCCTGATCTATGATCTTCCCAAGTGACCCAATCTAATGCAAACACATCACTCATCCTTTTCCTAGGACAGGACAGAAAGTAAGATATTTGGAGGCACAAAGAACCCCAATTTAAAGATATAAGATGAAACAGCTTGCATTATTTTTAAAATTTTGGGTCAGATTCCTTTCTGGCTGAGTACATTTGCTGCATATTGATTTTCCTGGAGTTACATAAGGCATAAAACCAGCCCTTTGTCACCAAAAGCAGTACAGCTGTTTCCAGGACCATGAGTCATGTGTATGACTTCTCTTTTTAACTTCCCACTGGCTTTTTAAAAATATACTTTACATCAGTTTTGCTTTGCAACACCAAATAGAAACAGCAATAAATTCTCCCAAGAACTGGAGATTTGGGCAAAACATTAAGTTTTCATAGGCTAAGAAGGTTGTATTTTGAAGTTGTTTTAAACTCTGACATTGACACAATGTTATAGAATACAGGAAATTTAATATATATGATTACATACATCTAAAATTCAGATTGGAGAACTGTCTTACTTAAGCAATAGTAAACCACAGCTGCTGGAGGGCTGCTGGGGCTATTTTAGAAAACCAGGCAGTCTAGACCTTCTCTGACCACATTAGGCATCAGAGTGGTTAAAATGTTGGTTGCTAGAACAGCCTGTAGAAGCAAATTAATGTTAGCAGTAGTGGGAAAAATTGAGAAGTTTAGGCTACACTCCTACTTGTGTGGCAATGTGTTCATATATAGTTAATTAAGTATTGAAGCCTATGAAGGCGGGTAGACTGAAAAAATAATAAACACATGTACAGGGTGAGACTGAAATTCTCATTGAAGTATCTTGTGTAATCCCATCTGTATTAGCAAAACAACAACTGATGATTAAGATCAGTTTTTCCTTGTCCACTTTCTGTAGTATTTCAAGCAGAGGTATAACAACCTGGTCTTCATGCCACAGCAATGTGAGAGCATTTGCTTTTGAAACTTGTTTTGTTTTGCTACAGCTTTTGTGCCAGGGATCTAACCTGACCTGGATGTACCTCTAAAGGGAACTCTTCGTGCCCTTCTGAAGTAACATCATCTCATTCCTCTTCTGGGTCCCTGGGATCGCATGCAGGGGCTCACTTGGACAAGGCTGTGGCCACAGTCTTTGATGCCCAAAACTTCTCCGGTGATACCAAGAAGCTGCAGTCCTCTTGACCGTTCACTTAGTCTCTTGTTTTTATAAAAATAACAGGGAAAGACAGCACAGCAGAAGCTTGTTTTAAAAATTACCTTATTCCTTGTCAGACATTGTGGCTACACTTCAAAATTTTCAGCTCCCTGACATTTAATACTAGTGACTGTGTGATTTGCCATAAAGATGCAGATGGTGGTAGAGGAAAGAGAGAGCACAGTGATCTGAAAACAGGGTTATCTAAGTGTGTCTAGTCCTGACGCGATCCCAAGATGGAGTGGTCTGGCACGTGCGTGTCACCCTGTTATCACAGTATGTCCCAAGTGCCTACAGAGCCGAGCCAGACCACTGCATTATACACACAAAGAAAACAAGATGTGGATAAACTGTGTGATCCCTCCCCAGTCACCCCGCAATCTGTGCCACATCCAGGGAATTTTATGTGTTAGTTTTATGTGTTGCAGTCCAGCCTATTTACCGCAAGGCTCGTGAAGCAAGGAATTTATGATACCTCTCCTCAACCTAACTCCCTCTTATGGGTTTAGAAAAGCCACTGCAGTGCTTTGACTGGCTTCCCAGGTGCTGTAGCAGCACCCAGATATTTGACATGTCTCTAGAGAGCAATACTGAGAGCTAGGTAAAGTGTCTAAAGCACTCTGAAGATTAAAAGCACACCAGTCCTAGATACTATGTGGGAACAGTGGCTTTCCAGCAGTGTAGATTGGATTTGCTGAAGTCACGTCACCTGCACATCTAAAATTATATTATATCCATATATCATATAATATTCTATTCTTATGATAAATGTATGAAATCTTTATATATTTGCACTCATGCCCTCTAAGGCTTTTGGTCTGTTTTATGAGCTGAGAAGACAGCAGCACGCATCCTCCGGACTCCTGTGTTCAACATCAAATGTAAGAACTCAGCAAAGAGTTAATGAGCAAAATCTCCAAATGTTTTTACAGTTTTATGCATCTTGCACACTTGCATAAATTTCAACAAATGAGCAATTTTTAGTAAAAATAATGGCAGAGGCATGACAATGCAAGAAAGGCTGAGATATTACTTGATAGTTCTTTTATATATTACAAACGTCTCTGGTTTGCTTCAAAGCTTTGCACTTTTATGTTTGAAGTCTGGCGAGAAACTCAAAAAAACCCAAACCTGATGCAAGGGTTTTATGATGGATTTTTCTAAGGCAAAAATTGGTGAGCCAGCTTCGTACCACCACCACAGTTTAGGTAATTATCAATTCATTTAAGAGGACAGATACTAGGTTTTAAGTCAATTTGTACCGATGCACGCAGAAATAAACACAAGAACACAAACATTTCTTTTTATCTCTGTACATACATATATATATATGCACATGTACATAACTATGTGAGTTATACAGAGACATATATTAGTGCCTAGATGGGAGGTATGTGTAAGATACCTTCCTTGGGCATAACCCTGTGAATACCACATGCACAAGTCAATGCAGGATCGGGCCCTGGCTCTGCCTTTTAAAAAGCAGTGCTGCTGCATAGCAACCATTTTCTGCCTGGATGAAAGCAGAAACCTTGCAAATCATAAACAAATATGTAGGTCCATGCAGAGGCCAAGTTAAATAAAGTGGTATCCCTTACCCTAACTCTGTCTGCTCCTCTTTTTTCATGGTAAAAATTTCCATGAAAAATAAGAAGTAGTATAGGACACAGAGCTTTAAAGGAAGGATTTAAAAAATAAATAAATAGGAAATAAATATGATGCACAAGAAGCTTTCAGCCACTATGGAAAATAAAAAAAGACCTCCAGAGGAGGTAAAAAATAAATGAATTCAGTCTTTTAAAGACAAAATTTAAAGTAGCTTTAAAATTTTCCTGTCTTTCCTCCACAAGGAATAATTACAAGTATGTGTTATTTCTTCCATAAAACTTAATGTGGAATGGAGAGGACAAGGAGTTACTTTTGATATCTTTATTTACAGTTATTTTTAATCATGTCAGCCAGACGTATTTATGCACTGAAATTTCATTAGTGCCCAAGGCTGACCAAAAAGGGAGCCACAGCCAGCAGACTGCAGAGCTGGTGCTCTTGAGTTCGCTTACTGACATTCCACGTGCTCCCTGGCAAATCACTAAGAGTCCAATTTTCAGAGATCTTTGCATCCTTAGAAATGCAGCTGGCACCCAGACATCACATTTTCAAAAGAAAATCTAATGAAAAGAAAATTAGGTGCCTAAATCTCAGGGCAACTAGGTGCTTAATCTATTAAGGTACTTTTGAAAATCCCATTAGACATCTAAATATCTTCAGAAAAATCTGGTCCTCTGAGGCTGAGCAAAATCCCCTTGAAATCTATGGGAGTCGCCCCACTAACTTCAGGAGGTTTTGCATTAGGCTATTACTTTGTACAAGTTTCGTTGTTATATTGTCCCAGTTTCATATCTCTGAACAGCAACTAGTAATCCTATAGCTGCTGCGTGGAAGAAGGATGCCCACCCTCAAGTATCAGCTCAGACTGGAGCCCATGGCAGGGTAACTAATCAGGTAATTTCTTACTCTACATTCGTTTATATGATACAGAAATAATAGTCCTTGAGCACAAGCAGCTACAAGCGGCTGAGCCTCTTGGTTTGTGATCTGGAGACAACGGTACGGAGAGGCTGAAGGGAACTGATCCTTTTGGAGAGCGATGCCTGCACACCCTGGTCTGGCACAGACCATCTCCCAGTTACACAAACAGCCATTTGACCACTTCCATTCATCTCCCCTGTCCCGTATCATCCCACAGATGTAAAGAATCTGCTCACCTGTGAATACATGCTACCCAAGACATGGTTTCTACTTCCTTTTCTGGGTCTGCTTTGTAATGTGGAAGTTTTACAGTCTGCAGAAAAAAAAAACTTCTCTGGACAAATGCTTCTCTCACATCTCACTTCCCAGTCTGTCTGTAGAGTAAATCCCCATGGACTGATCTTTGTGTGCATCTGTATGCGTCTCTCTCTCTTTTTTAACTGCAATACACCTAATCGTGGCCCAACACCTGTCTAAAGAAGCATAAACTCCTCAAATGATGAACAAGACAAGCAAGGCCACTGTTTCCTTTATCTCCTGACCTTTGGGGAAAAGAGACTGACCCCTGTGCCTTTCCCAACAAAAAAGGCTGCTGGTTAACAAGTGAAAAATACAGAGGTCTGCTTATATTTTCAAAAGCACCTGAAGGTTTTCCTTTCCTTTAGGGCTTAAACACTTCCAAAGACCTGGTATTAAGGATTTAATGTTAAAGAAAAAGAACCTTGGATGCTAAAATTGTGAAAATCAAATCAATAGGGAATGGATTAGTTTGCTATACAATTCCAGTAACAAAACAAAACAAAAAAGGAAATTGTAATTTTTTTCCCCTCAAAAATGCCTCAGTGCTGGCTTCCCTTACAGTTTGATCACAGGTAACCTACAAATGATAAGCCCAGTGTTGCAAGGTGCCCAGACATCTTAGTTCCTGTAGCAGTGTCCTGGTTTCAGCTGGGATAGAGTTAATTGTCTTCCTAGTAGCTGGTACGGTGCTATGTTTTGAGTTCAGTATGTGAAGAATGTTGATAACACTGATGTTTTCAGTTGTTGCTAAGTAGTGTTTAGACTAAAGTCAAGGATTTTTCAGCTTCTCATGCCCAGCCAGTGAGAAAGCTGGAGGGGCACAAGAAGTTGGCACAGGACACAGCCAGGGCACCTGACCCAAACTGGCCAACAGTGTATTCCATACCATGGGACGTTAGGTCTAGTATAGGAACTGGGAAGTGGGGGGGCAGGGAATCGCCACTCGGGGACTGGCTGGGTGTCAGTCAGCGGGTGGTGAGAAATTGCCCTGCGCATCATTTGTACATTCCAATCCTTTTATTACTACTGTTGTCATTTTATTAGTGTTATCATTATCATTATTAGTTTCTTCTTTTCTGTTCTATTAAACCATTCTTATCTCAACCCACGAGTTTTACTTCTTTTCCTGATTTTCTCCCCCATCCCACTGGGTGGGTGGGGAGTGAGTGAGCGGCTGCGTGGTGCTTAGTTGCTGGCTGGGGTTAAACCGTGACAAGCAGGAGGAACTCAGTGGAGTTCCAGCGATCACTGAGCTGAAAGATGAGATCAGAGAGACCTGAATGCTCAAATTTTCTTGATGCTCTTTGACTCTGTCGATTCCTTGGCAGGTTCGTTTGTCTGATTGATTACCTCTGCACAGTCTTGCTCATGCAAACTGATGCAAACCAGGTTGGTTCCTGCCGCAACAGCAAAGAAGGAAAACAGGAATACTGCCTGGCAGATGGAAGGGAACAAAACTGGAAATTTTTGCAGAGAAACTTTTGAAAATTGCTGAAACCCAGGAATCCTTAGGAGCTCAGTGACAGGTGTCCTGTAAAACAGAAGGGAACAGAAAACATTTGACATTATTAATATAATGATGATGCTTTTTAACTTACACTAAGAATAAAGTGACACGCACATATGTTTAAGATGTTTTTACTGTAGAATTTCCAACCTTACGAGTGTCACGTTTTGGCCCTGGAGTCTGCTTTTGTATAAACCAACATTGACATACTCACTAATCTTTGGAGGGCTTTGAGCAAGAAAATAATATGTAAGCTGGAGGCCTGTCTGTAGAAAGCATTCTGTGTACATAATGCTATCATAAACAAAGTCAAGCGTTACAAAAATACATTTATATTTCCCAGTTATCTTTGTAAAAACCTTCAGGAATGTAGCAATTGGTGCTGTTATTTTTAAGCAAGTGAAGCTGGTATCATCACTAAATATTGGGTGGGCTTTGATTAGAGACAGATCAGTGCTATTAATTCTGTTTAGGAAACATGAAACACTGCCAAACTTCATGATGATGCCCCTGATATCACGGTTCTTAGAGATAAACTAAACCTCTAAAAAGGACCTTTCAAAAAATGACTCCTAACTATTCCTGGTTAAAACAGAGTTAGAAATACCTGCTTTCTGGGAAGCATTGTTTCAGAGGGAAGTTGCAGGGTTGCGTGAAAGCTAAGGAGGGCTTCTTGATTGCTAACAGTGACAACAGCTTTCATTTTTATAAGGTTTTCCACCACAAGATTAATGCTATCCTTGAGTATGAAAATGGCTGGCAAAAGACTTCTGGATGAGTGGAGGAGATTGTCACAGAAATGCCTGTGGAAAGATGTTGTGGTTAACAGGGAGCCTTCTCTCTCAGGCAGAGTAAGTCCTTCTCTAAGAAACTGATACTTGGCATGTGCAAACAGAGTAAAACTGAGAGCAACTACACTCAGAATGAAATAGGGAAATTGTGTCAATTAACTTTGGTTGCATTTTCATCAAAGTTTTTCAAGGGAAATTACTCCAGGGTGAAAGAGAACATCAAGTACAAGGTGCTCAGCAAATCACAATTGAAGTTGAATATTTATGAAAATTTAATAGGACTTGTAGATTATAACTGGTGTCTTTCAAGGCTGACTACCAAGGAATATACAGAGAAGTCATGTGATGGGAAATAAAGTTTACAACCTCAGTCCACGTGAGTTGATTGAGGCCAGATAACAAAATCTAATCTGTCAGCCTTCTTGTGTATTATACTCTAATTGCAATTAATATCTCTGTCTACATGAAGTCTCTCAGCAATTCGCTTGTTCTGCTTACGCTTGGAATCAGGAATGTAATTCAGATATAACTGTTCAGATGGAAAAGTCTGTAAGTCCAAAAGCAATCTGAGAATAAACAAACACACCCCCTTTGCTGAAAACAACATGCTTGTAAAGTCTTGTGCAAATACTTCCTGAGAATGAATATAAAATAAAAAATTCTGCTCTAAGTCCTAAAATGGTCACGCTAGCAGGACCTTCACCTTAGGGTGGTGACAGACTGAGAAAAGTCATACGTAACAGCAAAACCCAGAAAGAGCTGGTCTGCCTCACATGTGAATTGTATTATTCAGTGTGAAAGCTAAACTTCATGGGAGCTACTTAATCTGGCATCAACTTACCCTTTACAGTAGAGGTTTTGATGTTTAAATGCTCAGCTACGTGCTGCTTATTTTACTTTAATGTCTGAGTGAATCAGTGGGTCAATAGGCTAAAGCTCAACCACCCCAGCTTCAGACTGTGAAACACAAATCTTATGCTAGGTTGGGAGGAAGAACAAAATCTTCCTCGCATCACAGGATTAATATCCCTCATTTAAACATTATAAAGAGCTAATACAACTTGCCCCATCTTTGCATGAAGGAGGCAGGTATTATCAATCTCATCTTATGCGTACTGACATCTCGCAGAGATGTGAAGTAACTTGACCAGTTGAGCTGGATCCCTGTTTTAGTCAGTAAGTAACATCCTCAGCATAAGAAGATATTAGTTTTAAATATTAACACTTCAAAATACGAAACCTGTCTCCAGCTGAAAAATAGATTTTTTAATGAGGGAATAAATACAATGATTCCCTTTGAAATGAAAATCTGGCTTTGGTTGTAGCAGAGTAAATATCAAAAGTACTTCTTATTAATAAAACTCAGACGTTTACTGCCCAAAACTGGATGCACAGCAGTTGATGGGCTCGGTACAACACAGATAAAATATAATGTATAATAATAATAATACATGCAGATTCCTCCAGAAGGGTACTCTAACCCCTCATTCCAAACGTGTTTACCTCTGTACAAATGTCTCTCTATTTCTTTGCAGTCCATCCATAATAGAAGACAAGCTGGTTTTTGCTGGTGGGTTAATTTTGTTTGATGTTAACATCTTTCCTCAAGGTAGCGAGGAATTATTTCTGTAACATTTCAAATTTGAAATTTATATTTTAATGTGGCAGTAGTTTTCAACATATAACGAGGCGTTAAAATAGAGACTGAAAATGTCAGTTATTATGAGCAGTGTTTTGTAGAAAGGCATTATTCATTTGGTTGCTTCATTCCAATATTTACTATTTTAAATGTCCACTGTGGGGTTCAACCACGTCTCTCATAATTTAGATAATTTTACTTTTTTCGGGATTTGCTTTTATTTCACAGTGATAACAAATACTGCCACTTTTACAAACAGCTATTAGGTCTTTCCCTTCACAAATCATTTTTATTGAGCAAAATATATGAAGAATTTGCAAATAGGAGAATATGATTTCAAATGTTTCATGTTAACTCTTACCTTGTCCCTCTTTACCCTATAACAGTTTATTTGGTGTTTGGGTCTTCAGTCAAGTGGCAGCACGCCATTGCTAAAGAGAGATGGAAGATGCTTGGAGCTGCACAGTCAGCAGTATCAGGCTGGCCACCCTTCTCCCCTTGACGAGGAAAAAGACACAGTACAGCTGGGAAGCACCAGTAGAGTCCCTGGCTCGACCGCACACAACATCCGTGGGCAAAAAATTCGTTACTGGCCTTATGCAAGTGGGAGAATTCAGAGCAATTTGCCTTTGCTTCAGGTTTTGCTGAGATAGGGCTGCTGAATGTTGGGCAGCAGCAAATCTTTCCTGGTCACTGCTGCTCTCCACAACCTCCTGGCAATATGGAGCTGTAAAACATGGTAGAGAGCTTGAGTCATAATTTTGGTACTCACTTTCTCACCTATGGAAAGGTGGTAAATACAGTATTGCAGTGGATGGCAGACAGACCTGAGAGCAATTATGCTGCCCAGTACGAAACATCTCACATTAATAAGGTTCAGTTTAGTGCTGGGGATTCAGTGGGAGACTGCATCTTACTCCAATGGGCTGCGGAACAGACCCTAAATACAAAACATTACTTTACCTTAACTTTTATTTTTAAAATACTAAGAATTAGATAAATAAACACATAAATTTACTGTTCAACATAATGGATAGCTGCCCTGTGGTAAACACATATATTTGTATTAGAGAAGTAGAATCTAATTAAGGTTACTTAGTGCTGGGAAAATCAACATGACTTGGATTATTTTGTTACTGCTAATGTATTAATCAAATACATCTCAGCTATGTTATTCACTGTCTTTACTAATAGTGTCTCATTTGCCTTTCTTCTAAAATTAATAATTATATTCCATGCTTAATGTATAGCCTTTTTAATGAAGAACCTCAACGTTGAACATGTGATTTATTTCTCTCTTTGTAGTTCCCAGTTATGGGAATTGTCCCACCAAAGAACAGCTGGACTTAACATCTGATACACTCTTTCACTTGCAAAACCAGATTGATTAACTAGAGAAAGCATATAATCTGACTGTAGGCTCAGCAACGTTATTTTCTTCAGTAGTGGCTACTAGTCTTTAAGCAGGATTTTCCAAAAATCCTGATGCTGGATAAGTTTACTGCTCTGTCTTGTAAGTGTAAAAGCATTTGAAGCCTTAATAGATTCTGCATCAGTGTTTCATCGGTGATGATTATTCACATTCTAAGGACCAGCTTTATTACAGGGTTGATCTAGATACACAGTAATTATCCTATTAGAGATTAATGCTGCAGGGAGTTTTATATAAGGAGGAAACAAATGGGTGCCACCTCATTTCACACTCACCAAGTGGTAACAGCTTCAGTCTGGTCCATGCTATGTGGAAGCTATCAGAAAGAGTTTCATAGCTAATTACAGGTAGCCCCAAATGCTCAGTCACACACAGTCTTAATGGCACAGAATAATTCAACTTTCTCAGCTGCTATACTTCCCTCTGGAAGATCCAAGGGAGCAAGAACAGCATGCCAGAAACTTCAGGAAGACTGTTTTCTCCAATGCATTGTATGCAGAGCACAGGAAGACCTCTGCACCTCTACTGAGGTCACCAAGGGTTTTTTCAGGGAGCTCTTTATCCCTACATGAAGTACTATTTGCAAAATACAAAAGCTGTAGCATAGGAGTTAAACAAAAAGCCAGCTTATAGCACTGATGCAGTGCTCCATGGGGATTGAAACATATATTCTCCAAGCAGAATCTGTAACAGCGCACAAAGTCCCTCAGCAAGGAGTATAGCAGGTTTATGACGCTAAGAAAACAAGGGTAGGAAACCTAGATGAGATCATAAATGCAAGTATAAAATGAAAAAGTGAAAATGCTGAGCTAAATATATGTTGTTGTGTTCATAAATCCAGTAGAATCTCTATCATGTGAAACATTTTTATTTTGTGTCTTGATGTTAACCTGAGGCTGTAACAGCTACTATGGTTTTGCATCATTTGTCAGAATGGTACAGTTCATCTGAAAGCATTTATATTGGTTTATCTCTGCTGACTTCACTGGTATTATGTCTTGATCCCTCTCCTTCTCTCTGATAAGAGATTCCTGAATATTCATTCTCACTTTAAACACTGAAAGAAATACCATATTCTCCTTTCTGTTCATATAAGCAGAGGCCTACCCTTTTAGAGTTGAATCCAATTTTCATTAAGTCAGCACAATGTTTTTTGTTTATTTCTATGGGAACTGGATCAGACTTTCATAGCATAAACTAAATTAGGTATCACCTCATAGTACATACATTGTAAATTTTCAGGACACTTCATGCATTCAGGCAGTTTGAAAGGTGAAGCTAACATAAACCATATTTAGTAGATGGAGTAAGAGCTTCTTACTTAAAATCCATTAAAATAATTTCATGTGAAAACAGCCTGGTTCCAAATTATATCCAGGACATTTCAAAAAGTTAGTGATACACAGTCAGATCTCATATGACACCATGGGAGAAGGGGGAAAAGAAGGTGAGATAAAAAAAGTTGTAAATATTTCCAGGACTATAATTGTTCAAGATGTAAGAAACATTAGTTGTTAACACAGTCAGTGGGACGCATTATCTGTAGTAAGCAAGTGTTATTTTCTGGATGTGCTTGTCTGAAAGAATTCTGCCTCTACATCTCTCCAGGAAATGTTGGATAGCTTATGAATCTACTAGGCAACAGTAATTAATTGGAAACACTTAAAACCAAGAAATCCCTGGTGTAAGAAAGGGTTTATTCAATCTTTTTAAAAAGAACTTTGTAGACTTTACATCCCTCTTGGGTGATGACAATTATTCATGATACTACATTTATGAAACTAAGAGCTTATATGAATATGTAGAAAATACCACTAACCTCCTGAGACCAAACTCGTAAGTATAAATTGAAAAATAAACTATTATAGTCTGTAAAGAATGAGTGATGAAGCATTAGTGAACATGCAGAAATATTTTCTGATCATTGACTACCATAAAAAGAATTGCCTAAGATCTAAGTCACTATAGCTCCACTGAACCCACTGAAATATAGATATTTAAGGGCTCTGATTATGTCTTTGGGCATCATTTCTGGAAGGCCTTTTTTTTTCTTTTTTTTGCATGAGCCATTTTCAACTACATATCCATTTTTATAATAACAGTGACTTAAATATAACTAACACAGAGATGAAGAGCTCTTAGATTTTTGAAGCAAGCAGGATGTTATGTGCTACATATAATTTAATTCACATGGTCAGAGAACAGAGGTGTCTAACTTAATGGCATTATATGTTGAAAAAACAGATCTGCGATAGGCTGAAGGGTCCAGATTCCAGGACAAATAAAAAACATGAATGTAGCTTGGGTTAGAAATGTTTTAGTTAAGTAGAAGCTGTCTCATACTGATGAAGCAATATAAACTTGCTGGGTCTTTCTATCAGAAGAAAAATTTCTGCCTTATTACTACAACCTTTTCTTGTCATTCCTCGAATCCAGAGGGCTTGGACGAGGTTGTGTTACAAAACAGCCTCTACATATGGCAAACTCAGAGTAAACTTGAGTCTTCCCTATTTTATACACGAGAGTATAAAGTGGCCTCCTATAAAGGAGATCAAGTGGCTTCACCCGAAGATGAAGAGCAGGGAAATAAAAGTACTTTATCTCAATGTCTGCTTCCCACATACATCTCTGCACTGACCTGTGGCAGAGTGTATCTTTTTTAGGAAAGCTGTATGGGGTATTTGAATTAAGATTAGTTTTGTCTCTTTGTGCTCATAAATTTATAAGTTCATAAGCTTGTAAGTACAATATTTTTCTTGTTTCTTACAACATGCACTCTAACTGGGCTGGGAGACCTTGTGACTGTTATGACAGCAGAGATTAGGAGAGGCATTTTTATTTGGAAAGACATGATAAATCCCTATCTGGTGAACTTCCTCTAGAGATTGTTTAAGAATAATGAAGCAGAACAAAACCAATTCAGAAAGATGTTTAATAGAAAAATATTTCCCAGTAGGGCATGATGAAATATAACTGGACAAAAGAATTTGAAATTTAACTTAAACATTTAGCTTAAGATATTTACTTAGTGACGAAGTTTTCAGAATGTTTTCACTGCAAGTATAATTAATCTGTAATGTAAATACTATCCATATATTTGGGAAACAGCAGATCTAATCGAGGAGTGTGTCCAATCGTAAGTACAGTGTACTAGTCCTCCTGTATTTACTCTGCTTTATTTCAGCAGTACCTGTCAAGTAAGTATTCTTTTTTTCTCTGAAGTTACGTAATACTTTTTTTCATCTACAAAGGTACATATTTTTTAGCTGGTTTGGAAATTCTTGTACCATATCATGGAAGATTTCTCTCATTTTGACTTGTAAAACAGCAAAGTCACAGATCAGCACTAGTACTTACAACTTGAAATGGCTATGGGCAGACATGTGCGAAACACAATGATTTAGTTCTATCCAGTAGTTGAAAATATAATGTTCGATGGTAAAGAATCATTGGTTTGAAAGATGAGATTTTATTACTTTCACCTATAAAGTTGTCAGTTCACACTCAGGTTGGCGTGGGCTAAAAATGTATGATTTGTGCTGGCCAGGTGGAAATGTGATTTCTGTTCTATTCCAGAGGGACAAGTATTTCTACTCCGAAGTGTTTCAGTAAAAAGGACAAGGAGTGAAGATGTTTGAAGGCTGAACTCTTCCTTTCTCTTCAAGGCCCCTCAGTCAGCTTTTTACATCGAGGTTGTGGCTCACAGGCAGCTCTCAGTAAGTACTGAGTAAGTACTGCTCAGTTCTACCCGGGCTGCCTGTCTTCTGGGGTTAGAGAAATGACAATGTGAATGGTACCTAATCTTCTGGGGTTAGAGAAATGACAATGTGAATGGTACCTAATCTAATGCCTGTGAAAAAAATAAAAGTGCAGTGCAGATGATTGTGTTTTGAATAAGGAGTCTGTCGTAGGAGGTTATTTAAGAAAACAAAGCATAAATCATAACACCTACTTGCATGGTAAGGGAGAAATGTACTCAATCATGCTACATGGATAAACAAAGCAAGGAGGTGAGAATAGTAGGAGCGTCTGTCTGAATAATGAGAGATTTGGATATACAGACAAACTAGACTACTCAGGAGCAATGGAAAGAGATTTCAGAGCAGCCTTATTTTCTCTTGCCATCTCCAACATGCAGACAGTGCAAATAATAATGGGAAATGCAAACTGTGCTGCCAGATCTGTTCTTTATTTTTATTCTGCTTGATGTTTTTAGGGAAGGGACCATCCTGCACTTTCCTGGATAGCTCAGCTGCAGTTTCTGTGACAGTTTTTAAACTGCCCTTCCTAAAAAGCAATGCCACCTTAGTAAATGGAGGTGAGCAAGATACAGGAGCATTAAAAGCAAAATATCAGAGCTGAACAGCAGTATAATTATCTGAATTAAAAGTGATTTCTAGGTAGTCAGTGCATGAGTAATAAAGGAGAATGCAAGTGTCACTATACCAGATCTGACACGCAAACACCCACCCCACCTCCTCCTGAATTTCAGTCTGATTCGGATGTCTGGCTAACCAAGGTTTTTCTGTGCAGACTTACATCTCATCTAAGCATGTAGAGGTGATGGCCAGCACAACTGCCTGTGAATGTGATATCATTGTATGATCTTCTGTATTTAGGGAAAATTAAGTCATTTAAAATAACCCCACAACCCCTAAAACCCACATAAAAATCCAAAAAGAAAGGAGCACCAGAAAACAAGTTGTTGAGAGAGAAAACAAGACACAGTACCTGTCCCCTCTGTCTTTATCGAAGGCTTCTTTCGCCTTTGTTTTGCTCTAGTTTTGGCATATCTAGGCCAGCATTTACTAATCACGACGAAATGGAAAACAGTTGCTGAACAGTGTTAAAGGAAGATTCTCACATTTAAAGCCTATGTTAATCTAATGTGCTCCAGAAAAAAAAGCTTACTCAGAAGAACTTTAAGAAAAACCAAAAAAAATTGCATTACTAGATCATTGGAGCTCAGACTGGGTGCATTATACAATAGCATTTACCAATCCAGCTGCATTTTACCTATTTACCTGTCCCTCCAAGCACAAGACACAGTAATTGTTACCACACCTTAGAAACTTTCCACAGAAAGGTGTGGTCTATTGTTGTCAGAATTACATCAGATCTCAAACTTGCATCCACAGTGAAGAAGTAGTTAGAACCTGCCAGTAACTATAGCAGAGTGAAAGAAGAAATTTGGAAAGAGAAAGTAGAAGAAAACCTGCTGAAATCTTACCATAAATAACCCCCCTTTTTTCCTTTTTTCATAGAATCATTTAGCTTGGAAGAGACCCTTAAGATCATTTTCAGGTTACAAAAAAAGATTTGCATAAAGGTTTGTTTGGAGAACTGGAAATAGGTGAGGAGAAGGGCGCTGGCATACCATCAGTTATTAACAGTATGCAGAATATGTGTCTAAAAGGAAGATTTACTAATGCTTCAGGCAAAGCCATAAAGGACAGGAAGGTGTTTGGGAACCAGCATAGCTCATGTGACTGGCAGTGGTATGCAGCCTTCTGAAAGCTGGTCACCAGATTAAATTCTGGCCAGGCAGGGTTAGACATTGCCACTGCTAACAAAGCTGGCAATTGATTTGGGCACAGTATTATTAGATGGACATTTGATAAGTTAAGGCATATATATAACTTTAATTTCACTTCTCTAGTTGACAGGTTCAACCCAGATACGTGATTTAGCATTGTCTGGTTAGTGTCTGTTTTCTGAGATGCTTGTGAAATTAGGAAATGTCAGAGTGTACTGAAAAAAAGTTGTTTTCCAAAGCAACTTTTAAAAAGATTTAAAATGAGGAGTACTAGCAGTATATTCAAATTTTCTAAAGGGGAAAAAAGTCACTAAGTAGTCTGCAGAAGTTATTGTAGTGCTAGTTTTATCAGCAGATTTGCAATAAATCCATAGGCTTATATATAGAAACAGAACTGTGTTAGCATTCTGTAAGAAAAAGGCTATTTTAGTCTGTTCATCCACCAAGGAGATAAAGCAGACTGTTATGTCAGCCTTGACAGCAACTCTGAGTTTTCCTGGATATGTCTAAGAAAAGGGTTTTATAACTATCACCATATGGAGGTATAACATGTGATGCAGCCTAAAGCTATTTCCTTTGAAAGCAGAGCTCTAGATTCCTGTAATAAAGCCATGGATGTAAAAGCCTGTTGTTAACTTCAGAAAACAAGGTATCTGACCCGGTTAAGTTACAGCACATTTCACCAGAATAAATTTGCAATTTCCTAATAGAACCTGCAGTGGGATATAGAATAAACATATGTTTTAATTTACCTGGGATTTTTTTGGCCGAGAACCTCTAAAAAGGGCTTTAGGTAGCTCTGGTCCTGCAGGTAGCTGGTTAGTCCAGAGCCACGTGGGACTTACCAACCTGAACAGACACTGAGGTTGTGAGACTATTTCAAGCCTTAGTGAGGGGAGAAAGGACAGAGGTCTGGGAAAATGTTTAAATCAAACAATATTTATTGAGTCCACTGGATTTTTTTGAACAGAAGAGTATGAAGTGCTGTGCTGTCCTGGAGCTCTGCCGGCTATGCCAGGCACAGAGATTTTTCAGACAGGGGAGTTATGATACAGAGTGCAGGATTTCTGTTTCCTTTATGCTAGCATCCATTAAATCAATATGTAAAGATCAAGTTGGTGGTTTTAATGGAGAAGACGTCTACTGTCTCTTGTCTTCTCCAAAACTTCCTCTGATGAGGGACGGTTGAGAGAAACAATCTTTAACTCTCATCAGTGCAGAAATAGCTCCACTGCTTCTTTTTGCTTTATCTTTGTCCCCCCTGCAGGGAAGCAAACTGCTCTGTCAAGTCTTTTCTTCTGCTTTTTGTCAGAGGCTGCTTAAGTAGGGAGGCTGCAGCATGAGGACATATCTTTTTCCATGTTTGTGTGCTTTTTTTTCCTTAGTGTACAATCCTGCACGTGTGCTCCTTTGTCCCCTTTCTTACCTCTTGCCACAGAAGATGAGGCAGTGTGTAGCGCAACATGCACCCACTAGCACCGGTGAACTCTGTTTCTATTTTAACTAGTGAGCAGAAGGGAAAATATTCATAAAAGCAAACATTAAACCAGACTGTTGGAAAGTATGGTGATTGTTACAGGTTACAACAAGACCAAGAATCTTAGTAACTACATGTTCTAGCCACATCTCCATGTTTAGTTAAAAAAATATACACTTATACTTACTTTGAATAAAAGACCATAACTGTAGTGGTATTTAACATGAGCAGGTGTACATGTCAGGGCATTCAGTGAAGAATATGAACAAAATAATTGTTGGCTCTCTTTCTTGACCAGGAGTTACTATCTTATTAATTGTGGGACACAGGTTTACACAAGATCTTGTCCTGAGTAATAGCAGAGGTAATCATAGACATCATGCAAAATAATGCTGCAATGTTAATGAGTAGATTTTTTTAATTAACAGTCTTTAGGGTATAAGAATCAAGGCCATAACTTTATGTACTGTACTTAACCAAAGTAAATCTGCTCAACATCTGGAGCACAGCAGAGACAAACAAGTGTTAGGAACTCAGTCTAAGGAGACGGGGCATTACCACAAAAAGGTAATATTCCTAAGCGGGAATGCTATTTCCATCACTACCTCGGAGAAATCATAAATGTTAGATCACTGTACATCAATCAGTCAGTCAACAACATTTTATCAGACAAAGCTATTGCCACAAAGACTCGAGCTGTTTGGCCCAGGCTTTCTGCAGTGCTGGATGAAATAACTTCGATGCAGCATCAATTCTTGTGATTATTTGCAATGTGATTATTTGCTACTGTTTAGTTTTTCTTTATAGGCTTACAATATTTAATGCACACAGGGGGAATTCAGTGGCAAGAGGTACAGCGAATATCTACATAAGCCTATTCACATGAATAAAATAAGTTGACAGCGATTGACATTATGGATGATTAAACTAGAGGTAGTAGGTAACTAATCATATCTGTTGAACAACTGTTAAGGACTGGAAATGCTTTTAATTATAGATTAGGTAGAACTGTCCCTACTGTTGACATTGAACGAGACCCATCATCTACTCTATCATTCATTGGAATAAGGGGGAAAATGCACTCGTTTTAGGACAGGTTGGTATCAGCACCCATCAGTCAGCAGCAGGCACACCATCTGCACATAGAGACACGCATGTGGTGGGAGGGTTCGGGGCCATGGCACAGAGGCTGAGGGGGGCAGAGCAGCCTTATCGATCAGTTGCTCTGCCGTGTCTGTATGGAGGCTGTGCAGGGAGCTTCCCTCCCAGGAACTGCCATGGCAGCACTCGATCAACACATCACTCACAGGGAAATGTGGAAGGAAGACATCGTTAATTAAAACCCGGCAGACAGGACAGCCTGAAGCATGTCTGCTTTCCTGTGAAACTCACATTCCTGCAAGGACCTGTGTCTTCATCTGAGCAAATTGCCAATGTTTTTAAACTTAGCCAGAGTGTGAATCCTTTGCCTGGTTGCCTTGATGCCGGGGATGTGTTTCCCTTCTCTGGAGAAGCTCCTCCATCACGTGTGCCCTGTGGAGCCCCTCCCCAGCACCATGGCCCCCCACGGCCCTCGCCCCAGGCGGCCAGCCCTGCTGAGGGGAGGGGGCAATGCTGTTGGGGTGGGGTGTTGGGGGGGCCTCCCAAAGCGATTCTGCCTCCTCAGACTGGGAGGAGATTTGGGTTAGAAAGGGCACCTGAAAGGTGCCATTTTAAAACATAAAGTCTCTCTTCATCTTCCTTCAGGCCGCAATCTCTGGTTGCTCCCCACAGGGAACCAAATGGCCTTTCATCAACAGTCACTCCCATCCTTTCTGGCTTAGGGTAGTTTTTCCCTCATCCGTTTTAGCCCCCTTCAGAGTCTGCACAATGGCAGAGCTTCTTCCTCCCCCAGCACCGGCTGCATCACCGTGCCATCCCTCCTCTTTGCCCAGGGCTGTTTCCCCACAGGCCCTGTGGTGTCCGTGTTGTCCTCAGCCCCGCCTGTCCCCACCTCAGGAGACAGCCTGGTTGGAGCCATTTTGGCTGCTCAGGGGCCAAAGTCTAACAGCTCATCGGCCATGGCAGACACAGTTACCTGAGGGAAGAAGGTAGGTGACAGAAGGACAGCCACATGCCCAGGTGGCCAAGGCAAGGCAAATTTGGGGCAAATCTGCAATGCAGTTGACACTGGATGATAGAAATGCAAAAACACAGCAGACACGGGGCTGGAGGTGGGTTTAACTGCTGCATGGGGGCTGCAGTGCTGAAAAGGGCGCCAGAGTTGGAGTTTCTGGGGTTTCCCACCCAAGAACAGCCTGTTGTTAATTTTGGGGTAAATTAAGCATCATCACTGGGCTTTTTTTATGAAAGGTCATGTAGCTTTAGTCAAACCACGTTTCTTGCTGCAGGTGTTTCAGAAGAGGTAGTGCTGCAACGGCCATTCATATCTCCATTACAGTAGGGGGAATGAAAATTGGAGGGCAGACCAAAACCCCAATTTTCCTTTTAATGCTTCAATTTATACTTTCAACTTTTAGGAAAAAGGGATCAGTAGCATGAGAGGAAAGGCTGTGCTTGCAGCTCATGCATTTGTGTATCTCATGCAGATACCGCAGACATACCCATAACGATGTGAATAATCATTTCTCTTAAACTGGGCCTACTGGGGCCCTGGCAAACCCTGCCTGAGCTTCTGCTCACTAATAAAAGGCCCTTGAATGCACAAACTAGGATGGGAGAGCCAATTCCAGACTTCAAACAAACTTTCTATTACATGAGGAAGGAAAAAGGGATTTCAGACCTAAAAATGTTCAGTCTTAACAGTTCCAGCCTGATTCCAGCCACCAAAATTGGTCTCAGCCTAACCCCAGTTGAATGAGGATCTTTGCATCATAAGGTATATTTGGAATAGAGCAGCAGGAGGAAAAAAAGTCAGTCTGAGCTAAAAGTACACAACAAACTTCTGTGTAATGTGAAAATGGATAACAAAACCGGTACTAGCACACTAAACCTTCCCCCCATTTGTGACTGTGTTACCTTTTTATCTTCTAGTATCCCTGTTCAAGAGTGTGCTTAAAATTAACTATGCTACATAAATTCAGGAGCCATAGTTCGCAGAATTGGATTGAAAAGTTGTGTTTGTTTGTGTTGTCCTTTGTGGGAGGAATGAGAGGCCAGAGCCCAAGCATTGCAGTGGGGAAAAAAGTGGTCCAGTTAAAGCAGGGCATACAACAAAGAGGGACTATCCAACATGTATAAACATGTGGAGGGATAGGAGAGGACTTTGGAAATCATATACTTATAGAAATATAAATATAACCTAAACCCTAATACTTGAAGCTGGTCATAGCAGCTGCAGTCTTGCTAAAGTTTCCATTATACCAACATGTTTTCACCCGCTTCATTTTTGGGCAGAAGTCCTGCATGACCTGTTGCTGCTTGAAAACTAGTGTTAGAAAACCTGAGCAAAAATTCCTTTGCCTCTTCTTGAAAACATTGCAGGAATGTAGAATAAACATATACTTCTATTGTAAAAACACTTTGGTTATGCTCCTTAAAATGCTAATGCAAAAAGTAAAAAAACAACTGACATAAAAGATAAAATTGGAAATGTGAATGACTCTTTCAGGAGCCCAGCCATAATCAGAGAAGGCTTATATTTTCTTTTGAAATTGCTCATTCCATACCTGTTAATGTTTATTTAAAAACTTCAGCCTGCAAACATCTAAAAGTATTAATTTCATACTTGTGGATGGTTATTAAATTCAGTGCATGTGAGATCACAGCCTAAATTCTGCTAAGTTACTTCATGTTTAGTTTACTAAAGCTAGCATGTCTAAGGTTGTCTGATTGCTGTTGAGGCATTTTACCTAGGGAAGATTATAAACCTATCAATCAAAGCATTTGCAAAAAATTTCAAATACAACTGCTTTCAAATCTGGGGGTGGCAGACTGCCCATTTTTGCTGAGATTTTGTCACAATTAAGCAGATCTGACACCACGTGGTTTAAAATCACTCCTCCAGAAAACGGTTTCTGATATAAACATAATAGTCCAAATAATTTCTCTGTTAGGCATAGCTTTCCTGCAAGGATAGCAGGAACATTGGCCCTGAATAATCATCTTGCTTATACATAGATGCTTCCCAGATTGCTATCTGTAGCTGAAATGCTGCACCCTGCCGAAGGAGCTAAAATGTTTTCTGGGGGCAACGTTTACCATAAAGGGGCTCCATCAGTAGCAAAGAGGCTTCTTCTAATCTTTTGTTTTTTTTTCCTGAATATTAACTTCTCTTGATAAACAAGTGACAAATGTTACCATCTCTTACAGAATGTTAAATGCCCACCAAATGATACCTGTAGTTACTGGAAACACCTAGTAATCCTGCCTTCCCCAAGGGACAGTGGGAAGCGAAAAGGAAGAGCCTGTCAGTTGTTTAGTTGGATTCTAAGTCACATGGTGAAAAGGTCAGTGTAAATTGGGCATGTGCTTTATAATTAGTTTCCAGAGATTAGTGATACGTTAATGACCCAAATTCAAAGAGTTGTTCTTAATGCATACAGAGGGCATGCAGGTGTATTGGATTCATAATCTCAGCAGTACAATAGGAAATTCGGATTCTAGAAGGAAAGAGAACAGAGATAAAGCAATTTTAAAAGAGACTCTAGTTTTGAAAGTTGAAAAGGAATATATTAAAAAAGGAAAACAAAAAGACTAGGATATTGTGAAAGACACTAAATAGCCTCAGTAAACTAAAAAAATTAGCAAGATTTTACACTTGTATTGGCTTCTGCTTCACATATAATCGCTTAAGTTATTGAGTTTTCCTAATGTAAGATAAGCTCTTTCCCAGTCATTCATATCTACCATATGAATGTACCTGGTTAGGTTACCCAGGCAGTGCCTGGTGCATACCTGTAACCTTGTTGCTGAAATGGAGCACAGTTGCATTGTTCTCTGTCAGCTCAACACCACAAGTGTTCTTCTCCCTCCCTTTCCAAAAGGCATGGTGGGTGCAGAGAGGAAAGAAATCCCAAAGGATTAGATCAGTGTCAGAGCATTAACACTTAGTTGATGACAACTGTAAGGATTAATTCAAGCTGGTTAAATCCTTCTTAGCTAGAATAAGAACCAGCAAACCATCTGGTGGAAAGAGCAGTATGACAGGGCTAAAAGGAAATACTGTCTGAGTAGTCAAAGGAAAAAATAAACCTTTCTGCAGACTTTTGGGAACTGCTGTGTTTCCTAAGTGTCTGGCCACAGCAAGCAACAGTTTTGGTTACAGTAGTTTAAATAAATAGTGTGGCAAAATATTGTGTTTGCAGCTCAGAAAAAAAATCAGATTTTAAGCTTTTAAGTTTGCTATAATAATGCACAACACTTGCATAAAAAGGCTATGTAAAACATCATGCATTCTGTGAAAAAGTATTATACCATACAATCTATTTTCCTGCTAACATCTGCTCTGTTGCCAGACTACGTTATTCTGTTACTTCATTACTAAATGATCTTTACAGGTAAATCTCTTTTCCTCTGCTGTTCTCAGCAGCCCTTTCCTACTTCTCTACTTTGAGAGAGGTGCTCTTGGTCTCCATGCACACTTTGCTTTTCCATGAAGTGGAATAAATGAAGTGTGTGTAATCACAAAGACAAAATACAAGTGACCCAAATTTACACATAAGGTTAGTATCACAATTCTTGGGGCTAGTAAAGATGGGCTGGCCTACAAAGACAAGGTGATCGGCCTCGTAAACTGCTTTGAGGTTACCTCTCCAGGAATTAAGAGTGCTTGTCTCTGCAGAAGATCAGACAGTGTAAATTGGATTTGCGGTGAAGCCTCTCCTCTGTGATGTCACTTGCTGATGTTTATACTAGAAATAAGGTCTTGCTTCTCAGGGTTTTAAGCTTGGTGCACTTGTTTTAGTCTCCTTATAAATAAAGGAATCTGATGAAACCTTGTAAGAATTTAATTTACAGCCTCTGTTTTATGAGGTGCATGCTGCTACCATTGACTTGTATATAATGGCAATTGGCTTACTGTGAATGATTGGTGGTGACTCTGTGGGCAGTCTCACAGGAAGGAAGTTTCCAAAGGGCATTCAGTAAATATATTTTTCATTAACTTTGACCTGTTAGTTGTTCCTTTTTTTAAATCTAGAAATTCTGTTGTTTGTTTATCACAGTCTTGAAATGTAAAAGTGTTTATAGAGCTTATGTTGTTGTTCCACAGCAAAGTTTTACTAGCTTCCTGATTATAGGGAGCTTGTTTGTCTACAGAAAGTTTTCATCCTGCTGGTCCCCAAATATTGCCATGTGAAGGAATTTATAAATGCAGCAGATAGGCATGTAATCTAATGTAGCAAATGGCTTTGCAAATGTAAGAACTGAGCAAAAGTGTTTGATTTCCTGATAGAAAACCACTGAAACATTGGTTCACACTCCTTTTTGAATATGGAAATTCTTGGTGTGAAAATGGCAGAGTAAATCTGAACAGGAGAGTCCTAAGATCCATAAGGCTTGTCCAGTAATTGAAATGAACCTGTTTTGTGCAGGGCTAGAGGCAAAAAAGGTCAACACGCTTTGAGCCTATATTGCTACAATGGGGAATGACGTTTTGTTTAAAAATGCTAGCACAGACAGTAGTCCTTTTCTTGAGCCCAGCCTTGCCCTCTGAATGCTGCTGGGTTTGAAAAAGTGTTTTCAGAATACAATGTTTCATCACTGCTCAGAAGTTTCATGGATTTTAAAAGATTGGTTTCTCTCAATGGAGCCTAAAATAAAGATAAATTGGGAATTTTTGGATCCAGATTTGAAATAAGAGGATCAAAGGAATCAAAATATCAGCAAAGATAAAAGAGTTTATTTGCCAATGTCAGGTCTTACTGCTGATACTGCGGGCTCTTTCAAACCCTGGCAATATAAAGCAGGAAGCATCTGTGTGTGCTTATCAGTTTTTTTACAACACAAAATCACACATTTCTGGCCTTTGCTATATCAAAGATAGGGAGCAAGATGTCTCTTAACAACATCTGTCTGGCAGAATATTGGACATACCCCAAAATCTGGAGTGACTTGGTTTCTGTCTTTTAGATCAGTTTATGGGCAGTTTGTCTAATAGCATTAAAACTGTGTGAAAGTTTGGAGCATTCCATCCCCTTTTGCTTTGATCTTGATGATAATCCATCAGTCTGGTCAACTGTTCTCACAAAACAGCTCTACCCTTAGCATGAAGAATAAATAACAGGAGTGAGTCATCATGGCAAACTTACAGGCGTCCTGAAGGAAAAAATTAGCCTGGAAAACTTAGTCATGAGAACGCATCTTCACAAAACATCTTGATAAATTATAAAGTGTACAGCAAGATTCCCAATGCTATCAATAATTGTTTACCAATTACTAATTATTAATTACTAGCTACCACTAAGCATGGTGCTCCAAGCATATCACCTCAAGACAGAACAGTAAATGCTGCACACTTTTTTTGGGTAAAAGTACATTAAATTGTTATTTTTAAAATAATTTAAAATCAGATGCCTCTGATTTTAGGTGTCATGAGAATGGACATGCTGATTCAGATTAAGGTATTGTGTGGCCCACTACTTTGACTCTCATATTGGACAGAATCCAGAAGCTGCTGGATGACAAGAAAAAAGTAAAAATAGGGTAAGTATATATCATAATTTTCCCTCTCCCTCTCTTCCTCCTGCCTATCCCTGTGTACTCTCCCACCCCCCCAGCCATTTTCAGGCAAGGCTGATGGGATTTGTCAATTTTGTTATCCCAACTGCAGCTCTTTCCTAAGCATTTGTCCAGTTGCCTTGCTATCTCATGTAAACTTTTTGCTTGTTTTCCATTAAATGGAAAAGGCAACAAATGGAAAGGGCAACAAAGGTACAGAAAAACATTCATGTGAGGTTTGATTGAGTAGTACTCTACAGCCAAAACACAAAAGGAGGCAGTTAGTTACACAGCTTGTGGTAGACCTGTACAGCTCTTCACTAAAGGATGCTGTAGATGCACAAAATTTACATAAGTTTGAAAGACGTTTGACCAAGTGCTTTGGAAAGAACGAACAACCTTGGGTTTGTTCTGAACCTGACTTCTGCTAGCTTCAGTTTCTCTTCCAACACAAGAACCAGTGCATGAGATGAATAGTTGATTCTTATTCACCGCCTCCAGGCTATTCAAGAATACATAATCAGCTAAAATATCCCCTGTAAGTCAAATCTTTTCTGTGCTGTAGAGTTTCCACTCGACCATTTCTCATATGGAAGTTGTTTCATACATTTGATCATCCTCATTGCTCTCTTATAAACCTTTTCCACTTTTAATGTTTTATGTTTCACCAAAGCTTCACAGAGTAGTTGGTGTGAAAAAAACATGGATGTATGTAATGGCATAATGTTATTTTCTGTTTCATGCTGTATTACTTTCATAATAACTCCCGAGACTTGGCTATCCTTTTTGACAACTGCCAATCACCGAGTTGATGATTTTATGAAAGTCTTCATGTGAATCCTGGTTCTTGCTGTGCCTGTTTTCCTGTAGCTGTTCAAAAAGTTGATTTAATAATTCCAAAACTAATGAATAGTATTTTTCATTACAGCTATTTACAAGATCATACTTGTATGTGCATGCTGAATTCAATTAGCTTTAATAATTTGAGTGATTTCCATCTGCATCTTTAGGCCTCAATATCTTTTTTTACATTTGGCCTGAAATGAGTGGTAAATATCTTGTTGTGGCAGTTTGGGGTCGCCATAATCATAGTTATGTAACACAGAATATGTGAAACTGAGCTATGCCATCTGCAATTACACATGCTTTGTAATGGATAATTAATGAGATACTTTCAAGTTATTGAAAATATGTTCATACGCTTATGATTAATCATAGAAATCTGAAACTGAAAAGCAATATTAGCATTTCTTTTTTTGTCATTCTGTCACTACAGGATTGATCATAACTTTGTTTTCCTTCAGTCTAACTAACTAACCCAAGGTCTGGCTCTCTTTTTCGCATAGCAAAAACTTGCTTAGTGGTCTCAGGGAAGAAGCTTTTGCCTTTGGCAAGGCCTTCAGAGATGTTCAGTTTTCAGTGTTTGAAGTGTGCATTACAAGAATGAGGTGGACCAATGCAAACAGTCCAGAGGCGAGTGATGAGAGTTATCAGGGATATGGAAAATAAGGTGTAAGAGGCAATCTAAAAACATGAGGATTGTGTTGCTTAAAGAAAAGGAGACCGAAAAAGAACATGAAATTTCAAGGACTAAAAAGCTGCTGTAAAGGCAAAGGTGCTACTCTGTTTTCCATGTCCATGAAATCTAGAATACATCAAGAAAAAATGAGTTTGCAGCAGATTTTCTGGGAAACTGCCATGTCTCCACCACAGAGGTCTTGAAACAAAGGTCTGTTATTCCTGTTATGCGGCCAGTCAGCAGCTGAAGAGCAAGGAATGTAGTTACAACCTCAGCAGCACCTGGGAGTCAAGAATACCTGCCTCTCCCAGAAATAAGACCAAGTAAGACCCTGCTGATCCTTGCACTCAACAGGAATGTGTGCAGTCCCTCAGTCCTTGCCGCTTAGGGAAGAGGAGTCCCTTGCCACTATTGATCCATTGTGTCTTGCTTATGTGAAAGGCAAGGGGTGAGCTGATTGTCAGAAGTTTCTTGCAGCTTGAAGAGCTGAGTCCCCATTCGTAATGCATGAAGGAATGCAGTGGAAATGAGGGCTCCAGGACTGCTGCTGCTGCTGCTCCGGGTGAAGCTCTCACTGTAAAAGAGCTTTGATACACTCTTCCTAGTGGGAGAGGAACAATTTTAAAATGTATATGATATTATGGCATGCTTCTGCAGACTTTCAATATCAAATGCTAGGTGAAGTTGATCCAATTTTGAGTATAGGAGTGTACCTTCTTAGATTCTTCCCAGCCCTACCTATAGCTGGCAAAAGTAGTCAAATAATAGTTTACAATGACATTTCACGAAACAAAAACAAATTACATATCTGGACTTACTGTCTGGTAAGAACATCACTATTTTTGGCAGGTTTTTTTTCACTTTATTCACATTATAATCCCTTTATTTGAAATGGATCTAATTCCCTGAACTTTTATTCTATATGTGATTTACAGATTGTTCTACAAATCTTGTGGTACTTTGTTCTTCACCAGCTTGATATTGTTAAACCCAGTAACAAAATCTCTTGAGAAGCTGGAAAAAAAATTAAGGCAAGCCAGTTCAAATTAATTTCACTGTCTGGAGCACAGTGTTCTTAAGGATGTAAATAATCTAATGCTTAGAGTATCTTTGAAATCTTCACAGTTTGTCAGCCTCTGTTAAAATACTCTCATGAACAAGTTCTCAAGAATTTAATAAGGATGAAACAATCGCAACCTCTGTGATAATCAAAGCAGTTAAAGAGCTTAATGGAAAGTGATGTGCTTTTAAATAGGCTTTTTAATGAACCCATCTAATTCTATGGCAGATACACACACCAGAAAATGTATGGCAGCAAGTATCTCTTCCTGTCAGGCTGTAATAATGCAAAGACTTATGCACATGTTAATTTGATGTCTTGCTACAATGAATGTAAAAATACATGCATAAATCTTAAGACAACCTTATCTGAAATGCATGCTAAAAAAATGAAAATACAGTAAGAATCGGTGTAAATTCCACAAAGTTCTTCCATGCTCTGGCTCTTGTATTAGTTTTTCAGATAAGATCCTTCTGAAATTTGTGCAGTCAGTGTAGTCAGGAAGACTTTTCCCAAAGTGTAAGTGGGTGCCCAATGACAATATACCACCTAATTACAAACAACAGTACTTGTGAGGAACCTGATTTTTTTTGATACTTATTTTTAGGACCATGTTCATTTGATTTTTTTAGCATGTTCATTTTTACATCTTTGCTCAAGACCAGAGAAGTAAAAACTTTTTGGAGTTGTAGAGCTGGGTTCTAATTACTTCCAGCATTTGTAGCCACAGGCACCCCATAAAACTCTTTGGCACTACAGAATAGAAGAAAATTAAAGGTAAAATACACAGCAGCTTCTGTTTTGAGGTTGTCTGTTGGCCAGTGTACCTGCCTGAATTATATGTTGAATGCTGGCATAGGATTGCCACAGGGTGTAGGATCTGAGGTCGTTTCTTGGGTAGCCTTTTTTCATTCCAGAAACAGAATTAAAGAAAATACAAAAACCTCTAAAATTTGACAGACAAGAATTTTGATGCAGCTGAGGAAATGGTAGGATGAATTATTACAAACGGTCAATGCCACAGCTTGATGGGAGGTTATAATGCTGGTCTCATGACTTACAGCAAATGCAAGCCAGGGCTGTTGGTCACTTTGTAAGACATCAAAGCAGTGGTAGATACTCGTGTGTGCTACAGGTAGGGAAGCCTTTAAAAAATTTGGAGAAAGTCCCTGAGAAGGGGTCAGTGCAGTTATTTGAAGTGTATGGAAGAGATATTATGACTGCAGGAGCATACTGTGCCAGCGAGAAGGTGCCATAAACTAAGCCTAATCTAAGGGGAAGGCTTGCAGTGGCAAAAGCTGTGAGCAGTGATGGCAACTGGTGCAGGGGGAGTTGCAAGGTGGAGGAATGGTCCTTCTCTTGGGGATTTCAGCAAAGATGGAAGTTGCGGGGAATTCTTCTCAAGACCTGAAAGGTGCAGCAACACAGAAAGAGAAGCCATGCTGGTGGGCCAGGCTTGATCCTAGGATATGAATGCTGATGGACTTTTTACCCTACAGCTGCTTGCTGAAAGAAAAAAAAGGGGGTATGGCAAGCAAAGAATCTCATGCTTCTCATTGTGTTGACTGCTTGAGCTTGCATGCAAAGAGCTTGCTCCTGTCAGCACAAATGAGGAATTAGCTGGTTTTGGTCTGTTGAAAAGTTGTTTGGCAAGCTCATTAGCACTGCAGGCAGGAAGGCTTCCTAATTTCACCATTCTGTTTCTGAATCTTTTCAGTTTCTTTAATTGCCCTTATTTAGAAGAGCTGTGTATTCCAGTATTAAATGATCACAAATATAAAATAGTGGATTCCCTTCTCCTTTCCCATTTTGCTTTTTGAGCTCTTACCTTTCTTTCTGTACAAGAATCAGCACCAGAGATTCAGTGGCAGTAATTATATGGTTGAGTGACATGAGAATAGGACAAAACCCTAGAAATTTGGTGAGTTTTCATCCTACTGCTGGCCTAAATTTATTTGAAATTGTCAGTTGAGGGCACAGTTAAAATTGTTTGTAGAGGATGGGACTGAACCATGGCTTGTCTATAGTGCTTCAGTGTGCATAAACTTTAGCTCTTACTGCTGCATTTGTTTTCCACTTTGTAATATGTAAGTAATGCTCCTTACACCTTACAGGATTATTGTTTGTGTTATCTAATGTGTATGCCAAGCACCTTGAAAAGCCGAAACATTGCCTACCTGTTATATACAAGTGATCCTCTGATAGTTGGTCGTGACATTGATTTAAATTCCTAATTATGATCTTGTGCTTTGTGTGAGTCAATTACAGATCTCCAGCAGTCAGTAGCATTAAAGAGCTATTACCAGGGTAATTTTTATTAGTACAATATCAGAATCAGGCTCAAGGATTGCTTTCTAGGTAAAGTGATCTATATTTGATTTCCAAATAATCATTACTGTAATTTCTTGAAAATGATAATATTGCCAAGAAATTGGTGCTTTATGCTTAAAGTATCTCAGCAAGATGATTAAGGAAATAGAATTTGCCAGCTTTTGTTTGAGGCAAAATTCTGACAGTGGCTGCAGGTGCAGCAGCTACAAAGAAAGGTAAGTTGGCATGTTTAACACACCTTCGAACAGTGGAAAGGATAAACAGCCTTTCCAGTCTGAAAAAAAAAGTTGAAATAAAAAGATGAACTGCAGCGTGAAGACAACTTCATTTCTCAGCAGGAAGACACTGTGTTGCTTTTTTAACCCACAGCCTTCCAGCAGAGAAAATATTTTTATAGCTTTTTTTTTCTTTCTTTCTAAGATTATTGCGCTGTGGTTAAATGGTTAAAAACCATGTTTATTTTCCATAGTCATGTGGCTAAAATCTGCCTCTGAATGTTTGCTTTAAAACCCTGCTTCAAAGTAGCAGTAGTAGTCCTTGCAGGGTTGGAAAAAGAGGTGCCTTTTAATAAATGCATTAGAAATGCTTCATCCCATGCTGTTTTTTCATGATGAAAAGCTGTAGTACACTTATCCATACCTTAAGCTTTGTGCTTGAGGTGAAACGTGGCCAGTGTTGTAACACTCGTGGATGGATGAGTCAGAATGGATGTCAGTAGGAATGCATGTCCCACCAGGAGGGCGAAAACACTGGGAAATATGAGGGGAAAGTAATGAAAAGAATGCTTTTAAAAAAGGTGATATTCAGCTTCCTCAAAGAACTTCTGGACAAGGTGAAAAGCACTGCTCTCTCCAGTCATAAAGCAAAAAAACACTTCTCCTGTCTGAGACCTTTTGTGTCTCTAACAAATAAAGACAGCATATACCCAAGTCCACAGAAAACAAGGGTAATTTCTGTATCAGGTTCAGCCAGTTCGTTGCAGTTCAAATTTCTGCTAAGATTAAAAACTTTGTTGCTCTCTGCAAGAGCAAAACTCAGCCTTTGTGCTCCCCTTTCCCTGCTGCAGCTGCCTGGTGAGCATCTCTTCCATGTTTACATTAGGTCTAAACTAGTTTGCATGCATGATTGATCAAATAAATTGTATGGCTACTGATGTGTTCCTGCTAATTTCCTTACCAACAGGGGATAATGCACAGCACTGTTGTATGTAACTCCTCCACTGCCCATTTTCAAACATCTTACCTACTTGCAGCAACATGCTGGCTACAGCTAGTCAGGAGTTAACTCCCATTACTCTTAGTAAGATAGTGGCAGTGACTCTTCCAAACTCCACTTGCTGGACCGCATGTTAAGATTATTTTTTTTTTAGTATCTGTTATAGTCACTATCTAGAACAATAAATATCACTACCACTTCTGCTCTTGGCTTTTCACTAATACCTGGCCATATGAGTGTCTTAACTACAGTTTGGTATGATTTTGGATCAATGAGCGTTCCCGCAGTAGACAAAATTAATTGATAGTCTCTCCGCACTGGTCATAAACTTGCTCCTCAGATAATGCAATCTGTGTTTGTATCTCCTTTCATGCCATTTTAAATTAGGAATGTTAGCCTCTTCTTATCCAAATGCCCATTTGTAAACTCAATACTTCTTAAAAGCTTTTTTTACTGGTCTCCTTTTGAAGGAAATACCTCTTATACCATACAGAACTGCTTAGAAATGCCATTTTTATTGACAGCAAAACTGATGATGGACTCTAGCTTTGGTAAAAGTAATAAGGGAACACATGGTAAAAACAGAATTTGCATTTGAAAATATTGTGGAAGCTGATGAAAGCTCTTTTCCTGAGATTAATTTTTGAGTATGTATTTTTTTTTTTTTTTTTGCCCCAGAAGTTGCTCAGCCCTATGCCTGGACTATTATTCAGCTACTCTCTAGTCTTGTTGTGTGTTCTAACTGTGTTAAGGTTGGCCCTGTGCTGTGCTGCACATGTAGCTGGGATGTAATATTCTTGGTACCTTTGCTCCCTTGGACATTTTGGAAAACAAAGGACAAAATGCATCTAGAGCTCTACACTAATGTTACTAAACTGGTCTGTTTATGCAACAGGGTCAATAAAAGCTGATTGAGATTGGGTTTTTGTAGCCCCACTTCTCTTATTTTTCCAATGTGTCCCTTGCCAGATGTAGGTTACATTCATCTCCAGCTGTCAGTGCTGGTTTGCCACTGCTGTCTCTAAATCAATAAAAATGCACTGGTATTTTCTGTGTCTCTATTTCCTGGGGCATTGCAGGGCACGGAGATATTGTCATGTCAGTAACTATATTGGGAAATGTTATGAAGAGCGGGGCATGTACGCTAAGTGCTGTGTTCAGTGTATGAACATCATCCTGTAGTATGATTGTTTCACAAAGTACATAATACCATTCATAAAAAACTCATTTGGATGATTAAAATCCTATTTGCCTGAAAGGCAGCACTTTTACCCTGTGTGCCGTTATGGTTAAACACCAGTTTCAATTAAAGAGATATCACACTAATATAGGGGGTTTACTTATGTTTTAAAAATCAAAGAATCATTTGATTCTATTTAATAATAACCTCACATTGGTTTTCAATTTTTAATTTATTTATAAATCTGGACTACAGTATTTCCTAGTGATAGGATAAGCAACTTCCCAGTTGCCTTGCTTCACTTAGAGTCTCTGCTTACATGCTCTTAAGATGTAAGACTGACGTGCAAGAAGCGAACACATAGGTATCTACTTCACTGTTATTTCCCACTGAATTATCAGTTGTTACATTAGAAAAGGTCAAAATAGATAAACCTTTACTTGGAATAATGTCTCTTACTGTTTAATGTTGCTTGGTTAAAAATAGCTAACTGACTTTGAACTTCTTGAGCTCCGCTGATGTGCTTAATGCCTGCATTTTACAAGATTATAGGACTAGATTTGCAGTGGCGTTTATGTTTGTTTACCTTGCTTCTCTTAGTTCTTCCAGCTGTCCCTCATCAGACAAAGGTTACGTACATATCTTGATGTAAATGCTCATCTATACATTACTCTCCCTAAATCAATAGCAAAGCATTTGTATTTTGTTTCTGTGTACCCTGTGTATTCTGTAGGTCTATAAGGGCTAAATCTCAGAGATTTTCCTAATGCCTTTTTGTCCTTTTTAGTCCTCAGTTTTTTAATGTGAACATATAATAAATGGATTTGGTGACTCATCGTTACAAGTCCTAGCACTAGCCATGAAACTAAAGATGTGATATTTGGGACAAATTCAGCTTTGGTGCAAATTTTCAGCTAACTCTACTGACTTAAATGGCATTGGGCATGCTAGGACTGATGAGGTACAAATTCTGTACATTTGTACTGTTTTATGGGGACCTGATGTAGATGCTCAAATTATTCACAGAGTTTTTTCTCTGTAGCCTTCTGCACTGAACAGATGATCATTTTTAGGCAAATTGACAGAAGTCAGAGAATAGGTTTCTGAAATGCAGCATTTTGGAAGGAGTCTTAAGCTGTTGCTCAGTCATGCTTACTAAACTGGTAACATAGAAAAAGCTTTTGTTTGCAACTACTTGAGAAGCTAGAAATATTGGCATTTTCCAGGTCTTTCACTCTTTCTGCTTCAAATAGAAATATAGTCAGTGTCATCCACAAATTGCTTTCATGTGCTGGGTCAGATTCAGTGTCCAATTCAGAGTCAACCCAGTGTGAAAATCTGTGGAGTGTAAGATTAAATGTTGGGTTTTCCAATTATTCATGTTCATAATATTATTAACAGGAAGGAAAGGACACTGCAAAAGGCAAGTAAATTAGCAAATGAAAAAAGTGCTTGTGGTGTCAAGCAGTTGAAAATTGCCAACTGCATTATTTCCCCCAAATTTCTGAAGATTTGGATGTGCATATTGATCTATTTTCTGTGCTAGTATTTCAAGCATGGATGAAGCATAGGAATGGAAGTATCGTATCAGTAACACCTACTGATACCAACTGTTTTGATGACATTAAAGCGAGCTTTCAGTTTCATTGGAGCATAACTCTTGCAGCTGTAATATAGCATAAGTATATAGAGGAGAGGAAATCAACGGCCTGGTTAAGAAAATTAATCTTTGCCTGTGTTTCCAAGGCAACACAGATAAGGAAAGTAGTAACTGCCATGCTTAGAAAATTAGTTCATCATAGTCAAGGGGAAAATGGCTCTAGTAAAATCAGAAAGATTTTCTAGCAAAAAAAGAAGATATCTCTAGCAAAAGAGATAGCAGTTATCTTTTTAAACCCCACTGAAACTACACACATGAAGAAGAGTAAATATAGTGAAACCTAGGACTTGCCCAGGTGGGAAAGTTACTCTGAAGTAAGTCAAATAATTTACCATGTGGATACTCTTAATCATGTCTTAAGTAGTTTACTTCTAGCACAGAGGAAGGTGTCTTGTATTTACTGTGAACAAGGACTATGTCCTCATGGGAATTTAGATGCACTTAACAGAATATCAGTTTTGTTGTTTTAGTATATTCATAAACAATTCAAATGTCTACCAAAAATATTTGTCTTTTGACAGGTTCACAATATTTTAGGATCTAACTGAAATAAACAATACCAAAAAGCTGGGGAAGAAGATCTTTCTGTTGTAGCTTAATCCTCACCTCAGTAATAAGGGCCCTGCTAAGACTACTTATTTAGTTTTTATATATACACATATTTGCAAATCCTGGTGAGCAGATTGGCTTTCGTACTCAAAAGGGTGTATTTGGAAAAAGTTGCATTTTTGCTAACATCAGCTCACCTGTTTGGTTAATGGGAAGTTAGTAGAAATACCAAAAGCTGATATAAATGTTGCCATTGATGCAGTGGAGCTTCTGTGAGCACTTCACCAGTTAAAATCCCACTGGCAAGGTCTTGCTGATCTGTATTTTAAGATAATCTCATGGGGTTTGCTTGTTTGATTGTTTTTAACCCTTTATAGACTTTTTTTTTTAAATGGCTGTTCCTAGACTAAGATCAGCTTCTGTTCTTATTTTCCTTTAAAAAAAAGGTGTGTTGCAAAACAGTATCATAAAATAGGTGAAAAGAGGATCTAATGCCTAAAGACTTAAGTAGAAGTGAAAGATATGGAGGGGGGGGTTGCTATAAAACTACTTCTACATTTGCACTTTCAGATTGCTCTCCCAGCTCTCCCTTAGTTTTCTTCAACAGATGCTCTGTGATCCAATGCTCCTAACTTTCTTCAAGTGAAATAGTAGAATTGGATCACTCTCTTGGATCAATTTCTATAGGCTGTATTTATTGCATGTCTTCTTATAGTAGAAAGAAAGTTAAAGAAACTATTAGTATTTCTGGTTGTTTCCTATTGATTTAAGATTGTGTAATCAAACACTAGCAATAGCAGTGATGCATGATTTGGAAGCTTTCAAGAAAAAATTTGAACTTTTTTTGTGTCTGATGCAGTAAGATGAGAGGATAGGTTTTATTATATGTACTCTCTTCTTGGGCATTGCAGTTTGTGGCTAAGTGTCCCTGAAAAATCAATTTTCTTCTGCAGAAGTATGAATGAAGAATTTTTGATGGAAACTTTTACTCTCCTGTGTGAATTTTTATGATAAAGCAACTGTTTGAAAGTTAATTGGGTGTTCTTACATTCGTAAATTTAATTTTTAAAAATTATTTTCCTTGCATTCTTCCTTGCCTTCTCTCTACTTTTTTTTTTTTTTTTTGGATGAGGCTCGTGAGATGATGTTTAGGTCTCGTACATGTTTTCCTTTGCATGTTTTCCTTTTGACATCATTACTTTTACAGGTTTGAAAAGACAGTTGGAAAAGGGTCTTTTGGGAAAAGAGAGGGAGGTGAAGAAGTGGCAAGCTGACATTTTCATTATATTTGAAGGCAAGAAAAGATTTAAATAGAAATCTGAATATCTTTCAGTTTTTGCTAAAATCTTATTTGATGCGAAACAGTATATTTTGAAATGACTGGAAGCCTGCTTTTCTGTTGGAAAGCTTTCAGATGAAGAACTTTCAGAAGCTCTTTCTGTGGATTACATTGTGTGTTTTTTCCTCCACTTTGGCAGCTGGAGAGAGTTCAAATTCGTATGGATGTTTTAGCATGATTTTCCATCTCCTAAGTCATTGGTGACTTAGCATGACTTAGAGATGTCAGTCCAGTGGAGCTCAACGGTGGATTACTAGAAGGCTGACCTTATTCCAGCCTTCCCTCTCCTGCACTGGTGCTCTGGCTGACAAATTATTAGTCACCTCAAGCTGACAGCAGCTGAATTGCTGTTTTACCTGTAAAACCTTGGACCATAAAAACAGGGCAAGGTGGGAATGTTATGTTTATATACATCACCCTTCTATAGATAAGTATAGGATTGCAGTCTTGTGTGTTTGCATTTGCAAATCATCTTTAATAATGTATGCAGATTTTAAGCAGAAATAGTGGTAGGTGGCAGCATAACTTGGGGGATAAGGGTGGGGGCGTTGTGCTATTTTGCATGCTTGTTTATTTCTATTTGAATAGAAATCCCATCTGTAATGGGATTATAATATTTGCCAAGAATGCCTGTGGGCTTTTAAAGCATTGACTTTTTGACATCACTGAAAATGGGAAATGGGATGCTTGCTTGCTGTGGCTCATGGAACCTAAGTCTGAATAATTGAGTCTTTAATGTACTGGGCTTATTATTATTAACCATAGCTGGTAAGATATATGGTGGACATGGGCAGGGTGTGTGCATGTATAAGAAGGAAGAGAGAAAGAGGAAGAGAGTGAAAGAGAAGAATAGATGGCAGAAAAAAAGGAATGGAAGTACAGGAAAGGAAGACAAAACAAAGAGGAAAAAAATCTTGTGCATTCACTTGCATGCTTAAGGCCTGGGCAAAGGGAGGAAATCTCTCAGCCAGTGCAGTGTAATGCCTAATAAGGAGCCTCCCAAACAATGCTGTTTAAAACAACAGCAAGGTAATAGATCTAAAGATTCAGATTACCTTACTTGACCTGGGTGTTGTAGCCATTTTGCCAAAGCTGAGAGCTTAGGGATCAAAGGAGACACTAGCTGTACAAAGGTCTTCCTGAAAGACCGGAGAGGAGAGGTTGTTGACTGCGGTGAGAAGACATGTACTGATTGAATCAAGTTCCTTGGTAAGCAGGGTGTCACTTTGATTCAAAAAAGATCAAGATTAGTCAGGTTTATGCAGGTGCTTAAAGGAAATGTCACATACAAGGAAGGTGCTAAGCATGTGCATCTTGGTATTTTTGCACTGTCTGTCTTTTGGCAAATCACCTCCATGTCGCAAACTCCTTCTGCCTACTGGTACCCAAAAAGCAACAGTATTTGCCAATCGTGTAAAACATCACAACTATACCACCAACCAGGGTCATAACTACCTGTGTCTTTTGGCCTTCCCCTGGAAAAATGGAGATGTGGACATCTGACTTTAGAGCCCTCAACTTTTAGTTTGATTACAAGAGATTGTCTAGTTTGACCACATGCACCAAGGAAGCTGTTCTGCAGCAAAGGAATTGAGGCTGATAGAGGGAATCACAAACCAAGTGCTAATCAACAATGCTCTACCGTGGTTGAGAAGGTAAATATTGTATGAAAGTGTGAAAAAAGGAGCATTATTTGAAAAAGTGTAGTAATGTATCTGCCCTACTTGGCATTAGTAAGACCTTGACTGGAGAGCTGGGTCCAGCTTTGGATGCTACATTTCAGGAGAGACATGAGCTGATTGGAGAGCATTGGGAGGGATGCAGTAAGAATAGTCAGAGATGTAAGAAATACAGTTCTTAGGGAAAGATTAAACCAATCCTGATTCTTTCAGTTCAAAAACAACTGAAGGAAGGAGAGTGGGATATAAAGGCTTAAAAGGCTGCTGCAAAAAAGAAAAGAAAACGGTATGTCCTCTATGTTCACAGTGGACAAGGCAAAAAGAGACTCTAATTACATTAAGGGAGATTTGGATTGTTTTTTGGAAAAGCTCTTCTAGCAGTAAATGTGATTAAGCCTTGGGAAAAAAAAACAAAAAACAAAACAAACACATAGGGAACACATGGGATCATTTTACCACTAGAGGATTTTAAGAATAAGTTTGACAAACAACTGGAAGCAATTGTATTGAGAGAACTGATCCTGTGGGTCAGAGGGTAGATAAGATAGTCTCTTTAGGGTCCTGTTTCTTTACTTTTCAATTTGTCAAGATAACTTTGAGTTCTGATCTTGACCTCCAAAGCACCTGCAATTGCTTTGCAAATTTTGTGAGCAAATTTTCTCTATTCTTATCCCAGTCATTGCATTAAGATACGACTTCTAGACTCACACTGAACAATATGATCCCACTTGCAATACCTTTCAGGTTTGATAATAAGTCTTCCATCAGTGGCTACATTTGGAGAGGAATTTTTTTTCGGCGAGTTGCATATCTGTGATTTGGTAACTACACTCTGGGCAATAGCTCCTTATGAGAATGTCCTGTGGGAGTGGGCCTTACCAAGTGAGGGAAAGAAACATCTGTGGCTTCCCCTTCTGCCACTAGACCACTTGCCCATCCAAGAAAGTAAGTACACTGCTTTGACATGTTGCATTTCTTTAATCAACCTGTCTTCTTGTTTTGTATTTGTTTGTGCATGAGTTTTCAAGGGATTAAAGTTTGGCTGACTGATACATTACCTCAGATTTCCTTTTATGCTTTTTTTAAAGACAGTGATGTATTTGCTCAACATGCTGCAGATCAAATCCTGTTTTAGCAAGCTTAGGTAAACAGCCTGTATCTCTGCAAGGACACAACACATATTGTACTTTATTGGAGAGGCCCCATTTAGTGATCTGTGTAAATCTGTGTAAGGGAATGGTTTAGCCCAGCTCTTTGCAGAAAGTGCTGCACAGAGCTATGTCCTGGATGGGAGTGAGGCAAGTCAAAGACTGCACACATGTTGTAACTGCACAGTGGTTGTACACACTTTTGGGGCAAGGTGACCAAAACTGGTGCTGTTTTCTGCTCTGCTGTAAATATTTAAAAGGAAATATGAGTGTTTACAAGTTCCAGGAGTGGATCTAGCACTTTCAAGAGTGTAATCCTGATTCAAATTGAAAACAAAACACGAGGAGGAGGGGCAGTTTTTAGCTGTCCTCCTGACCATGGGAAAAATGACCTTTCCAGCTGACAGGTCTCTGCCTGCTTTGCTCGTTTCCCCAGGTGGGTAGCCCACTCCATAGCAGGTTTTCAAATGTGTATGGCAGGAGAGGGTTGTCTGCTCAGCTTTGGGTAAACAAGATGCAACCATTGCTCCCTGGATGCCTGCCAGCATGGCCTTAAACCAGGCAAAACAGAAATTCCCGTCTTTGAACTCGTACCTTCTATTTTCCAGCAGTTTTTTTATGAACTTGCTTATTTTGTGACCAGGTTGACATCAGGATATGGGTCATTAAAACAAATATATTTCAGGTGATTAAAAACATCAGCACAATGTTAGCACAAGGAGTAGGTTAAGTGTGAAGCAAGGGAACACTCTGTGCGGCCTTGAGAAGGGTAACAGAAACAGACTATTCCCATAGTAACTCCACAAAACTATTTGTACTATTTATCTGTTGTATACAAAACAAGTGGTGGTAGGTAGCACAGTTCAATTAGCATTGAAGTAGATCTAATTTTATTTAGTACTCTGGATTTTTATCATTCATCAGATGTTCAGGACACTTTGAAAGTAGGTAACAGCAAGCTGGCTAAAGACATGGAAATGCAAGAAGCCTTATATAAACTTCTATAAAATAAAATAAACTTGCTAGTGGTTTGGGGAAATTCTTCCAATAAACAGAAGAAAGCATATTTCTGCTTAGTCTGCATTCAAGACAGAAATATTACAACAGCGTCCAGGGACAGCTATGGGATAATCTATGATAGCTGCAGAAAGAGCAAACTTCTGATTTACTTTGAGGAGTCTGTGCTTGTATTTTCCCTTACCTTTGTGTAGATCTATCTATTTATGCTTGTGTTGCTTGTTTTAATAACACTTCTTGCTATAATATGTAGGCGTTTTTATGGGTTTTATTATATGTTTTTTGTATGCCTGGGTTCTTCTCCATTTCTCCCCAGAGTACAACCACCTAAGGGCAAACCAGGCAGCCATTCCCCCACGAGGTACATGGGGTGTCCTTAGGGCTGCTTAGTTCTGGCTCCCAGGCTGTCAAAAAGAAGCAATTTCCAAATGTTGTGGAAACCTCCTGCTGCTCCCAGCCTGAGAGATGGTACTGCATGTCACTGCTGCCTGGCATGTCCTCTGCCTTGCTTCCTTTCCTTCAGTGCTACAGCCTAACCACCTTTCCTTACTACTTCCTACATGTCAGGATGGTAGGAAGTGAGGCTGACTCTCCACCAACAGTTTTACATGTATCACATGTACAGCAGTTGATTGTCTGCTATGATCGACAAAGTAGTTCCCAGTGGTATCAAAGATACCATCTGCTGCCAGATGCCTGAAGAGCTAAGTAGCATTTTTGCATGTGTAACTCTATAGCATAGGTGTTTGAGTCCCTGTTTTTGGGGAATCAAAGTTGACTACAGGTACATATGTCTATAGAAAGCTCTTGGACAAGAGATCTCTGTTCAGGCTTGCCTGAAAGACCTCTGAGGAGAAACAGCGACTGGATTCACGTGAGGCATCATATGAATCATGTGAATCATGTGAGGCACAGCTAGATCTACCTGCAACAGAGTGATGACTGTCCGGAAGGGGTCCAGACCAGGCTCAGCTAGAAAAGGTAGTTACCATGCATGCTCAGGATATTTTTCAATATGATCAACTGTTGGCAGCTTATGCTCTTGGCTCAGTTTCATATGGAAACACTTCCATGGCTCACTGATCTTGTTCTGGAGTGACCTATCAATATGTAAACCAAGCCTGGATTGTACTTTGAATGCTCCAAAGGAGGTCACTAAGACTGCAGTTGATTAAAAATTTACTTTTGTAAAAGGCATGACACACTATATAGGCCACGTGTATGAGTCAGATAAAGCAGAAAGACAAAATACATGAGGCTTTCAGTCTTAGGAAATATATCAATATTTGTTGTGTTAAAGAAAAATAACTCAGAAAACTTCTTTTCATGAGGGGAAGTGGACTGTTGCAAAAATGTAAATTTAATTAGTTATATGAAGATACTCGTTTTACTACAAAAGTATAAACCTAAAGCAATCTGAAGATTATAGAGGAAATCCCTTAATTTGCAGATGGAGCCTCTAACATGTTGCTTCTTTTAGCTGTTATGCAAGTACATTGGGTAGTAAATCAATGTTAACACCACATTTTGAAAGGTGTTCTTCACTGTTTCCCCTTCTTAGGCAAGGTTTGACATGAGTTTGAAAACGTGACAGTAGGTACTTCCTGATAGCCAATGGCTCTACAAAAGAAAACCAGCCTTGGTGACCGTTTCTTCAGTGTTTGTAAGGTAGGATGTCCTGAAAGGTTTGTGTCTGGTTGCCGAAACTCCTATTTATTCTCTGTACCTACTGTCTCATATTTGCTGGCTCTAAGCCTATAGAGACAGACTGGTGACTGGAATGAGGGTCAGGCACAGACAGCTAATGGGAGCTCAGTTTGTGTCAAGTCACTGATAATGCCAAACTGTCTTCTCTTGCAGACTGAGTACTCGGGGTGGAAGTGGCCATGCTGGAAGTGTATTTCTCACAAAACACAAGTGAAGTGTTATGGGGCCCACTCTGACTTGCATTTGTTGAGCCTGAAAATTAAGTCTAAGCCTGGAAGTAGGGCTCCTGAAATGGTACTACTTTGTGGCATTTGTGCAACTACTTTGAGCAGAGGCAGTTGAAAATCTCATTAAAAGACTTGCACTTATGTTAAAAAGGAGAAAGAGGCTTGGATGTAGATCTGAATTCAATATCAAAGCTACCACTGACTTAAATCCTCTTTGGAGCCTTATCTTAAGGATTTTTGTCTGTCCCTAGAAAGCTTGGTAAAGTGAGGAAGGCCAACACCGAAAGCCCTGCAACAGGGCATTCCTGATCAGACCCTTTTGTATTTATAAAAGGTAAACAGAAAGAAACAGAAGTATGTGTGGGAGCTTTAGGTCCTACTGCATTAATGTCCTCAGAGTTCAGACAAATTTAATGTTTGCAGATTTGTTTTAGTGGCCTAAATGAGACTAGAATTCCAAACAACCATCAATAATTTATTATGTTCATAATACAGTGAAGGCTTTTTCTCACAGCAAATATTTTCTTTCTTATATTGATATAAATGACTGTGTTGATCCCCAAAGGAAAATATTTTCAGAGTCTGATGCTTTCTTTTTGAATAGTACATTGAAATCTCTCATGGGGTTACTCTGCTGATAAGCCATGCTGTCTTTGTGAAGAAATTATTAGTTCAGCTGAAGCACAAGTCCAGAAAAATAGTCTATGAACTGTTTCTTTGAACTGATGTCAGCTGAATTTAAACAATATTACTGAGTGAGAAAGGGAAGGAACATCGTGATCAGTTTTCCATCAATTACATTGACCTGAAATGACATAAACGTCACAGATTTTGGGAGATTTGTTGTCCTGCTTTTCTTCCTTCTTCCTGCAGTAAGGCTGTTTGCAATTTTCAGAGAAAGTCAAGCTTGTAAAGATGTGGGCTACTGATGATCTTTTCTGGGAAAGCTTTTCATTTGGGATCACATTTTCCTAACTAGAAATACAAGCAACTCAAATTAGAAAGAAATAATTTAGTGTTTAATGCTTTGGGTTTTATTAAATGATTGGTTTTGTCCTGGTAAGACCTTTCTGGTTTGCTGTTGATGATTTATTTTATTATGGATTGCAGTGTTAATAATTTGCAAGATTACCTGGTAAATGGAATAGATGTTTTAATTTAACATTTTAGAAAGAAAACAAAACAAATCAACATTAGAGACTTTGATACACAGGGTCATTGATTCATCTGCTAAAGCTGACAATAAACAAATGACTCATGCAAAAACGCAATAGCTCACTTCAAACATTTGGCCGACTGCTCAAGCAGTGCTACTGTATGTATGGTGGACCTGCTGCACTGCTTCTTGAGTCCCAAGGATATCACCAATGGTATTGTTTTAAACTGTAGCAAATAGGTATAGCTCATTAACCTGGATTTTGATGAAAAAGAGGGTACTTACTTTGCCACTTGCGCTATGAAATATTTTTCCACATTTATCTTTTGTAGGGTTTTTGCCCCTCTCATTTACATATAGAGTATTGCCGTTTGGGGCAGAATTACAGCTTTTAACCCTTTAAAAAAAACAAACCCAAAAACCCAACATAAAAAATTAAATCAAATGCCACACAGATTGGAAGTGAAACTCCTGAATACTTGTTCTTGAATCTTTTGCAGGCTTATTCAGTGACACTGATCAAATTACCTAAAGGACTGTGTTCATTTTAGGGTTCACAGTGGTTTGTGTAAATATAAGCCACGACTCATGCTCTTATCCACCTTTGGAGAAGATGGAAGTAACAGGAATCCAAGAGAAAATAGCACTTCCTGGCAAGTAGGCACATCTGGGATGCTTCACTAGAAGGACTGCAGCTCTCACTTTCAACCTGTTTCTATAATGAAAAGCATCAGGGGAAGATGACTTTACTGTTCTCAGGAGAAATACATCGTAAAGCACGCAGTGACTGAGCTGCAGCAGAGATGCTTGTTTTGCAGGAGTTCTGCATCTGTTGCTCATTGTCTGTCCATGAGGTGTTTTATGATCCTTGGTGGTGCATTCTGTGCAAGATGAATTTCTTTTCCCCCTCTAAGCTCATTAAAAAGCCCTGCATTTTCAGGTACATCTTTCTCACTCTGACACATATATACTTACATCTTAGTTTTACTACTAAACCCGATGTTTCACTGTTCACCGCTCTTAAATGGGTAGATTGTGGGTACATGAAACTCTGATCTAGAGTGTAATCTGTGTTTAGCAAGTGACTCTTTTAAAACAAATCAAAATCAGGATCTGAACATCACTGAACACAAAGGCAACTAGCTTTTGTGTCTAGCTATGGGTCCCAATTTTACAGTTAGACCTCCTTTGTATTTTCCTGAGCTGTTACAATACGAAACCCCTGTATCTGGTTAGGGTTAGTTTTAAGGAGCCTTGTTATCATATGAAATATGTTAAGTGCTACATGGTACAGAAGACTGTGTGCTGAATACTCCATTCTGCACATCTGTTTTTAACAGAGAAGTTGGTGTGTTTGGTTGCAGGTGCAAGGACGGAGCATTGCTACATTTTACTCTGATGACATTAACCAACATTTATGTTGTTTACTCTTACATACCAATGGTATACCAGAAGTCACTCCTGCAGGTCAAAGAATTACCCTATATGCATCTGGTTTAAGGACAACGAGTAAACCTGAAATTGCACAGGGAATCCAGCTGATATGAAAATGGATTCTTAACTGAGAATGGTTTTCCTTCTGCTTGTGCTGAGGCTAGGATCCAGTGTTGCAATGGTGGAAACTTAAAATTTAGAAGCTCATTTTAGTAGTGATGAGATTTTGTGCCAGCTGAGTTCCTTCTAGATATAAATTCCTCGAAAGATGATGTTAAATGCCTTGTTACTCATCCCTTCTTGCCCTTGGTTAGGATTGTGTAGCATCTACTGCTTTTTCAATCATTGTGGAAGTGATTGATGGGTCATTAGCCAAAACCACAGAACAAATTCTATCCCTTCAAAATGGACACTACAAAAATCTGGAGTCCGAGTTCTCTTCACTGTAATACTCCCACAGCAGTAGAATTTTCCTGAAGCTCAGTGTGTGCATACATGTTAAATCTAGAAACAATGTTAGGTATGGTGTAATAACTGAGATGGTTACTTCTAGCTGCAAATCTGGGGTTCAAACCTATTCGACAGTTTGATTCTGAGTTTCTCTGTTGCAAGCCTAAATTTTATCAGTCCTGTAGTCAGTGCTATTCTGGAAAGCAATGAGACTTGTGTCTATCTTGAACTTGATCAACAGTTTTTTGTGTGGCCACAGGGGATAATGGACATCAGGTGATGACTTAATTGGTAAGCGATGCCAGTGTATGTTTCTTTTGTATCAAGACTAAAACAAAATGGCCCTTGGGAGGCCATCTTCTGCTGCCTTCTCTGTTTTCAGGCCATGCAAGGTGTATTCTGCAAGATCTATCAGAGCAGAAGTTCTTGTTTCCATGCTTTAAAACTGGCCTTGAGAACACCTCTACTCTTTCACAATAGCATGAGTTCTCATTTTCTCTCCATCATCTTAAACCTGGCAGTGGGGAACTGAGTTGAGTGCTGGAAGTGCAGCAGGGGACAGAAGAACTAAAAACTGCCCAACTTCTGGGAAAACTTGTGCACTTGAGCACGCAGCACAAAAGCACATAAACATGCACACACCTACGGGTCCCATGTCCAGGTCCAGATGGGAACACAAGGATATGTCCAGCTCCCTTTTATTGCTTAAGAGAGAGGGTTCAAGGTGCCACAGTGTAAACAATTTATTATCATTCACTCTGTTATGGTATGCTGGTAGAGGAATAATTTAATACACTCAATTTTAAGGGCCAACACTATTTCAACAAGTGTCAAAGAAGATATAGTTTCTAAACTAAAAAAACTGTTGTCTCTTTTCCATTGTGCATAATTAAAATCATATACACTAGTGAGCTAAGATTGTGGTAGTGATCTTCTAAATATACTGCTATGTAATTCATAATAAAATCGTGTAAGATTGGAGCAAGGCTAAAAATTCAGTAGAAAAGGGATGAATATGATATATGACTTTATTATGGTGATATATTACTGATATGTATTAAGTACTGTTATAATACAGACCATTTTTTACTGTAGAGGCATAATAAGACTGAAAGTATATGAGAAAAGGAGACTTTCTTTTTTGTCATTTATATATTAAAAGCTTTAAAGCTTTGTGCAAGCCAGATTTCTGCATTTATGATGTAATAATCTAACGCTGGAATCTTATCAAGGGAAGTAGCGATATACTGGCATCGCTTGAACTCAGTGAGAGCATATAAACTCTGATCCTTCGTAATGATGAACTAAAACCAGACTTATATCAGGAGCTTAGTGCAAGCTATTCTTGCAACAATGTTATCTTATGTTGCCAAATTAAACCTTAGGTCACTGTTCCAATCACTATGACTGCAAGAAAATAACTAAAAACCAATAGAAAGGTAATAGAAAACTTAGAGAAGAAATTGAATTTACCAGAGAGAATTTCAGTTGAAAGAGTACTTTACAAAGGGCAAAATAATTAAGATAAATCTTGGACACCTATGAGGACTCTTTCTGGAATAATGTTTGGACCTAATCCTGCAAGCCCTTGATCATATAAATAATCCTGCCTTACACAAGGAGTGTCACCTGACGTCAGTAAAATGATGTGCAGAGGAAAGGATTACTCATGTGACTAAGGGTTTGTGTGTTTACTTTAATTAGTCTCTCTCTTCCCCCCCCCCTCCAAATGTCAGGAATAACTTCCCCAGTGTTTTTCTTCCCACACCCATTTTGTTCAAAATAGCACATGAAATACATAGTCATACACAAATTTATAGTGCCTTTTAATTCTGTGTAATTATAACAGGCATTAAAACCATTTACACATAGTCATAGGAAGGAATATAAAGGGACCCAGGTGTTCTCAACATCCTGGATGTAGCAACACTGATCTTTTGTTGAACAAGCTTATACTCCTCCCCCTCCCCCCAACTAATTGCAGTTCATCCATATAAAATCAAGAGAACTCAAGTATAACTAGACAGAACAAATGAGAGTGATCTTATATTGATATCAAAGATCTACTAATAAGGAGGAGAAAATTATAAACGGACCTGTCTTCTTGGACCAAGTTTGGTATGAATTTTAAATCAGCCACCAGAGAAGACTTGATAAAGTGTAATCAATCTCTGTTGTGTAAGAGTTTGATTTACAAAACAAGCCTACATCGGCTTGGGGTTACACCTAACTACTCTGATGTTTGCAGTATAACTATTGAGTGGACTTGTTTCCAGCAATTTCTTATCCCTGTGAGCAGCTGTCTAATGCTGTGCTAGTAATCATTCCAATGGATACTTTCACTAGCAAAAGTACGAGCTGATTTTGAGCTTTTGTCCTAGGTGATAACATTAGTCATGGCTGGGAGAAAGTGCAGAACAAGACCTGAAGCCTTCTTATAACTTGTGGGCAAAAGACTCCAACCAGAAAAAATAGAATATGAAATACATTGGTTCTTTAAGTGTATTTAATTGCTCTACGTGTAACAAAACATGAAGAACTAGTTCCAAATAACGTTATGAGACAGAATGCATGAATCTTCTGAATGGCTATGGTATGTGGTCATCTTGAAACTACCAAAATCAAACATTAAAACCAATGCCTTCAACACTGCCAGGATAAGTCAAAAGAGAAGAAGAAATTATTCTTTATTTCAGAGACCAGTAAGCTAGTCTTAGTAATTGATGCCTTTGTCACTTCAAGATTGTACTACTGTAAAACTGTTGCAGGTGGGGGTTACCTTTGGAAAATACACAAAATCTGTCTGTTCCAATCCATAGTGATCCACATTTGAGAAGCGCACAAGAGCAATGTGACCACAGGAACCCTGTGCCTTACACTGAGTTTTATCAGATTTTAGATCATCTAGAAGATATTAGTCTTAAAATCAAAAGCTTTTGAAATTGAAAATTTGCCTGATTCAGATGTCAGATATCCTACTCTGTAGTTTTCCAGACCTCTGTTGATACCCATGTTAAAAGTTGTTGTGTTACTTGCCACTTCCCAAGTTTCTAGTTTCAAGAGGGATGTTACAGGTCGTAGTTAATAATCCATCAATCACATCACTGAAATCCTTCAGAATCTGTCACCAGTCTGTTGGATGAACATGATCTGATCCTGATGTCAGGTCAGAGTTCATTTTTGTCTTTGTTCAGTAACCTTTTCTTTGCCTTTTACAAATTGTTCCTCAAAAAGTTTGTTTTGGCCTGCCTTAATTTTTTTTTTGCCTTTTTTTTTTTTTTTTTTTTTTTTTTTTTACGTTTAACCTGCCAGAGTTTGCAGTGCTTCCTGTTGTCTTCATTTGTACCCAACCTCAGGTTTTTGAAGGATGCCTGCTTAACAACTTCCCTTAGTCTGTCTGGCCATGCCTTTTTCTCTTATGTCTTCCTCTTGGAATTCCTTTTGGATAAACATTTGCTTTGTATTTCCAGTACAGTGCTCAAGTTGTCACAAAACCTGCAAATATTTCTCTGTTAGCTGCCCTTTCTCTCTATTTTTAACAAGTTCACCCACGTATATGTTGTCTCCTTCCTTAAACCTGTGGTGTTTACTTTGGCTTTTACTCCTGGAAGAATGCTGACTTTGTATAGGTTTACTGCCGTTGCAGCAGAGCAGCTCTGAGCTGAAATACACTCAACTGGGTCTTAGGCATTACTGGGGGGGCGGGAAACATATCTCCTTTTCATGGGCTCCCTATGCTGCTGTTCTGCAGATGTGTTAGTATTGCTGAACTGGTGGTTCAAGTAGATATCCAATGAGTGAAGGCTTTCTGTAAAATCAAAAATCTACTGCAGATTTGGAATAAGGAAATTGCTTGGAGAATTGAAATGCTAGTTGTTGTATTTTACTGCACTGGTGCCTAAGCTTTGCAGATAAGGCACAGGTCTACTTCACTGAATGCCTTGTGTCATTCTGGCAAATTAGCAAATCATCCATTTAAAAAATGAAAAAAGCCCCCCCCCCCCCCGAAATCCAAAGAACAAGCAGGGGGGTGTGAGGTTGGGTTTTGTTGTTACTGTTGCTTCGGGGTTTTTTTGTGGAGTCCCCGCTGGCAGATGGTAAGGCTTAAGGCCTCCTAAAAAAAACCCAAACAAAAGAAAACAAAACCCCAAGACCTCCAAACCCTCTTCAAGAAGACTGGCACATCTGATATTTGTGGTCTTTGCAAACATGTGAGATAGGAATTTGTGCAAACAAGTGTACAACGGAAATTTCTGTTGATTTTCTTTCTTCCTTATCTCGTTTTAACCTTTCTGTGTACTGTTTGTTTGGACACTATAAAGGGAAAGAAAGGTACATTGAAATCTTCGTAGTTCTTTTTTCAAACAGCTTGTAGGACCTAAAATATGCTATGAATCTCCTTGGAAGCATTAAGTTTACCTGACAACTTTGAAAACAAAAGATAAAATACAGACTGTCAGCGTTAGTACCTTCTGGCTGGTTAAAATCAGGGGCCCAGGACTTAGGAATACTTCATTATCTTTGATAGCTACTCTGCCAGCATCATGTATTCATATTTAAAAAAAAAAAAAAATCCTACTCTAGCAGGAAATGAATTTTCTTAGCAGATCAGACAGGTAAATAGATTTTAACATGGGTATGCAAATCCCTGCAAAAACTCAAGGAGTAAAGAAACTGAAGGAGGTCAAAACTGCAAGGTATTCCAAAGAACTATTTCATAAGTATTTGTGGAAGGTATTGCTGTAACCTGTGAACCAAAATACCCTTTGGGCTTAATAGAAGGAGTGAGGTCTCTAAGTTAGATGCTTCGGGTAGCTCAGGAGACTATAATGATTATACAGAGAGTTTCAGCTCCCAAATTAAGCTAAGAATAACTGCTTTGTGTAACAAGATGTTCCGTAGCTTTTTGTTTTCCTACACTTCAGTCCAGAAATTTGGTCAACAAGTAGGGACTTGTTTTCTCCTCATGGGAAATTCCTGTAGAAAAGCTTGCACTGGATTCCACCATGGTGCAGATTTTGTTTGGGTTTTTTTTTTCAGCTGAACCTTAGCTCAACCACTAAGTAAAACAAAAATAACAACTGTTTCTTTTTGGAATCAGGTTCAGCTTCTAGAAAATTACCAAATCAATCCTTGGGGCAAGTAGTAAAAGAAACAACATACCCTCATCTTTTGAAGAAATCAAAGTCAGGTGAGGGTAATTCATTGTTCTATACCAGGATTCCAGCCCTCTGTGACACTGGGTTCTAGTTTTGTCGTCATTTTCCACTTTCTGTGACTGTTGTTATTGATACTAGTTATTCAACTAGTGCCACTTACTGCAATTCCCTTATTTTCTTTGAATAACTGATACAAATAAACAGAGGAGGATTTTTTTTCCCCAGCCTTTGTTAGCAGCAAGCCTTTGAACTTCCATCCCATTCATAGCAACTGCAGTGAAGGGTTGAGTCAGCTGACAAAGCTGATATGCTGAATGCTATTGTAGATGACTTTACTGTATGTTTGAATGCAAATAATTAAGTGGTTTATTAGTCCTTTGGATGCTACTAAACAAAAGCTAGTATCTTTGCCAAGCATTGTGGTGCAAGTTGTTGTGTGTGCCCAGTCATCCTTATGCTGGAAAAACGTTGGGAGTTTCATGGAAACAAGTCAGAATTACTTTGCCTATACCAGCAAGCAAAGTCTACTGCCGTCTCTCTCTCCTAAAAAACACCTTGGAAGGTCTCTTTCAATGCTACTGACTTAGGCATGCTAAAAAGGAAAAGACACATGCGCAAAGTGGCATTTATCTCCTGCTCTCCAGATGTTCATAGATATTCTGCTAGCTCTTGCGTCAGACAGCAGAGCCCGGGCTGTGCAATAACTCTTGCATGGTGCTTCGTCCCTTATCGCTTAGAGCTCACCCAAGTGCTCGGCACCGACCTGCGCTGGATGTGATCGCTCCCCTGCATAGCCTCTGGGAGTCAGAAGACCTTCAGGTTCCCAGCCAGCAGGCACTTCCCTGCCCTCTGACACTTGTCCAGGAATCGCAACGCATACCCCCTGATGTGTACAGCCAGCAATCTGCCCACTGCACTCAGTGAAAAGAGAAGCAATCGCTGCCTCTTCTCCCAGTCTCCTAAAGAAATAAACGCCTTCCGCAGTGAGACCCATTATAAGACATGTCTCTGCTTTGTTGCTGCCCAGCACGTCAGTCTGTGCCTTCCTCAGGCTCCTTCTGCTCCTCATGTAGTCAGAGATCAGGTGAATCTGGTCTGGACCTGAGCCTTAAACTTTTCTGGGCTTTATAACAGAGCTGAAACAATGTTAATAACTTGGCAGGTTAACACTGATTACTTCCCCAGTTACCTTGCTGAAGATTAGCAGGAGTTGTTACCTGAACTTGGTGTTTTGGTTCTTCTGTAGAAAGAGGGTGTAAGTTGAGCAAGATAAAGCAGTATATTGTACTGATAATTTAAATTACAGTGGTGACTTTCTTTTTAGCCCACTTGTATAGAATTGCTTAATAGTCCAGCACAGGCAGGAAGTATCTTCCAATTTTTTCTTTTCAAAATCTTACTCACTGCACTACAATGGAAGTTGTTTATTTTTGAAACCATAATAACAACATGTATTTATCAGTTGTAGCTACAATGACCTTGAACTTCATTTTTAATGAATAATGAAAGTCAGCAGAATAGTAGCTCTTGATAATCTGTAAAAGACATTAAAAAAAAAAAAAAGAGAGAGAGGTTAGGTAAGGAAGGCACATAAAACCAGGTAATAGTCATTTAAAGAATCCTGTTATTACTATTTATATTGTTACTGGGAGCTAAACAAACTTAATATAGCTTTTCAATCCTTCTTTCAAAATTAAGTCTTGTGGGTTATTTTCTTAACTAGAGAGAAGGACAAAGATAAGCAAAATGGAAAAAAGTCGAACCAAGGTCAGAGATTTAGTCCAATATAAAAAGAGTGTAATTCAGTAGGATATTGAACAGTGTGTATTGAGGGGGAGGGAGAGTACATGTGTCAATGTAGAAATTAAGAAAACCATGAAAATTTTATTAGAATTGTTTTCTTTATAAACTTGCTGTAATATGCCTGCCCATTTCTTCCTTCCTTTTCATAATCTAGGTCTAACTGGTTAATTACTGTACAGGGTGGTTGCCTGTGGCTTTGTTCTTGTGGTCAGCTGCCTTTTTAATTGTCAAGGGCACCTACAATGCTGTCTAGGTACTGTTTTGGTCTGTAGTTAAAAAACCAGATAAACATAAGTGGAAGTTCTACTTGGAAAAACTCTGCTGTTCACAGAAAGTGTATTTATAAACTTCACTCTTGAATAAGTCTGAGCAGTTAACTCTGAATTTGCATTCTGCAAAAAATCTTACAAGTTACTTATCAAATCAGAGAGCAAGAAAAAATGTAAAAGGGACTTGGAACCAAACTTACTTAAATTGTAGTTTGAGAAATTAATTTTGACTAGCAAGCAAATATGTAAAACAAACTTATCAAAAAGCAAAAATAAGTATTTTTTTTTTAATTTAAAAACAACCAAGAAAATCTCAAACAGACATACAATAAAGAGGAGTGATATATTGTTGGATGAGCTGTGCAGTAGGTATTTCACTGAGTGGTATGCAGCACTGAACATGTGACAGAGTCTAAAATCATGCTGGACGTTTGCAGAGCCTCTATGCTCTGCAATGAGGACATAGTGTAGCAAAATACTGATTTACATGTATGTATGCTATGCACTCCCTCTTCTGGATAATCTTGTAGTGGCTGTGCTAGTGGAATTTCCTCCCTAATCTGCTGAGCCTAAAAACTCATCAGGGCTGAAATTATGGCTGCATATGTGCTGTTACTAGACTGTGCTTGCTAAAAATAGGAGCAAGTACAGGAGGAGCAAGCAAGCACAGCAAGCAATAGGAGGTCTATGAGCTCCTAGGTCTTATGACCTCTAGGAGGTCTTATGACCAGATCACAAGCATATAGGTTGTTATCATTTGTTTGGAAGGCTTGTATGTCTTGAAGGTAATGGTAGCACACAGGGGACCTGACCAAGTTTAGGCAGGTGCTGTCAGAACCAGCATTTTAGCACTGACCACTTCAAAAACCGAAAATCTGGATCCAAGTATGGTGGCTGACCTCTTCCTTTGTAATGAATCACACTGAAACAGTGTTTTGAATGCCCTAGGTGCCAGGCATCCAAAACTTTGATCACAATTTGGGCACTGCAGCTCAGACTAATCACTGTGAAAATATGATTTTCATTTAGGAAAACAACTGTGATCTTGCAGTTATAGCATCTAAAAAAGATAGGACTTTGACCCTTTCCTACCTCTGCCACAGACTGCCTGGCTGACTCTGGGCATGTCATCTGGTCTCTTTTTGCCGTAATTCCCTTCCTGTAAAACAAGACTGACCACATTTCTGGTTACCCTCTGAGGAAAATGAAGCCACATACTTGAGGTAATTTGATATATGGCATTATGAGCCGTAAACAATCTTGTCGGGCGGAGAAACAAAAATTTTTATATGAAATATTCTTATCCATTAACTTCATTTATTTTGAGCTGACTGTTCACTTTGGTTGGGGAGGGACTTCACAGTATCTCTTCTTGTAATCTCTGTGTTACAACCCTGCTGCCTTCCAAGCTCCACAACTAAGCAAAAAGCCCCAACTCTCCATTGCTCTCACGGCTTCTCCACCTGAAGCACACTGATAAGCATTGCCTAATTAATTCCTTAGGGTTGGAGAATATACCAAACAATTTCTTCCTCACGCAGATACTTTGTACCCTTCCCTACACACTCCCAACACCTTTAGCCTCCTCCACTCTCAGACTTCCAGAATTTTCCAGTCTTAAATGCATTTGAAGAAAACAGAATTTGGGGGTAATCTGTTGTTCGGTCCCTTCCTTCCCACACTCCTTACGGGGTTACAGATGTTTTAAGGCACTTGTATCTCATATGCCCTCCCAAATAACAAAATCATTAATAACAATCTATTTTCAAAGTGTAGTTAAGACATCAAAGTCCTATTTGGGCCATGGAATTTCATTGCTAAGCATTGTGCTGCTGACAGAAGGGAATGTTTCAATTTGAAGCCCATGAGATTTACAGGAATAAAGTAAAGCTTTGCTTTAGGTTTTCAAAAGCCCAAACTATGCCTGTGCAGCCATTATACATGACAGAATGATTATACTAAAAAAAAAAAAAAATTACATATCCAATCTTCAGTATTTTGGCTGCAGGCAGTTCAGCTCTGTCTGGTTGAGTGCACGTTGCATGTTCTTCCTTTTGATACACAAACAACTCTAGGTTAGTGATGAAAGGGGCAGGGGTCTGAAATCACATTAGACTGTTTTCTCACTGTGTTTAGACAATGCAAGAACATGCACTGCATAAAGAGGAATCTCTGTGGATCATCAGTCGCTGTAGGCAAACCCAGTCTCCCATTGCTCTCATGCAAAATTAGAAATATTGGTTCATAATATGTTGAAAGGTTTCTGAAAAAATGACGGAGTCATCAAACATGTGGACTTGCTTTCTATTGAGGCATACATCCATCTTCTGCAGTCGTGTATCAGGCCCAGCTAAACCCATACAATTTCTAAGGTAAAGAGCTCAATAATTTGGTAAGGGTTATGTTGATGAAATCAAACTGTTACTTACCTGCCTGCTGCATTTATTTACCTGGAATAAGTGTTTATATACAAGTAGGTGAATTGCTCAATATTTTTAGCATGATATTCTTCTACAAGCAATTAAATCTACAATCTACCTTCTACAAGCAATTAAAACACAAGGCTCTGAAGAACAGCCACTTCTTTCTACCCACTTCAGTGAAACTATACTGGTGTTTGAAATGCTTCATGTCCTACAGATATAACTGATACAGCTGAGGACTCGTTAACCCTTTGGCATGAGTAGACAGAGTTTGGGGTCTTACAGATTATCTGATGTGAAAGGAGAAGTTTGTGATCAAGTCAGGTACATCCTTATGAACTAGCAAGGCTGTATCTAGGTATATATAAATCCCATTTTCCAGAGTGCTGGAGGATAATTTTCTTGTTTTTTTCTTTCAGCTGGTCTTACTGATCCATAACATACCATTGAGCCACTCGTTCAAAGTCACACTGCAGGCAGTCCTCACTCAACCTCTTACCTCTGTCACATACATACCAGTCTTGCACACAGATGTGTATAAGGTGACATGTTTGTGTACTGCATACACACACTTGTATCTGGGTTCCCAACAAAGCTGCTCATCTGCAAGCTTCAAATTCCCAAATGGACTCACATGGGACTGTAGCATTTTCTGTCATTTATTTTAACCAGCTGCTTCTTACTGATGCCTTGCGCCTATGGTAAGTGAAGGACAAGTGTTACACATGCTAGCCTTGGCAGGGCTTGAAATTTTTTCCAACAGAGAGCTGGTTTTGTTCCAGGTTTACCAACATCTCTTGCTTATGTTGTTGCCTGTTATTTCAAAGTGTTTTGAAATAAGCTAGCACTCTTCCTGAGCTGGATTTACTGTGTGCAGAAGTAACAAAAGTAAAGGAGAAGAATAACTACAGCTCCTGTTAGTCAAATGTGGAATGTATGCTATAAATCACATGTGATGTGGTCACTGCTGCACAGGTAATACACTGGACTCCTTTCTCTCTCCCTATTTTGTTACCTCAAATCCTTTTTTTTCTTTTTTTTTTTTTTTTCCTCCTTCTTCTCCTTTCTGCCCTTCCCTCAGCCCCCAAAGGATTTCTGTTTTCTTTGCTCTGCTCTGCCCATGGTTGTCTACCCTATTATCTGCTGAGGAACAGGATGCTTTGGCTGAGCTGAACCACTCCTCATGTGAGGAAAGGCTGGAGTAAATATAAAACTGTATTTTGAATACAGTCTTTCTCCAGTGAAATCAACTGGAGGTTAGCTACTGACACTAGTAGGATGTATCTAGACCTCTTCAGGTTCTCAGCATCTGACTTTTTGCAGTTCATGAAACTCAGCTTGAAAAAAGGGTGTTTGCTACTTCCTAATGCAGGGATGAGCAGTGAGTTACTTCAGCTTCAAGGGCCTGAGAACTCAGGTGATTAATAGCTGACTTTCCAACCTCTTGTAACATCTAAACAGTTGTGAAGTGAAAAAACAAAGCCCCATGCTAAGGAAGGAGGAGGAAGTTCAGACTGTTTATGTGTGGTTATGGCTTCCTTTTTTTCTTCCTATTTTGCTTTATGCCTGTTTGTTTTTTTCCAAGTTGCAGAAAGCAGACTTCACAGTGCTGGCAATAATATTCACTGAATATGCTGGAAAATACTGTTAGCTTATTTTTCTAGGGATACAGAGCTGTGCTTGCGTTTTTCTGAAACCTGGCCTTCTATCAGAGGTCCTAAGACCTGTTATAGAATACAAATAGAATAGAACTGTACAGAATATAAAATATGTTTTAGTTGCTCAAGTGGATAATTTCAGTCCATGACAGGTAAAGGCCAGTTTCAAATTGAATTAGCTGTTCTCAAACAGTGAGTAAATAATTAGGCTGTGTGGGAGGGGTGGGGTACACCCTTACACGGACAGTACTTTTCTATTCAGTATGCTCTATCTTTACTGGGCCCAGCTTCAGATGTTTTTCTCTCCTAGCATACTCTGTTTATAGCTCTTTTGTGACTATGGTCAAAGGCCTCTCCTCCCACTTCTCTGTCTAGTTCATATCACATTTAGTTTCTCATTTCCATATACTCCCTGGCTCTATATCTTCAGATGACGTGTAGTATCTTGCAAACATTAATGCTGGTCTTCAGTAATATATGTCTTTTTTTTTTTCCAGGTTCCTTTTCAGTGTAGGGCCACCAAGGGTTTCTTTCTGGACTCTTCAAGCAAAGCTCAAGCAAAGTAAGTCACTTATCTTCTGGGATGCACTGAACACTCATTGTTACAGTTGTCTAAATAGATCTGAAGTTTGCTCTCTCTAAAATTGCTGGTCATGCCTCTCCTTGAGTCAGCAGCACTGACTGTTATGTGACTTCATTGCCAGCCAGATGTGGGAGTTGATCTGACTGGAAAGCAATTATTTTTTTTTTTCCTCTGTTAATTAGCAGATGGATCCACTGACTTGGGACAGCTCTGAAGGCAGGAATAGGGAAAGGTGGGTACATGCCTTTTTTGCAGCACAGAATTTAAATTGGCTTAAACCATTTATAAATAACACACCTATTCTCACTCATAACTTTGCCTGTTTTAAAGAAAACATTGACCATAAGAAAATGTCTTCTTGCAGGTGCAATCACAATGCCTAACTCAGAAATCAGCTTGTGTTTATTGCCTATATGGAGGAGAAGGAATTCTGCAGCCCATTGCTGATGGTTAACACATTATAACTGCTAAGTCAACAACAGTGTAAGTCCTATATCTTTTTATGTTGCTATTTTCAAACTTATGTCTTCCAATAATGAGGCTCCAATAATTTTTTTCAATGAAAATTTAGATTCTGTATTCAAAAAGCTGGGAGCAGGTGAAAAGCAAGAAATACTGCAGTAGCTAGAAGGTGTAGTAACACTAGGATGTTTTAACACTAGGGTGTTGTAATGCTGTTTGTAACGCGTGAGGAGGAGGGTGTTGACATCCAAGTGGAAGAGACAGACTTGATCTTGCTGCAAGCAAGAGGACAGGGCTGGTATATAGTAGAACCAACACTTCAGAGCAACCTTGTCAGAGTGGCAAAAGGCCACTTCTCTCAATCTCTTGTAATTGCACATGCTTGTATTCCACTGTAGTCTGGTTGTAAAAAGAAGTTTGATAAAGAGCTTAGCACTTAGGTGAACAACTTGATTGCTTTTACAAAATAATAACTTAACTGCAAAATTGCTGCATGCGTGAAATACATAAAACCTTGGGAGATGCAGTTGGTTCCTTCTACCTTCCCCAGTTCTTGTCTTAAGAAAGTCACTCTGTTCTGCCACTGGTTTCTGAGGTTTTGTGAGCCAAAGGCTGAGTAATGATGGCTTAAGGCATGGCTTTGAGCCCTTGCATGTTGGCATGATGTCAATGGGGTGGAGTGCAGGATGTAGGGTTGCAAAGGTCTCAAAAGAGCTATCGCTCCTTGTGGTGTGTTTGGCTTTCTGATGACCTAAAGCCATTCTCCACCCATCTATGAAGTAATTTGTCTGAATTATTTGCTTGGATGTCAGTTAGAGTAAGAAATATCCCGGTGGTCTAATTCTCTCCTTTTAGTGACCTAATAACAAATTAGGAGTTTTGTTCAGATAACTCAAAAGGATTTTATTAGCATAGTGCTTATAATAAGGCATTTTAACAGAAATGGAAGGATGTAGCTTAAGTCAGAGCTGTACCAGGGTCACCTAGCTCAGTTTCTCTTGAGGTTACTGTGTACAGTGTGAATGGAGGAGTGTGTTTTCTGCCTAGGGGAAATTAGTCCCAGTTTTCATGTTTTAGGGTATCATTTTGTTGAGGTGAAATAGAGACATACCTGGATATGTATTTTTGGTGGATATAGGCTATTTAGTGCATCTTCTAATAATAATGCATATCACTTTGTTTTAAGAGAGATAAATAAACATGGTTCATCCCCTTTTGTCTTTGTGTTTGCAGTGTCTTCCTGGGGAGTGTTGGTTAGGTACTTGCCACGGATTGTGCAATTAAAACACAGTACATCTTTGTATATAAAGTGAATGACCTAGAGCATTACGGAGCATTACTGTACTCTTTAAAATGAATCTACAGGCTCTGAAGACTATTTCTGTAGCACTAATTGTCCTCCTTGTATTACATGTACATGCTCTGAAACAGCACCTGCCTTTGGTCTTGGAGTTACAAAGCCATCTCTGATCATTTTGAGGTGGTAAACTGCGCCTTGAGGGTTGTGGAAGTGTACTGTTGTTACTGTAAGTAACGGATAAAAGCACTGGCAGAAGTAAGGCTGTAACTCTTAAAATTGTGCAATGGCCAGACTGTTATTTTTCCCTGAGGATAATTTGAAAGAAAAGAAATGTTTATGCTGGCTTTGAAATGTTTCAGTCAGGTCCCAAACCACTGACCTCCTAAAAACAAAACGGAAATATGCCAACAGCTCACTGAAAAAAGGCCATTCCCCAAGCATGTGCTAATACCAGTCAGTTTGGCTGAATACTCACAAATAATAAATAAAATGAGCCACATGTCTTGTTGAATCACAGAGCAATTAGGAAATTTGAATGAAGGTTTGCAGATGCTGGCTTTGCAATTTATGGTTTGCACATTCCTGCTCCTACACTTTTTAAAGACTAAATGAGAGTATTAGATCAATGAGGGCTGTCAGCATATCCTAGTTGCCCTAATATCCTTACTTTTAGCTCTTAATATTTCTATTTTGAGTAAGTGTTTAAATAGCGAAAGAGAGGAATTTCATGCCTTCTTGCTGAATCAGCAAAGCCTTAAAATCTGTTGCTTTTCAGTTATTTATAGCTAGGGTTGTCTCCTCCCCAACACTTCACTCTTGGATCCTGTAAATCCAGCTAAGAGTCACATAAGACAAAAGAAGTCATGATGATATGAATTACAAAAGCCCTTGAACTTCTAGTTTTAGACTTGTATTGCCTATATGACTTTGTTACCTTTTCCTCTTGCTCCCGTTGCCTCAGTTCTTCTCTCCCTGACCTGACCTAAAATGGTTCCTCTTTCCCTCTGTTCTGAAGGCTGCCAGACAGCAGATATGGTCCTGCCCACCAGTACTGCTTTCAAATGCTGCAGCTCATGGCAACTTTTTTATAAGTCTACTTGTTGTAAGTAACAAACAGCCATGAATCTCTGTTCTGCCCTAACAGACTAGGGTAAACAGTGGGCAGAGAAAATGTTAATTGGAGTCTTGACAGCTTTAGCTTATTGGAAAGGAACAGAGTTAAAGTGCAAATGGAGAAATGTTCTCTGAACTGTGCTTTCTCTTAATACTGGTGCAAGAGAATTGAGGATGTCTATTGCCTGTAGCATGTAATGGCTGCCAGTGTGTTGAGGAAAGACTTTGCACAAAGGACTTTGAATTGGGCTTTCACTTGGATGCCTTCCTACTGTAGGCTGAAGGAGAAGTCAAACCAAGGAACGAGAAACAACACAGTCCTGAGAAGTATGTGGCTTTTGTCTCCCCACAGAAAGCTGTATCACTGGAAAAGTACTTCATTGTTTAGGGCAGCAGCTGACTGTAAGCAGCATGATTGCTGTGGCATTGATGGTTTGCTTTACAGGATGGCTGCTGTAAGGGAAGGAAGGGAGTGGGGTGTGTAGAGCAGGATCTGCCTCCACTTTTATATCTATTCCTGGTAGTAGGATCAACAGGCCAACTCTAAGTCTTTCCTTTTGGCTTTCCATACCACCTCCCTCTCCCCATCTTATGGTGGAAAAAGAACCATTCCTCAGCCTTTGAATACCAAAATCCAGTTTTTGCTATGCTTCTGGTGTAGAAATAAGGCTTCCAGCAAAGGCTGGGCAAAGGGCCGAAAGCACAAAGGACCCCTGGCAGAAACCAAGGCAAATCTGGTTGTGTGGCTCCAAGAGCGAGTGGGATGTAGACGTGTGCATTGCACAAGAGGTCTGCTCTGGAGATCAGAAGTGAGCTCTTCATCTGGGCAGGATTTGCATGTGCACAATGTTCACAAGTGCTTCTTTTTGCACACTCTCACACAGTACTTCTAACAAAACACAGAGAAGATCATTTGTGGGTGTAGGAGTTTTGTTTGAGTGTCTCTGATCTCTTTGTACCTGCAAATCAAGGTTTAGTTCCAGATTTCATGTTTGCTTACCTACTCACAGGGTTGTTCCCTAACCCACTGTTTAACATACTTTCAGAGTGATCCAGCAATAGGCAAATGTTTTACCTTAAGCCACTAAACTACTGATTTAAAAGTAGAAAAGCACCAGCTTCTGGGGTTTAGTCACTGCAATTTTCCATCTGTTGTCAATTATAATTGTAGGGCACATAAGTCTTGATCAGCAGGGGCAAAAAAGTTGCTCTTTCAGTTTCTTATGTACCAGAAATTAAAAACCAACTTGCATTTGTTTATCAAGTTTGTGATCACAACTATGGGGCAGTGTCAAGCTCTGAGTCCCCCTGGCTGGCACAGAGCACTTTTAAGAAGCTCTATATAATGTAGCTGCCTCTGCACTAGATGAAATCTTCACCTTGCAATGGTTATGCACATAACCGGTTGTGCGTCCTACCTATACATGAGGCTATTAAGATACTCGAACAGAATTATCTTTTTCCTCTGGCAGTGATAGTGTATCTGCAACTGTTCCTATCAGTAAGGTACTGCATACAGATCCTGGTAAAATATTATTTGAAACCAGGTAGATGAAAGGAGAAACACCAAATATGGGCACACTGTCTGGCATCTGAAACTCATTTTCCATTGAGATGAAATTCATCTGCCATTGAAAATCCCTCCAAAACAGATGTCAGCACATAAAATTATTTTTAAACTTGTCTGCTGTATTTTCAATTGCAGCAAAATGAGATAAGACTTAATGAGTTGTTTTGAAATGCAAATACATCTACATTTAAACAAAATAGAGCCAAAGTGTCACCCCAGCAAAGTCTAGGTAACCTCATCTACTGATTAAGACGACTTTAGTTTTAAGGATGAGATGACTTGTACCTCTTTGGATATCTAAAAACTGTTTGTTTAAGGAAGGTAAGTAGTTTTTCAAATAGCATACCATGAGTTTGGAAGTGAGGTGCTTCTGTACAGTATGTTATCTGTATTTGTTACAGTATTATATCAAATGTATTGGAATAAGTCCTGTTGTGTTTGTCTAATCAAACTTATTAGTAAGTAAGCAAGGGAGAGGGGAATTTCCCTTTCCACAGTACATCACCACAGTCTGGTACCTGACTGGGTAAGCCAAACAATCTGGTTTTTCAAGTTTGATATTGTGATGAAAATAAACAGGCCTTGGGGGAAATGACTGATGGAACATTTTCTACTCTTTTCCTTCACAATTTAGCATATCTGAGAAACTGGTTATAAACCAAATTATATGGGTATCTGGCAGTCCTGACACAGACTTTCCCACAACGCTTTCTTTAGGTTTCCACCAATTGTGCTAGCACTGCTTGCTCTATTTACAGCTGATTTTTTAAAAAAACCCAATCAATCAAACAAACAAAACCCCAAAACCTAGTTATGAATTATTTTCTCAGACAAATGATTTTTCATCATAATGCCTTGAACTCTTCCATATCACCACAGTTACAAAATCAGCTGCATTAATTTTATTAAATACTCTGTCGAAATCAGTACTGAGATTTTTTACTTCACTGAATGGGCATACTGAGGACATTTGCACATTTGAATGATTCCAACGTCCTTTGACCAGCATCTTCCAGAACACAGTGAAAAAGGAAATGAAAACCTTTCTGTGTTACATGAAACAGTAAATTGTTCATTGAAACACAGAATAGGAGTTGCAGTCTACCCATCTGATTGTCCATCCATCTGACATACTAGTTAGATGATCAGGCTCACAGGGACATGGTTAATAGATGGTTCTCTACCTGGAGGCTGATAAAAAGTGGAGTACCACAGATAACCATCCTTGGACCTGTCCTGTTTAACATCTTTATCAATGACCTGGTGGAAGCTATGAAGAGCAGTCTCATCAAGTTTGCAAATGGCATCAAACTGGGGGTTACCAGGTGACAGCCTGAGAGCAGGGCTGCCACTCAGAGCAAGCTAGACAGCCTGGAGGGGTGGGATGAAATGAAGCTTCTGAAATTCAGGTCAGTGCAAAGCCCTGCCCTGGGAAAGCAGTCTTTGGCAGTGATCCAGCCTGAACCTGCCTGGCTGGGGGCAGCTCTACAGAAAAGGTGCTGGGGCCTGGGGGCATCAAGGAGAGGGGAGCCCATAGTTCCCTAGCAGCACTGAGGGCAGCAGCATCCTCAGCAGTGTGAACAGGAGCATAGCCAGCAGATCAAGGTGGGGGTTATCCCCATTCTGCTCAGCACTCAGTAGATCACATCCAGATAGTGTGCCCAGTTTTGGGTTCCTAGTACAGGAAAGACTGTAAACGGAAGTGAGTTCATTGGAGGACCTCCAAGATGCTCAGGGCTAGAGCACTTCCTGTGTGAGGACAAGCTGAGGAAATTGAGGTTGCTTAGCCTGGAGAAGAGACAGCTTTGGGGGGCATGTCACAGCAGCCTCCAGTACCTATGAGGAGGTTATTGAGAAATTGGAGTTCTTCACTGTAGTGCAGGGTGGGAGGAGCATAACTTCAATGTGAGAGGTTCAGACTGGATATAAGGAGTAACTTTTCCACCATGAAGATAATCAAACCTTGGAGGCTGTGCAATCTCCATCCTTCAACATTTTCAAGACCCTACTGGATGAAGCCCTGAGCAGTCTGGTCTGACCTCAGAGCTGACCCTGCTTTGAGTAGGAGCTTGGACCAGAGACATCATGAGGCTCCTTCCAACCTGAATGATCACATGAAAATTACAACTTGGAAGGATCTCTGGAGGTCAAGGTGAGCTTAGATAAGGCTCAGTTGAGTTCTTAATATCTCCAAGCATGGAGACTCCACAACCTCTCCAGGTGACTTGTGCCACTGTTTGACTACTCTCAAGCATGACAAGACTCTGCAGGTAATTGGGATTTGTCACATACTTCATGTCTTTAAATAAAAGTTTTGGTAATATAGGTCAAGGTGAGGTCAATACAGATAGGTAGGGTAGGTAGCATCAGTATAGATAATGTGGCACAAAACTTCAAGATACTCTTAAGAACTGAAATAAGATTAAAAGTTTGCATATTATTATTATCATTGCTGATCTGATAGTTAAATTGTCTTTCTTTCATGTGTTTAGATGCATTATCATAGTACACTTATCTTGTTTTCTCTCTGATCATTTCCTACTATCTCCATGGTTATACAAAGCCACTAACGTAGTGGATTCATGGTGGATCTGCAGCTCAGAGAGCTGCCAGAAGTGAGTAAAGTCTGCAAGCAAATGTTTTCCTCAACTAGTGCAGATGTAGTGCTAGCAGTTGTGCTTTGCATTGGAGTTGATACACATTTATTGGGTATGGTGAAAGGCTGGGGGAGCTTATATTGCCTCAAATGGTGCTACACTGGTCCAGGACAGTGGGTCTGAGTGCCAAGGGCATTTGACTGGTGCTTTAAAGGAGTTTTATGTTGGAAGCAGTACATACATCTGAAAGATTTTATTTCCCACTCTGCATTGCACTGAAAATTTCTTTTCTATCATATAACTAACACATAGTTTAACAAATCATTATGTGGTATCTGGGGAAAAAACAGGTCAGTGGAAATGCAGAGACTGAGGATCATTTCCATAATCTTCATTAATCCTTTCCTTTGAAGTAAAAATATTCTAAATGGCAGTAAATGTCCTTACAGCATTTTGGCACTAGCAGCCAGCCTGTGGTGTCTTGAAATTCATTGCTGCATATGAATAGATATGAGTGGCTAATTTAGAGCAGGGGGTTATAGTTCCACAGGGACAACGCATAAGAAAGCAAAACAATGGCTTTGCGTGAGACCCTGTTAAAACCCTGTAAGAGTTTTTCTATAAATAGTGTGTTGTTTCTCTCAATCTTCTTTGAGAAAATATTAAATCCAGCAGGGCTGGCATATAAAATCCTGACTTATGAGAACTACAAATGCTGTTTCTTTCTAAAGAGATGCTAGAAAGGGGCATAATCAGTAATTAGGGTTGCTTAAGGGTGGTCACTGATCTGGGAGATATGAGAGGTAATGTGTTGTGATGGACAGTTTGCATGTTTTGAATGACACTGTGAGAGTCCAGCATGGGAAAGAAAGCACAGCAGGAAGAAAGGGAAGTACCAGCCTTTTTGCAACAGCTGACTCTTCATGATTTAGTAGCAGTGCTGTCATGCCTGCAAGGAAAAGCAAGCCAGGTGTGAAGGTAGAGTCAATATCCCCTAGCAGACCAATTACTGTAACTGGGGAAAAATAGACAAAGGTGTAGTAAGACACGCAGTTCTTGAGGTTTTGATGAGGCAGCACTCTGATTGCTTTTAGCTCATTAAAAGCATTAGCTGGTAAGGGGTGCTCCAGAGTAGAGCACTTTTTAGCCAGGTTTGACAGTTTGGGCCTGTAAACAGTATCTAGCTAATGCAAAAGGCCTTATCTGAAGTCCATGAAATAAGTGGAAATAAATAGATTGGTTGGTATATCTATGATCTGGCAGTGGTACATGACGTTTATGAATGCTACTACTGGTAAGATGGAAGAGAAGAGAAGAGCAGGTTCTTGGAGAAAATGTGGGAATCCCTTGCTAGTAGAGTTAGCCCGAGGAAGACTTGAGTTTGTATGTGTCTAGGCTTTTGCCCTCTAAAGATAAAAAAACCAATCTATGTAAATCGGTTGTTGAGACTGAATGGAAATTCTGGCTCTTTTTTTTAAGTAAGAAGCTGTGCGAGGAGCTGGAGACAGTGAATTTTCCTCCACCCTCTTGTTACAGATCATAATTGGTCCATTTGTATGTACCCCCAACTCATCAATCTCCTCTGAATCCTCAGGCTGTCTGCAGAGGTCCTTCAACCAGCTGTGTGTACTAACCAGATCTGAAAATACCTTCCCTTTTTATTATTTTGAGTAATTTTACAAAAAACAACAGGTTATTGCCCATTGCAGCCTAGAAGGTTTCTTTGCCATTTTAATGCACTATGTCGGACAGATTTAAAAGTTAAGATGTTATGAAACAGGTGGAGAAAGACCACTTAAATGCAAGGCTTCCTTTCTTTTGGCCAATTAATATTAGTGAGATTTAGGACTCGCCTTTGCAGGAACACTCAAGCAATAATCTAAATTAACTAAAAATGTGATTTTAACATGGATTAGTCAAACTGCATTAAGCCTCTGGGTGGTTAATCATAGTCAGAATTAAACTGGCCTTAATTTGACATAGCTGGCTTCATTTCCAAAGTCAAATTAAAGTTACTTGACTTCTGAATAGAGATTTTATTAATCTGCTTTAAAATTTAATTTCTTGAATGTCCCTGTTTACACAAGCTCTTGATAAATACAGGAGCTTTAAAAAGAGTTACTCCTGTCTTAACTTGGTTGAATCACCAGCATTGGTTATTCCCATGTTTGGAGGTGTGCTAGCTTGTTCTCTTGCTGTACAGTCATTGGCCACCTCCTTTGTGGGTTAAAGAGGGAGGATTTTCCCCTTTTGCTAAGAAATTTTTACAGGTGCTCAAAATGTTTTCTTTCTTGTCCTCATTTTCTAGGACAGTGAATAATTACCAATATTCTTACCCTGAAGATATTTATAAACTCTGATTTATTTCTCTTGAGCCACTTGGCAATCCCTTCAGCATCACTTGTTTCATAGCTTCCTACCAACGTGATCTAATTAATGCTTTTGCATTTGGCTTCCGGAAAGCATAACCTTATCACTGCTCTCTTCAAGGTGCAGGCTGCTTCCAGGATGTACTCAAGGTAGTGCTGATGAGTGAACCTCAATACTTCCAGATTCTCAAAGAGTTTGGATAATCATCAGAAAGTTTGGATGTTTATCTGAACCTTATTTAAGCCCCTTGGGTCTGCAAATTTAGGTTAGAAATCTTTTATGTAAGACTCCTGGTATTTCCTGTTTCTGACAAGGCCAAATACGTTCAAGTATCTCTTTGAGGTGATATTTGCATCCTGTTTTTACCACCGTTACAAGGTTATCAGGTCACCAGTTCTTGGATTCTGGTTCAGGAAAAGCCTTAAACATATTCTTGGTTTTAAGTATAAAATAAAACAACAAAGACTAGAAAATGTGCTTTAAAGGAATGAGATAGAAAATAGGAAAGTATATCAAAGACAAAAAGAAGTTATGACAGCTGGGGTGCACGTGACTGATTTGAGACAGCAAACATCTGTAGATCATGAGCCGTTGATAAGTTTGTGGGAGAAGAGGAAAGTTACTTATAAAAGACAGATAAATTGAATGAAAAGATGAATTAAGAATGTAAATGAACATGAGAAAGTGCATTTATGTACATCTTATGGTTCACATTAAGCTTTACCAAGAGAGAAGGAATACAAATATTATATACAGAAGTATGGGAACTGATAAAAAAAATGCATTCACCTTTGTTGAAGATCAGAAAGGAATAAATCTAAACTTACAATACAAAAATACATGAGCTGTAAGGGCTATATATTACCCTCTTTTTCCTCTTGAATGAACTTGGCATCTTAACCAGGCCTCAGAATTCAGTCTTGTGGGTACTGGAAATATGTGTTTTCTGGGATTTCTAAAATTACAGGCCTACATTTTAGGACATAATTTATGTAGGAGTCACTTTAGGATTGAACTGCTAAAGAGCCAGAAGAGAAAGCATGTCTAATCATTCCCCAAGATACTCAGATTTTAGGAAGTGCCTTGAGCAAGGACATCGTCATCTGAACTCCTAATGCAACCATCCTGGCTGAGGCTTTGTGAGAGAAAGGTGCAGTTGTAGAGCAAAATATTAATCTCAGCCAAACTGAGAACAACAAGAAAAGAAGTTTTCTTTGTGAACCTAATAAGATTTTTAAAACAAGCTAACTATTGAAGGAGTATCTGAAATTTGCCTTTGAACGAGAATAGCTTTCATGTAAACTCAACTGAAGTCTTCTATGTGATAAAGTAAACAACTTTTTACCAAATAGATATTATTTTAATCTTTGTCCTTGAAGTTAACAAATTAACTTTCTCTGTGATTTCCCCATTTGTGACAGCCTCTGGCTGTGTTTTTACTGTCGTAACAGCTTCTGGCAGACTGTGTGTCTCTCACATTCACTACAAAGTAAACAGGAATTTTTTCCAAGGGTAACTGGCCGCGCTCCAGTGGAAAAATGCAAGTTATTCATAAGTTCTGGTAGGCTCATTTGTGCTTAATATGGTCTGTTTTTATTGTGGATTTTATGAAGAAAAAAAAGTTGTGACATTTTTTCAGTCCCCTGGGATTATTTTCTCCAAACATGTGGGAAATAATTACCTCTCCCCCTCAACCCCCAGCACATAGTTACATTGCTATTTGTCCTGATTATGTTCATCTTTTTTTCCACCTTCGGTCAAAAGAGGCTGCCAGAAGGTTACCAAGATGTGACTAGGACATGTCACACTATTTTGAGGACATAACTGATGTTGCAGACATGCACAGCAATCCATCATGGTTCTGGTGAAGGTCTGCTGGAGTGCCAACAGCATTGTCTGCCCTGCAGATTCCACTTCCCAAGCACAGACAGCAGCGGCAGGAAGGGTTTTCTTTATGTCTGGCATAACCCTGGCAGAAAAGGGAGAAAAGTACTTTAGGGGTTCAAGCAGATTCAATATTAATGAGACAGATCAGGATCAGGTGAATCCTGCTCAGTGCCTGTGTCTTTTGTGGCCTGTGGCACCAGCAGGTCCCAGGTACCCATGCAGCAAAACTCGGCTACTGTGTTTTTCCTGCTTTTGTCTGTTTGGGTCTCTAGAGGTGCTGGGTTTACTTTGCGGTTTTTTCTATTTGAATGAGCAGAGCAGCCCTTTGGTACTTTCCCAGGGACTTGTGGGAGTTCATGGAATCATTCCGGTCTACAGATAGAGCGGGGCAGTGGTGGGTATGTACCAGAGGGCGAAAAGCTATAAAGCTGAAGGCAGTTGTTGACATAAGAACAAAAGGATATGAATTGTCCAAGCATAAGCTGGAAATTGGATGGAGGCTTCTAAACAGAGTAATGAGGTTCTTTTCTTAGAAGATTTCCTAGTAGGAGGAGTGAGGGAACTTGATGCATTAAGAAAGGGATTATATAATAATTACACAGAAACACTGTTTGTGGCAAAAGGACACTGAATTTGATGAACTGGGAGGTCCATTTCGAACCTAATTTCCTCTTTTTTCCTGGGTACAGAAGAACAACTATAGAACTAGACTATAACTGAGGACTATTAGTACTTTATTGACTTTGTAAAATGGGTGGATTGTTAAGCCAAGTGAAAGTGCTATGACTCTAGCCTACATACTGGATAAATCAGCTGGTTGTAATTGGAAACAGCGCTACACTCAAGTCAAAGCAGTTTGAATGTTAATGGGTGTAGAATTCAGGACATTTCATTAAAACCAATAATAAACTGAGTATTTAATTTTAATATTGGTAATATTTCTATAATACCTTTTAGTTTGAAATTTCAAGCTGCTTTACCATCAAAACTGACTTAAAAATTGCAAAACTCAGTATATAATTGTATTTTATCTGATTTTGTGTATGGGGAAAGCAGAATAAAGGTGATTTCATAGAATCATATGGTTTGGATTGGAAGGGACCTTAAAGATTATCTAGTTCCAACCCCCCCTGCCATGGGCAGGAACACCTTCCACTAGACTAGGTTGCTCAAAGCCCCATCCAACCTGACCTTGAACACTTCCAGGGATGGGTCATCCACAACCTCTCTGGGCAACCTGTTCCAGTGTTTCACCACTCTCACAGTGAAGAACTTCTTCCTTACATCTAATCTAAATCTACCCTCTTTCAGTTTAAAGCCATTACCCCTTGTCCTATCACTCCATGCCCTTGCAAATAGTCCCTCTCCAGCTTTCTTGTAGGCCCCCTTTAGGCACTAGAAGGCTGCTATAAGATCTTCCCGGAGCCTTCTCTTCTCCAGGCTGAACAACTCCAACTCTCTCAGCCTGTCTTCATAGGAGAGGTGCTCCAGCCCCCTGATCATCTTCGTGGCCCTCCTCCGGACTTGCTCCAACAGGTCCATGTCCTTCTTATGTTGGGGCCCCCAAAGCTTAAGGCAGTACTCTAGGTGGGTTCTCATGAAAGTGGAGTAGAGGGGCTGAATCACCTCCCTCGACCTGCTGGTCACGCTTCTTTTGATGCAGCCCAGGATATGACTGACTTTCTGGGCTGCAAATGCACATTGCTGGGTCATGTTGAACTTCTCATCAACCAACACCCCCAAGTCCTTCTCTGCAGGGCTGCTCTCAATCCACTCAACTCCCAGCCTGTATTTGTGCTTGGGATTGCCCCAAACCATGTGCAGAACCTTGCAGTTGGCCTTGTTAAACTTCATGAGGTTCGCATGGGCCCAACTCTCAAGCCTGTCAAGGTCCCTCTGGTCGCCATCCCTTCCCTCCAGTGTGTCGACTGCACCACACAGCTTGGTGTCGCTGGAAAACTTGCTGAGGCTGCACTCAACTCCACTGTCCATGTTGCCACAAAGATGTTAAACAGTACCAGTCCCAATATCAACCCCTGTGGAATGTCACTCATCACTGGTCTCCACTTGGACATCAAGCCATTGGCCGCAATTCTTTGAGCGCAACCATCCAGCCAATTCCTTATCCACCGAGAGTCCATCCATCAAATCCATGTCTCTCCAATTTAGAGACAAGGATGTTTTGTGGGACAGTGTCAAATGCTTTGCACAAGTCCAGGTAGATGGCATCAGTTGCTCTTCCCTTATCCACCAACTCTGTAGCCCCGTTGTAGAAGGCCACCAGATTTGTCAGGCACAATTTGCCCTTAGTGAAGCCATATGAATAAGAATCATCTCCTTATTTATCATGTTTCCAGCATAGTTTCCAGGAGGATCTGCTGCATGATCTTGCCAGGCACAGAGGTGAGACTGGCTGGCCTGTAGTTCCCTGGGTCTTCCTTTTTTTCCTTTTAAAAAACGGGTGTTATGTTTCCCCTTTTCCAGTCAGCGGGAACTTCCCCGGACTGCCACGACTTCTCAAATATGATGGGTAGTGGCTTAGCCACTTCATTCACCAGTTCCCTTGGGACCCATGGATGCATCTCATCAGGTCCCATGGACTTGTGCACCTTCAGGCTCCTTAGATAGTCTTGAACCTGATCTTCTCTTAGAGTGGGCAGTTCTTCATTCTCCCAGTCCTTGCCTTTGTCTTCTGCTACTTGAGTGGTGTGGCTGGAGCACTTGCTGGTGAAGACAGAGGCAAAAAAGTCATTAAGTACCTCAGCCTTCTCCATGTCCGGGGTAACCAGGTCTCCCATTTCCTTCCAGAGAGGGCCCACATTTTCCCTAGTCTTCTTTTTATCACCAATGTACCTATAGAAGCTTTTCTTGTTGCCCCTGATGTCCCTGGCCAGATTTAATTCTATCAGGGCCTTAACTTTCCTAACCTGATCCCTGGCTGCTTGGACAATTTCTCTGTATTCCTCCCAGGCTACTTGTCCTTGCTTCCACCCTCTGTAGGCTTCCTTTTTGTGTTTGAGATTGTCCAGGAGCAAATTGTTCATCCACACAGGCCTCCTGGCATTTTTGCCTGACTTCCTCTTTGTTGGGATGCATCACTCCTGAGCTTGGAGGAGGTGCTATTTGAATATTAACCAGCTTTCTTGGGCCCCTCATCCCTCCAGGGCTGTATTCCATGGTACTCTAACAAGCAGATCCCTGAAGAGGCAAAAGTCTGCTCTCCTGAAGTCCACGGTAGCGAGCTTGCTGTGCACCCTCCTTGCTGCCCTAAGGATCTTGAAGTCCACAATTTCACTGTCACTGTAGCCAAGGCTGCCCTTGAACTTCACATTCCCCACCAGCCCCTCCTTGTTGGTGAGAACGAGGTCCAGCATAGCACCTCTCTTTGTTGACTCCTCTATCACTTGAAGAAGGAAGTTATCATCAGTGCATTCCAGGAACCTCCTGAATTGCTTATGCCCTGCTGTTGTCCCTCCAACAGATATTGGGGTGATTGAAGTCCCCCATGAGGACCAGGGCTTGTGAAGATGAGGCTGCTCCTATCTGTCTATAGATGGCCTCATCAGCTTGGTCCTCCTGGTTGGGTGGCCTGTAGCAGACCCCCACTATAAAGTCACCTGTCCCTGCCCTCCCTTTAATCCTGACCCATAAGTTCTCTGTCAGCTCCTCATTTCTCCCAGGTCACTCCAGGAGAGCTGTATAAGGGTGAGTCACAGAACCTTTTAACACTGGATTTTTAGGTGGAAGACATCCTATAGAAACTGCATGCAATGAAAGATGGGCATCAAACTTGGCATGCAATTGGTCAGGGCCTGCGAGTAAGCCTCATGGGATATTTTGTGGCTAACATGATAGCAGCTGAACAGAAAATTATTTTCTTCATCTGCCCTTTGGTTAGAGTTGAGCAGACAGGTTAACTCAGTCCAATTTGTCCCAATCACCTCTCTTCCCACTTTCTGTTTTTCCTTTGACTGTTTGAGTGCCTGTCTTTTGTTTCCACTGATGCTCAAAGAGGAGGTTTTAATTTCACATGAAAGAGCATATTGATGTGTGTTGCCAGGGATTTACACCAGCATTGCTAACATACTCAACTCTGTATTTTGGCTGCCTGTATGTATTTGGAAATTAGGGTATTAAAAAGAAAAGGGAGATTATTCATCATAATGCTTAGCATTATGTGGGTCTTCCAAATGTTCAAAGCACTGTCCAGACATCATCTAAATAATCCCATGATCTTTCTAGGGAACAGGAATGTAAACAGAGTTTATCTCCTTCTCTGACACTGAAGTAAAATGCTCGAGGCCAGCAGTGGGAGAGGCTCCCCTTCTCTTATCACTGCCTTCCTTCTAAAATCATTGGTACAAATACATCTCTTCAGATTTGGTATGTACAGCAGGATGAACGAGGAAGGGATGCTAGAGGAGAAGGCAAGGTCCAAGCAACTCAGAGATAAGAGTTCCTTCTGGGTGCATGTGTGATAGATTAAATGTTTTAATACATATAAAACACTGCTAATTCACGCTAACCAAGTCTCCTTTTTGATGCCTTTCTTAGTCAAGAGGTGAGTTGAAAGGAAGTGAAGTAAAACTATATCTTCCCTTCACTGAATGGCAGGAGTATGACCAATTATGTAAAATGTTTATGATATGCAGCTGGAGAAAACAAGAAGAGGTAGCCGAGAGGAGGTGCACTCAAGCCGTTGTCCTAAATGGAGGGTGATATTTCATTGCTTTTCAAAGAGAAAACCAGAGAAGCCAACTTTATGGCACCAATGCATTATTTTTAGATATCACTGCAACTGCTATATCCCACAAAACTGACAAGATTCCTTCTACCAACAAACTTTGAGAAAGTCTGTATTTATTTACTTTTTAAGATCGAAGAACATGTATGGCACTCAATTTAACATCTGTGCATGAAAATTGTGAAAAGAATATACCTTGACTGCAGAATTTGTTCACGAATAGGGTCTGAGTCTGCCTTGGAAGTAACGCGACATCATTTCTGCTCTTAAAGCACTAACTCATCAGCTCCTGCACCAGAGAACAGTGGAGAACATGCCTTTAGGCACCAGGATTTTTGTGCCAGAAAGCTTTATCCAAAGGTGGTCACAGGTCAAGCAATTTTTTTTATTCCTCTCCTTCACTTTATAAAGAACAGCAGATGCGGGGAACTATTCCTACATGGAAGATGTTTTCCTTATAAAAGTTTGGGGAACAAAAATATTTTTGAGGCAGGCAATAACAAAGATGTATTTAAGGATGAAACTAAACTTCTTTTCTTTTTGTTAAAATGGAGATTTATGACATTGTATCTGGATGAAAAACATTTCTAATAATTATATTAAAAAATGGGGATACATGGTGGTAAGTGTGTACCACCTGATGCGATTACAACTCCAAGTAGCTTGGCTAGCAGAAATTTATTATTTTTTCAGCCTATGCATTTGAGATAGAATGAACCTGTTGAACTCTGAAGTTCTCTTAGGCTTGAATTTTCAGATTAATTTGGATTGAAGGTTGTGAAGGAGTTGGCTGGGAAACTCGCCAAGCCTTCCAGATCAACTCCGCTTTGTCATCAGGCTGCTTTTGACTTGTCTCACTTTCATGTGCCCCCAAACAGTGCTGTTTGCTGTTCCTGGTTTGTGTATGAGCCTTGGGAGATGTTGGTGCTGGTTCAGTGCTGTGACTAGCCTATGATGTTCTCTGAAAATTTTGTGTGGTTTTTTTTCATTTTCTCCTGATTTATTTGTCTTTTCCTCTGTCATGGATGTTCACTCTTTTTCTCTTCTACTAGAGATGAACTAATAGTCAGCTGTGGGGCAGATTTAAACCTTTCTGCTGCTTGGATAGAGCCCATCTCATTTTTCCTTGAGAAACATTAAAAATTAATTTTAATTCCACAGAAGTAATACAAAAAGTCACCAGATGATTGCCTCTCTTTAAAGTTGTCTCATTCTCCCTCTTTCTCTGCTTCTCTTCCTCCCCCCATGACTTTGTTTTCAAAGCGTAATAAATTCCTTTCCTTGTTCTGGGTGTTTTCATACACTTGTAAAATTCACTAATGAATCCTTTGTGTTAGTATTAGCCTGATCTTTCAAGCAATAAATAGGAATAGAAAAAATGGCAAAGCCAGCTTTCAGGTTTCTGTATTTCATACAAAACAGTTAATAACATAATATTTGAAGCACAGCATTTTCCTGCATCTGCTTTGTTGTTACTGGAGGTGTTGCCTATCAGCTCTTTGAAACCACAGCTTTGTATTAAGCTGTTGGCAGTCATGGGTCTCTCCAGCAGGAGCTTCAGACTGGAGGGAGGTGTAATGTAACAAAAGATGAAGTAATGGCTCGGTTTTAACCATTGAACCATCTCAAAACCTTAGTGTATGTTGATGGTCTGTCCATCTGGGCAGGGAAGTTTCCACCTCTTCTCCTGTCTTGTGTCCTTCCATTCAAACCACATAGGGTAAACATGTTTCCCACTCTCATGGATTTTAAACTGTAAGGTTTGATGAAGTAATCCTTTACTTACCAGATGGATACTATAACAAGGTCCTGTTATACAGATGGTACAGTACTGTCATAGTTACAAAATTTCTAGTCATAGCAAGAATTAAAGAAAGATTTTTAAAAGGTGGCTTCTTCCAGAAATCTCAGAAAGGGCCTCACATTCAGCGAGTTGGCCGTTCTCTCAAAATCGGTGCCTCGGCATTTAATCATTTTAATAATCCTTTTAGAAATAAAACAATAACCACAAAACCCACTTCCCCTTTAGGAATTTTCTTTATAAATGACTTCTTTTAATCCCTAGAAAGCACGTTTTTCCTGTCTGAGGCATAGGAAATAGAGGCATGGGAAATGGAGTCTCTTCCAATTAATAACATCATCTGTGTGTTTAATGTTCTGGTGTAAAGGCAGCAGCTATATGTTTGAGAAAGGACCTAGTTCCCAAGACAGACCTGGACATTCAGGGCTAATAAATGTGCTCCTGTGGTTTCTCAGGCATTAGTACCAATGGCTGCCTAAATACATATGAGATATGTCTATGCATGCAACAGCTGCACAACTATTTGTAGCACACATATAGGCCAGAAGTGGGAAACAGAAGTAAAAGATATAATAGCAAAGTGGAGGAGTTCGGCAAAGTCGGTCTGTGTAGCGTGTAGCAGTCACTTTGGAGCTCCAACAATTATCCAATGCAAGTTACAAAAAATTTCATGTGGCGTTAAGATGCCCATCACACAGCAGAACAAATACAGTCTCGTTGCACAGCAGAAGAAATACAATTTTCCCCTGTAAATATTGCCTGTTGATATATAGTTGCTTTTCCTTAAGAAAATTGTGAGAAGACTAGGTTTCTTCTGCAATACAAAAGGCTTTTACAGTTACTTTGTGAAATATTTCCTAACTATTTGCTGAAAGAACCTAAACTGTACCAGTGAATTTCCTGGGTATTGAAAGGCAAATTTCCTTTATAGGTTCCTCAAGAAGAATAACTTTTCGGGTTGTTCTTGTTATTTAAATCAAATTAGAGTTTAAAACAAAACAAATCAACAAAAACAACATCAAGAAACCCCACTTGAGAGCAGCATAAACACACTTGTTTAGTTTCTCAGAGTTATTTTATACAAAAGATAGACACAATAGAAGATAGCGGTGTTTGTTTTTCAGCAGTTTTTGCGCAGTTGCTGAATGTTTCATTCCCTGCTTCCCTGAGTATGCCATGAAGGAGCAGTTCCCAGAGAGAGTTCAGTTCCTGTTTGGCCTCTATTTCATTAATATTTATGTACGCAAACATACTGACATGCAAAACAATAGATCTTTGTACAGCGCACTAACATACATAGGCATATGTGCTGCCAGCATATTGTTTTCTACGTGGCAGGAAATGATTCCTAAGTGTACTTTGCAGTTAGGTGGGAAGAAATGAAGAGTTATATATTCTTCTGCTTCAAATCTCATCCATAGCTGGAGTCAGGAAGATATTTCTTATTTTTTTAATTGGACAAGTTCATCACTGGTCATGGGGATTGTGGGGGGAATGGTAGGAAATTGCTGATTCTAGTATTGGCTACTAAAAGAAATCGACTTTCTGATAGGATTGAGGGCTGACCTATTTCCATGTTTTGACAGCCTACATTCCCTCCTGTTAACACCTTCTCACTTGCGGAAGAACTGGAGTCACAGCAGCCAGATTCCCCTCTGGTTCCCTCCCAGTGGTGTAAATGTAGCTTTTCATAGGACAGTATTCTCTTTTTTTTAATACAAAAGTTAAAATTTAAATTCAGAATTGTGAAAACTAACTGTCATTCTGTCTTTGAGACATTAAAGGTTGAAGTTTCATGGATGAAGCGATCTGGTCAACTTTTGTTAGGACTCATGTAGTTGCCTTCCCTCTGTAAACAGCACGAGTTTCTTCAGAAACTTTGGGATGTAGATCAGTTTTTGCAGAGTCCTGGTGTCTCTGTTGAATTTCCACTAATCTGCCTGTGATAAAGAGCTTGTGGAATGGGAACATACTGGCTTCTATGAGAGCTTCCCATGCCACACACCTTCTGCTTAGAGGACAGATCCCCAATGCTAGATGAGAAAAATAATAAAGTAAAATAAAAGACTGGATAATCCCCTAAAGTTTCTTGCAGGTCTTGGGAGTAGTGAAGAATTAAACCATTTCATCATGCTCCAGGTGCCTCCCAACAAGTAGAAAAGCTCTTACAGCCCCACAACATGTGTTGCTCTTCCTGAGTTCCTAGGAGCTGGACCTTGAGTTCAGCTCAGTGCTGAGGTTACCTTCCAACCAGCAAGAGAAAGGCTTTGTCTTTCTGTCCTTCATAACAGTTTAGTCCTCAATTCGTTCTCTATTTCATCACTGTCCAAGAAGATTTTTAAAACCTCATAGAACTTTTCTAGAAGTGTGGATAGGGCAGGAAAGAAAGGAATATGTTGACCCCCAATGTCTCTGCTAACAAAAGAGTGGTCAGTCAGGTTTGTAAGCAAGCTGGTGCTTTGTGTATAAGAGCAGTTCTGCTGCCTGTTGTATGTGGCTACTGTGCCGTGGGAGATTGCATTTGAGAAATGCAACAGCAAAAGAAATTTTGAGGGCTTTGAAAGAACAACATGGTTAGTTAAATCCATGAAGGTAGTGGAAAGAGAACCCTCCCAGAGGTAGGTAGGAGGTTATTAGAAGAGACTTTCCATCGTTACATTAGACTTGCCCAAGTCAGCAGCGCCTAAAGACCAGCAACCCTGTGGAGAGGTTTTTCATGGTGACTCTGCCCCATCAGTTACCAACATTTGGAATCCTTGTTAGAATTCACAGCACATGGGTATGTGAGGAGCCATTTCAATATGAATCCTTCCACTTTGGTGAAAGTGGGAATGTGGCTCTAGAGCAGGATACAGACCCACTTTAAATGGGGAGACTTAGTGGCTGTCGCATGATCAAGAAGTTCACTTGATGCTGTGGTATGGCTCAAGTTTTCCTCCCTGGGAGATTCCTGATCAGAAGTGTGGGTGCCTCCTGCATATGCTGGAGATACTCCATTTGCTCAGGACAACCACTGTGGTTGTGCACCATGACCATTCATCTGCGGCTTCTAGAAAAAACTGCTGGATGGAGAAAGATGGCAGGAACCTCTTGGTGCTGAGAAGGCCAGTTTTACTAGAAGGTCCCTTTTTTACCCCCCCCTTCTCCCTCCATTTCTCATTCTCCTCCATTAAACCCACAGCTGGTTGGTTCATTCATCTCAGAGTGGATGTACAGTAGCATTAGCGTGTAAAAAGTCTGTGTTTCAGTTTGACCTGCTGCATCAATGGGAAAACTTTATCATCTGGAGCTATCAAGCTAGTACCTTTTAACAGGAGCTCTGAAGTAATTAAAGGGGGAAAAAAGAAATAAAACTGTGTCACTGAATTGTGAGCCCATCTTCCTATAAAACTAAACTAAATTATTCAAATATCATCTAACCTCAGGCAAAATATCTCTTAACACCAGAGTGAGCTTGAAAGGACGGAGAAGCACAAACAGAAACTGGAGAGAGGAATTGTCTCTGTTAAGCCCCCCATGTTTGCCCTCAATGTTTCTTGTCTCATGTTTTAATGACTTGGTGTAAATGGGAAGAAAAAAAATATGCTAGGCATGTTGATGATCATAGAAAGCAGAGTTGTGTCTTTTCTGTATACAGAGCTCATGCCGTAGATATGCATGAGAAATTTATCTCATTTTGGAATGAAAAGTATTTAGTGAACTTTTGGGAACATTCCCAGTTCTTTATCTTCCTTAATACTCATAATGCTGCTCTGAATATAGAAACGTAATGCTCCTTCGAATATAGAAGTGCAGATAATCTGTCTTTATTAGCTGCTGGTGATGGGTTCTCTGTTTTCACAATCATTTAATTTTGCTGAGTTTCTCTTCCATTTGTTTAAGCCAGAACTTCACAATAGTTCTATATGTGCAGCGGTTTCCAGTGTACAGTGCACTTTACTGTTGTAAAGAGATGTGAACCAAATTTTGACCTTAGCAGTTAGAGTGGTGTAGGCAGGCTGTGAAAGGATACGCCCCCAGGGACAGTTTCAGGAAATGTTCTGCCTACAGATGAGAAGAGATGGCAAGAACATTTCTAGGGGAGTGAAGCAGGAGCAAAGCTGCTCTGCTAATGGAATAATATTAACATTTTCTGAGACTGCAGTCTGGAAAGTTGCATGACCCCTTGCTAACTGAGAAGGTTTATCTTATTCCACTTGCGTTCCACATCAACAGCCATCCAAAAGTTTTTCCTCACTGTTGAGGCAGGTACTTGTATAAGAGGAGGAGTGGGCTGAGTAGCAGGAAATTGGATGTACCGAGTTCTCTTTTAACAATGAACTGCAAAGTGTGACTGGCAAGTTCTTTGACTGCTTTTTGTGTTCAGTATCTTCATGAATAAAATGTGCTTTGAGATCTCTAAAGGAAACAAGTTACATAATAGATAAGTGTTCTGGAAAGAGAGAGACAATGAAGACTATTTTAATGTAAATGTATCATCTGAAAGCAGTGAAACTGTTGGGAAATGAAACGAACAGTGCACCTTAATCCAAGCAAATGAACAAGTCTGTTTTCTCTTCTGTTTAATGAAGTGGATCTTTTTTATTATTATTTTCATTATTGTTTAACCAGGTTCAAAAGGTAATTAAAACACCTCTACTAATAAATAACACCTAAAACACAGACAGTAAAAATGGGTGAGTTGGGACTTCTTACCAGAAACTAGCATAATTCCAATGTAAGAACACAAAATGGTCCAGCTCACAAAATTTAGTACTGTATTTGGAGATCATCAGAGTATGAGCATCCTTGGGCCTATGGCTTTCATTTGGGCTGTTTGCAAAAAAATCAGGATTCCCACTTAACTTTAAATTCAGAGTACTACCTGACTATATGAAGTGGGAAAACAAACTATGCTATTCAACAGGCAATGAATTAATCACCGTTAAAGTAGAAAAGTTGAAGTTACCTTGGAGGTGTTCCTGGAGAAGGTTGAGTTTGGCATTTGGCAAAAATATAGGAAAAAGGCCTGGGGACAGTAGAGAGGTGATATGTTGACACAAACTACCTTCTCCTGCTCTTTTAGTTCCTGGAATATTCATCTAAGAATAAAGGAATAATTGTCATTGAATCACAGAATAATTTAGGCTGGAAGGGACCTCTGGAGGCCATCAAGGTCCAATCTCCTGCTCAGAGAAGATCCAATCAGATCTGCTTTCTCCAGGCCTCATCCAGTCTAGGTCTGATTATCTCCAGTAACAGGGATTTCACACATGCTGGACAGCTTTGACCACCTTCATTGTGAAAAAGACTTTGTTTGTAGGTGACTGGAATTTCCCATGTTCCAACTTGTGTCCGTTGCCTCTTGCCATATCACTGTGCACTTCCAAGAAAGTCTGGCTTTATCGTCTCTACACTTTCCCAGGAGGTGGTTGTAGACATGTCCCCTTTAGTCTTCTCCTTGTAAGGCTGAACAAACCAAATAGATTCAACCTCTCCTCATGTGTCACGGTCTCTATCAGGGGAATATGGTATCTGGAAACTCATTGCTGAATTACTTCATTGGCATTTGCTTGGAGATGTAAGACTATAGACTTTGTTTTTCAAGTACCTTGAAAATACTAATTAAAATTTCAAGTTGTTTTTGCCATCTTCAGCAAAGCAACCTGGGTCATAAAAGAGTTAAATATCTTGCCCAAGGTCCAGGGCTGAGACCAGTATGCAGAAATCTTGAAATTCAGCCACGGTCCTATAGTCTGTCCTAGGAAATGCTTCACAAAATAGGCTTTTAATAGAAGTTGTCACTTGTTTTTACAGTGCTGGATCAGTTTTTAGGTCCGTCCTTACCAAAAAGATGGCTATGTAGATTGATAAGATTAACAGTAAATCACCTGCTAATCCTTTGCAAAGAAAATAATCTTCCTTAAGCAATCAAAGTTGCAAAAGTACATGATACACAGAGGCTGACTATAGTGAAACACCCAGGTACCAGCTGCAGCCAGCCAACATGTACCTTGGTAACTTGAACGTATCCTTTGGTTAGAACAGCTTGATGCTCCCGCTTTGACAAAGCAGCAATGTATCCTTTCTTGATCACTGTGTACCATGAAAAGAACAGCTACATTGTGTAATAAGCTTTTGTAACAAGATGAGCCACGCAAAAATCAGAAGCTTTACAGATTTAACAGCCTCTATGGGTATTCAAGTGGGTTGACTGACAAAGCACAGGAACAAAAGATAGCGCTGAATGGAACTATTAAAATTTGAACAATGGGGTTACATACCATTGGGTTTAGTGCACAGTAGATGGGTATGAGTAACTGTTTTCAGATTTATTTAGATTTGTGTTGCATAAGGGAGATATCTGGGTAATAAACAGGAAAGTTGTATGGTTGTAATTATTCATACTTAATATCTAATCACAGTGTTGCTTAAGTCATATGGCAGGACATTGCTCTTGCTAGGTTATTTAAATCCTGCAGTGGAAATCTTTAAGGTAGTTCCTGAAAAAAGAAATTTCTATTGAAATGTCTTTGAGAATAAAAGATAGCCTTTCTTCAGAAAGGGAAATGCTGCTTTACTCTGTGCCCATTATATTTAACCTGATAAATTTGTAGTGAGATTTGCAAGTGTTCATGCTTCTTGCATTAAAGTTGAAAATGCCTGAAATGTTCTAACTGGCAGAATGTAGAAATGGAGAACTGAGAACAAAAAAATTCAAATATTTTTTGCTTATTTTTTTGTTGGTAAGAATTGCAATGTCTGTGCAAGGAAAACTCTCTCATCTGAATGTAGACTCCTGACATTGATTCTGAGTGAGTGAGGGATATCTCCCCCAGTCTTTCATGTATACTGGGTAAAACCTATGCTATAGAAGTTCTCCTTTTGCTGAAATGGTTGAAGTCTACAGGTTTGAGTTGTGTGTTCATGCCTTGTCCTCTAGTCCAGATGTCCACGACATGTGACACTTGTCTTGCCAGGCTGTATAGATTTGTTTTGAAAGGAACTTCACAAGGGATGAAGCTGAAGCTTGGATAATGTGCTAATATTCATAATCTGTGAGTCAGAAAGAAATCAAATGTCCCTTTCTGTTTTAAGCATAAACATATCCATAGCCATACCAAGACTTTTTTTAAATGGATCTTTTTTTGACTCCCTTCATTACCTGTCAGTATTCTTAATATCCTCTACCCTAAAAAAGGATTTCTTTCCTTCAGCCCAGTAGTTCTGCGTTTGGCAATATGCAAGAACAATTTGCGGATTTTTTGCTGTTCATATTCATCTGTTTCTTACAAGTTTGGGCATCAACTTTAAAAAAATTATTCCAGAAATCACCTGCAGAGCTAAAAAGTTCATCCATCCGCTGAATAACCAGCTCAGAGTCGAGTTTAGTACCCACTCGTACTTAACTGGGACCAGCTGGTTGGCTTCCTGCATATTTTGTTTGGTTTTGTTTTTTCTTTTTTTGCTAGTTTTTCCAATATAACTAAGCTGACTCTTTTTGTGATCTTTCTTGAAGCCTTCCTCTGTACTTGTTTTCATTTGGAACGTTTTTTGTTAGTTTATATGATCAAAATTGTATACAAATGAAGTCTCATGGTGTCAATACAATGGTACTAGTACTTCCCTGGTTTTAATGGAAAGCTGCTTCTAACATGCCAATGTTTGCATTTGCTTTTTTCTTTTTATTCATTGCACCACATTAGCAATTTATAGACATCTTTTTTTCAGATTAATGCATTCAAATACATTTTTTTAAATTTCTTTCTTATTTCCAGCTGGAAATTTTGTAACTGCTCCTCAAGTGTGTCTGCATGACTTTGTATTGTGAAATGTCATTTCATTTCTACTATAATATCCTGAGCCATCCAGTTTTTTCTGGAGAAACTGTAATCCTCCCCAACCCTAGAAATTTACTGCATCTTTGCTCCATCTATGTCATCACTCTTTTTATTGCTAAAGGAAGCAAAATGTTCATTTACTTTTGGGGGCTATATCTATATCACATTTAACCTCAGTTCCATCCTTGTTGCACAGTAGAAAGAGATTATCAATCTTTTAAGAGGAACTACTTAGCCTTTTGGGGGAAAACCAAACATATGAATGCAGTTCATGCTGTATTTTTGCGTTTACAACCAGTGAAAAATTAGCCTAAATGATTCCCTTTTGTTCCTCTGTTTTCCTCTGTTTTATTTGTTTGTTTGCTTACAGGGGTGGGAATGTATGTGTGAGTTTGTTTTCCTGTCTAGACATTTTGACACTACTTGCTGATATCCTGGGGACCACTAATGGACCACAGGTTGAGAAGCAGTGATAAAATAGGTCTGTATTTACTTTAACCAATATTTTCATATGTGTATTTTTATGCTTTTTCAGTTTAAGACCTTTATTTTAAATCTTTCATTTTCATTTCATTTGCAAGGTCTAACTCAACCTCACATAAACAATCTGTAATTTACTGTACATCTGGCCTCCAAGACACGTTTATTGTCCCCGTTCCTTTTCTGTTATGCTTCCATCTAATATTATGCAGTCTTTTGCCCCTTTGATTAAAATAAACCCTAAGCCTTGTACGTATTAAAGCTTCTGACCTTATCAGCTTCTGATTTCAATATGTGGTGTGTGTATAAAATCAGATATTGAGGAAGATACACTGTGTGTTTAGAATACAAAAGTGTGTTGTACATAAAACTAGTTGTAAAGGGAGGTGCATTAGTTGCGTGGAAACACGTGCCTTGCTGCTGTTGCAAGACAGGCTCTTGTGGAGTAAGGTTTGCCTTTGGTTTATTAAATGTATATACCCAGCATTCAAGAAAATAATACTTTCTTTACCTAGCACAGAAGACCACCTGCCTAATGATACAAGCAGCTTTGCATATGGGCACCCCTTATTTCCTTATTAACAGTTATTCTATTCATTTTTGCTAATATTTATGTAAGAAAAGAAGACTTTGTACATGGGGAAAGCTCAAGAATCCAAAAACTATACAGCATCAATACATGTAATCTGATTTTGTAAAATGTCAAAAGGCAGTACTAGAAACGGAATGTCTTTCTCTGTGGGATGTGCTTGGTCTAGGCAACATACACACAGGCACATTGCACACTGGCTTACTCTGTCTTAGATAGCTTTAGCGTCTTTCAAGATGATTCTGTAGAGACATCCACAAAGTTGAGCTATTCCAGATCAACCAGTCATTGAATACTTTATGAAGGCCATGCCTCAGCATAAGCTTTATACAGTGTTTGATTTTTGATGCAGAACATGCTCCTCCAGAGCTAGGCTGAATTTATGGATTCCTCTTCTGCTTGCTAGGGAAACAGGCATGAGAGAGTCCGTGCTTTCTATAGCAAGTAAGTGAGGACTTGCGCATTTATGAATATAGATCTAATGCAACTTCTGTTAAGAGTCTGATACTTTGCAATTATTATAATGATCATATAGCAATGTAAAAAAGTTAATTATAGAAGTTAATGTAAAAAAACTGGCTATGACTTGCTTGTCCTACAGACATCAGGTTTTTACATTGTCTTTAAAGTGAAAATATTACTTTCAAATCCCTCTCTAGGTCTGTAGATGCACTTTATTGGGAGTCAATGAATGTGAAGCTGATTTATAAGAATGAATATTTTGTGTTGAAAAACACTTAAGGTAAGTAAACACAAGACATAAATCCAAAATAGCTTCTGTAAGGAGTTGAGTAACTGTTTCTTGCAGTTTTTCTTATCATAATACTCAGCATTACAGAAAGGTTTGTTCCTTTAAATGACACAAAAGATTTTCTATCAATTAAGCATCTATTACTATAGTTGTAGCACAAGATTTTAAACTTTAAAATATAATCTCAGGCTCGATATAAGCTCTTGAGAGCTCACGTGTTTATGAGCATATTCGGCTTTATTAAAAAATGGACATTACAGCCTGTGATTTATCTGCTAGGGAGATATAAGACAGTGAATAGAAATGAACAATCTCTATTGCTTTCTGCTGCAGGTGCCTTCAAGATTATGTGGAAGGACTATGTCTCAGGAAGGGAGTGGCTGCATTTGTGTCCCATGATTTATCAACTGTAAGTATGGAAGAAACAAGTAAAAGAAGAAAATGTTAAAATTGTTTTAAAATTTGTGACTGCTTTTTTTGCATTTTTTTCTTACCTTGGTGGGGGAGGTCAATTTTGTAGGACTGGCTTTTTTGGAACCATATAGATGCTCCCGGGGGGGTGGTCTTCACAGTTTTGATTCCTTTTTTATTTATGAAACTTTTGATTCTTATGTGATCAGCTAAATCTGAGATCTGGGACTAGTTATAAAACATAATGAGACTTGGTAACTCTGTAAGTGTTTGATCAGCAATTGCCAGATGTGTTAAATAGCACCAGATGGTGGTGGGTTTATTCATGAATAACAGTAGGTTGTACTTGGAAGAATTGGGCATGGAGAGGAGATTGCCTTTATGGATGTGATGGTACTGAAGAATTCAGACCATGATTTATGGGTTTTGTAGCATAAATAATACCTCTTGTGCATTACACATACTATGTATTTCATAGCCCTTTCCAGTCAACTCGTAGTAGTTGCTTATTTTGGTTGCCAAGTTGTAGACCATTTATATTGAAGGAGATTATTCCTCCTAAAGGAGACATTTTCTGTGTTTCATCAGATTGCAGGGCAAAGATCTTTAGCCCTATATTTTTTCTCATATGCTGGGAAAAAAATTCTTTTTCACTACTTTAATATACTTAGTCCCAGAGTCTGCAATTAGATCCATGGCCTGCTACTTCCTATATATAGACAATTTATAATCCTGGTTAATGAAATTACAGCTGCTTCAATGTCAAAGCAAAAAATCAAACACGAGTGTATTAAATTTAATTTTCTGCTCTTCATGTAGAGCTCCTCTGCTAAGACAAAAGTACAAAGTAATTCAAAATACAGGCAAAAATATGGGGGAAGTTGAAACAATTCAGTCTAGCTCAGCTGTTTTTAATTTCACCAACTACCTTCTGAAATTCCTCAGAACTGTTAGTGTTAACTTTTAACAAAGCCTGAAGAAAATGGGGAAAATATAAATGGTTTGGAGGTTTGCCATATACTTTCAATATTTAAAAAGGGTAAAAAGTTGACCCAGAAAATTACTGGACTGTTTGCTTGGTGTCAGTTCTGGTAAAAGTCATAGGACAGTTAATTCAAGACTGTGTCAGCAAAGAATTAGAGGCTAATAATGTAGTTAATACCAGCCAGTGGGTTTTGTGGAAGGTGGGTTTTGTTAAAGAAACTTAATGCCCTTTTTTGGTAGAACAATGGGACTGGTTGACTTAATGTCATATGGCATTGTGAGTGAGAAAACCTGCACTGGGCAGAATAAAGAAGTTGAATATTAGATGAACTAAAAACTGCCTTACTGCGAGTGTTTGATTATTATCAAGGCAGTGAGCAAGCAGAGTCCCTTGGGATCATATTTCTTTCCTGTATATTGCAATCTCCTGCTGACATCATCAAAATCCAAAAGCATCTCTGCAGTCTCTAACCTAAGCAAAGACCTGGGTAGGGTTTCCTCAAATTCTAGTGAGGCCCTCAATGATGACAACAACTCAAAACTAAAAACCTGATGCCTAGTTGGTCATGTAGCTCTTCCTCCAAACCCAAGTGATCAGGCATCGCTGACTTCAACTGCTGGTACTTGTTCAGGCCTAAAGGGTCTCTAGTAATGCCTGCTGTAGGATGAACAGGGGCTTGCCACTCTGGCATCTTCCATAGCATGAAATTTATATCTTTCCATACAATGTTGCTAATATTGTTTTCACATTTGCTCATGTTGGTGTTCCTTTTAGGTTTCTGTATACAAGACAATTAAGAATTTGACTAACCTTGTTGTTACACTGAGTATTTTTGCCAGTCTTGGGTTAGGAACAATAACAACCTCCTGCCTTCCACAAAACTTGTTCTGCCTGTAGTCAGGCGTTCCTTGGTTTACTGCTGCCTATCATCTACCTCAGAGAGTTGAAAGGGGGAAGAAGAATGAAGTTTGGACAGAAGTGACATCTTGCAGTATGTCCTATTGTTTCTATTTAAGAGTAGGTAAACGAAATAGCAATATTAATCATTATAATTTCTCAACCTTGAAGGAAAAATGAAACTCCTTCAAAATGATCCATAAAGTAGCAAAGTATATTATTGTATCTATTTTACTGTTGGAGAAACACAGGTTTAAGTATTTTTTTCAAAGCCACAAAATGAATCTATTTTGGAAGCAGGAGTTTCTAGCTAACGATTCTGTTTTATATTAATTTGTTCCCTCTCCCATTCTTTTTTATTAAGTAAGGGAAAAGAATAGGAACCTATAAAATAGTATAAACTGATGTTTTCAAAAGCAAACTTTTCAGCCCCAAGACACCAATCTCTAAGAATCTCTGTCAAAAAATATAAACAGATTCCAGAAACACAGATGTGTTTCTGAACACAAAGGAGACGGTTCTCCTTTACCAGTCAGATCAGTCTTTGTGGCACCGAATGTCCCTTTTAAGCTGGCAATTCCTTGGCAGGGAAATACCGTTCTTGCACGCTTCGTGTGCTGCATGTGACTCTTAACTGGAGAAAGCAGCACCTGATACAGCATTTCCCTGTGCTAACCTCTAACACCAGCATTACAGGAGACATAGTTTGTAGGTAGAGGTGCTAGCAACCCCAGCCTCTGATGGGCAGGTGTACATATTCCCGGCAGCCAGTCCTTTTGGGACTAATCCGTTGTAAAGGTCTCCACCTTGTGGCTGCTACTGTAAAATGTGCAGCTTTTCGAACTGTAAGCACCATTAATATCTTTTAAAAAAACTTAAAGTCAAGCAATTGTCTTCTTACTTTGCTAAATCGCCTTTTGAGAATGCTTTAAAAGATACAGTAATGTGAAAGATGGCTTTAAAGTGGTGGTCTCCTGGGCTCTTCAGTCCTAAGATTCATCTGAGTGACAAAATTACGGTGTCCAGCATAAGGGAGATGACACGTGCCAGAGCTATACACCATGCTGTGCATCAAACCCAAATTTTCAGACTGTGCTCCATTTGCAGGGCAAATTAGTTTCACATCTTCTGATTACCCTAAAACAGTAGAGAGCAGAGACATAATGAGATCTGCAAGCCCTTATTTCTAGGAAGATTTGCAAAAAGAAAAAATCCTGTGTTTAAGTTTTAGAGCTGACAAGTAGAAAAGTTGTCTGTGAGCATATTTGGGATCCAGTAAGGGACAATACACAAACTGTGTATAACAATATAGATACAGTCACTTTTCTGAGCGGATCCTGAGTGAAAATTTATGTACAAAAGGAGAATCCATCTACACAGAAATTGTCACTGAAACAGCTAACTCTGTTTTAATTTAATACTTTGTTGGTGTAGACCAAGTCTGTATTCAGTTGCTGCTGGTGGGTACCGAGACACAGACTCACACCAAGAGGATACTGAAACAGAAGTTATTTCTGGGATGGTGTCTGTAGAGCTGCACTCAGAGGATGCTATATCGAAACAGCCTGGTGTTGGTGATCAAATCTGTTATCGTGTGCTTGTTCTTCAGAGACCAGGATAGGAATGAGTTCAGTTAGAGCAATCCTAATCTACTTAATGGCAAGGCAGGTCACTGTACAAACCAGGCAGGCAGGTCATCCACCCTCATGAGTAAGAAAAAAAAATATACACCATATAACATTAGGCAACCTCCTTTTGACTTTCTAATTGGCCGCATGGGTCACTCACCACTAATAGGTTTTAGAAGCCGTTATTATAACACTCAGTTTTTATTTTGCCACTGAATGCTGATGGTGGATGCTATAAAAGACTATTGCTTTAGATAGATCTAAGCTTTTGTCTCCAATTATTGTGTGTCATATGGAATACCTTATTTGTGTTGATAGGTTTTTGTTAGAGATGACCTTGTAAAAATTTTTGCCAGTCTTTCAAAGGGTACCTGTTAAGGGAAAAAAGTCAGTGGCTTTAAGAGAGAGCGACTGTCTTCAAAGGTAGACTGTCTTCATTTCACATCAGCCTTTTTTGTGGCATTCCTACTGAGGGCTAAATGATGCACTGCAATGTTGGTTGCTCACTTGAGAATAGAAAGAATCTATTGTTATTTAATGGACAATGCAGTGCTATTTATAAGCAGTGGATTGCCAAAGCACTTGGTGTGCAATGAAATGCCACGGGCTGGAAGCTCTACTGAACTTTTTGCTGAAAAATAATGTCACTGAGATATTTTGACATTTGGAGTCTCCAGACACAATGTGCACATCTACCAGTGACTCAGTTCTCTGTCATGTTTCTAAAGGAGATTGAAAAGAGGAGGAGGATGCTGTTTGCATTCCTTTGCATTGTTGTGCACACTTTGCTTAACCTTTAGCAGACATATGGACACATCAGTCTGGATTGGCCATGCTGATGTGCTGTGCAATCCTATATCTGTAGCCAATTAGGCATCTCATATGTGCAGATCAGGACTGCAAATCACCGACTGTGGAAAAGAAGACTTTATGGTGGGTCAAAGGGAAGAGCAGCTGAGGAGTACTGCAGGAAAATACCTCAGAACTAAGATACAGGACAGATTTTGTATATGGTTGTTTGCTAAGAGATGACACTGGAAACTGCTTGTAGAACCCTTTTGACCAGATATGGTTGACCAAGTTTAGAAGTTTAGAATGGAATGGAATGGAATGGAATAGAATAGAATGGAATAGAATAGAATAGAATAGAATAGAACAGAACAGAATAGAATAGAATAGAATATTTCAGTTGGAAGGGATCTACAATGATCATCTAGTCCAACTGCCTGACCAGTTCAAGGCTGACCAAAAATTAAAGCATGTTGTTAAGGGCATTGGCCAAATGTGTCTTAAACACTGACAGGCTTGGGGCATCGACTACCTCTCTAGGAAGCCTGTTCCAGGGTTTGACCACCCTCTTGGTAAAGAAATGCTTCCTACTATCTAGTCTAAACCTCCCCTGGTGCAGTTTTGAACCATTCCCTCACGTCCTGTCCCTGGATCCCAGGGAGAAGAGATCAGCACCTCCTTCTCCACTTCCCCTGAACAGAAAGCTGTAGAGAGCAATGAGGTTGCTCCTCAGCCTCCTTTTCTCCAAACTAGATAAGCCCAAAGTCCTCAGCCGATCCTCACAGGACATGCCTTCCAGCCCTTTCCCCAGCTTGGTTGCCCTCCTCTACGTGCATTCCAGGACCTTCACATCCTTCTTAAATGGTGGGGCCCAGAACTGCACACAGTACTTCAGGTGAGGCTACACCAATGCTGAATACAGCAGGATAATCCCCTCTCTTGACCAACTGGTTATGCTGTGTTTGATGCGGTTTACCCTCTGGGCTGCCCTGGCACACTGCTGGCTCCTATTGAGCCTGCTGCCCACCAGCATGCCCAGATCTCTTTCTGCAGGGCTGCTCTCCAGCCACTTCTCTCCCAATTTATACTTGTGTCTGGTTATAATATCTGATGGAAAGACAGTAGAAACTCTGGTAGCATTAGAGAATTATTCATGATTCACGTTGTCATATCATATAATTATTAGTGTAATATAGAAGATCAAGAAAAGTAATAAACGTAACTAAAGTTCTAGGTGCCTTCACAAAACATGTACTACTTTTTGACTTCTGGAGCAGTCTTCTCTCCAGTATTTTTAGCAAGTTTATGGCCATCCCATGTGACAGAGCAGCCTGAGCCAGAGGATGACTGAATCTCTGTTTTCTCTCCCAATCCTGATTAGCCAAACCTTCCGAAGCAGCTATGCTGTGTCCCAAATGTGCTGTTCCTAAGACAGAGGCAAACACAACTGTGGTGCATTAGGCCAGTCCTTTTAAGCAGAACCTGTTCTTTCATTCTCAACTCCTCCATCTCTGGCCCCTGTTCCCAAGGAAATATGAACTGATTTGCAGTACAGGTCCTGTACACAGCTGTGTTTTAAACAGTTGTGTTTGAACATGAAAGCTGGTATTCTGCTGTGATTACATATCTGTGTTTAATCATGAGAGCTGGTATTCTGCTGAGATTTGTACTAATTCTAGCTCCCCACTTAATAAGGCCTTTGAATACATTCTGAAAAAGGAGCTTTGTTTAAAAAATAAAATAAAATTGATCTTTGGAAGTCCCAAGGTACCCTGATGACATGAATATTCTCAACTTGTATGTATTTTCTTGCTCTCTAAAAGCAAAAACCACAAGCTTCATCAAGACTCTAACCAGATTAAGCTATGTCAAAACCAAATATATCCTCTTTCTTTGCCAAGTCACTTTTAAAAGAATGTGACAAATCTAAATTCTATAGTTATTGTTATTAATTAAAAATAAACAGTGGGTCACTTCTTGATTTCATCCCTCTAAACCTTCAGTAGGTCATACTATTTGTTTCAATATTATCTTTCTGCAGAAATCCAGTGAGAACGTAAACAACTTAAAAATTTATCTAACTTTCATTTTTTGTATAGATAACCCTCCTTTTTCTTCACAGACCTCAATTCTCTGGCAAAATTGCCCTGGATTGAAGATGGTCATACCACATTCTTTACCCACAGTTTCCATTTCAATGCTCAGAGGAATACAAGGCCCAGTATCTTAATAATTGAGTTGTGCCTATGGGTTTATGCAAATGCTACCTTGTTCTGGGCCACGAGATCCAGGAACTGCCTTCACATTAGCTAGCATATCTAATCTAGACCTTTGTTACTATGTCCTGGAACCAGAAGATACACTTTGCATAGAAAGCAGAGCTGTAACTGTGCTTTGTGAGCAGTATTTGGTGCAGAAGCTTCTGCTTCGTTCATAAAAAAGTAACTTGGTAATTTAGACAGCTATTACTCAAAACCTGAATGTCAGCTAACAAGCAGCTTTAAGCTCAAAAGGGAAACCAAAGGCGTATCAGGGAAATAACACAACTGTTTGTTAAGAGGGTAATTGTCTTACTTGAGAGCTCTGTACATCCAAACTCCATTCAATATATAGAGAAACCAGCCCTAATCACTACAACAGAAGTTTTTAGCGGTACCAGTGCACCGTTTATATCTGATGTTTCACCCCGAAAACAAGATCTTATTGCCTGGCTATTTCTGAAACCTGTTTTGTTAGTTAAATAGCTAAAAATGCTGTAGAACAAACTCAGAATCAGTGAAATAAAATGCCTTTGTTTAAAACCCGTTCCTGAAACCTTTGAAAATTTATTTTGCAAGAAATGGTAAACCTTCTATTTCCAGATGGACTTTTTAATTGAAGACGTGCAAGAATAGTCTCTTGATGAGCCCATCTACAGTAGACCTTATTCTAAAATACCTTTTTAGATATTGCATACTAATACTTATGAATCTACAAAGAAGATCCATTCCCAGCTCCTGGAGTTACTGAGCCTGTGCTGGAAAAATTACACTATGTGCATTGTAGTGTGGCAAATAACAGAAAAGGTTAGTTGGATGCTGAATGTTGCAGTTTAGCTGTATATTCTCTCTGTTATACCTGAAAGTAAACTGTCACCAAGGTAGACTGCCTTCCCAAGGACAGATATGTGTCCCTGCTCAGACACTGTGCTGTCATCTGAATGTGTGGGCATCAGGGACTTGGCCTTGGGACCTCAGGCTGAAAAAGTCCACAGACTGGCCTCTGCCACTGCCTTGGTGCTTCATGAGATGGTTCCGCTCTCCCCATCCCACCCTCCTATGACCCTGTGGGAGGGAGGCTAAAGCTGGGCTTCCCCTTGGAGCTCTGGGGGTGAAGACAATGCTTATTGATACAGGGGAGTAGAGAAGAATTGCTATTCTTAAGTATTGTGCCTGTGGTCTCCACATTTCTTGGGACTGTGCTCTCTGCTTGTGCTGAGGAGGTGATAGTCATGTGAGAAAGATTTCACTACTTTCTGACCATCATCACTGCCAGATGGGTGTAGGCCATGGAAAACAGCAGTGCTTTTAGTGCAGCCTTTTGTCTGTAAGCATGTATGATCTTCTTCACTATTCTGTGCACGTTTGTCCTGGACATAACACATATTTTCATCTTCCCCCATTTATACTGTCCCTTAAAGAAAAAAATCTCTAATAGTTTAAACACCACATGAAAAAGCAAAGTGTCTTTGAAGAAATAACAGCTGAAATCAAACAGAATTAGTGTAGTTATACTGAAAGAAAGATTAAGAAACACAAGATAAGGGGATGTATTTTTGCCCCTGTTTTCTGTTGAGATCCTTCTCTGAATTCTCAGATGGAGATCTTTCTTGAAGGGTACACACGCGATCAGAAGACAACTCCTAAAGGTAATATTTCTCTGCAGTCATGCATTTATTGTGTTTTTGAGGAGTAGGTCTGGAAAAACTTTACCAAGAACAAAAGATGCAGCAGTAAAACTCTGTAACTGCAAGAAATAGTAACTTAAATAACTGAAATAATCATCCCAAAAAGGCTACAGAGAAGCTCTGATCATGAGGAAATTCACAACCCCTGCGTTACTACCACCGGTGTTATTAAGCAGGAATAAATTTTATCTTGGCGTTCAAGAAGTGTAACAGAAAAAATCTGCTGCATTACATTCCCATGAATAATTTTATTGTACACACATAAGTTTATATTTGAAGTTATTAAAGTGTGAAGATCTTAAAAATTTTTATAGTAGCTCAGGAAGGCTGGGTAAATAGAATACATGTGTTTTACAGACACATGAAATGTGCTGTAGGCAGCAATTAAACCATATTCCCTAGATTTAATAAAAAAAGAGGGATGTGGAGAAAGTTTAGTAGCAGTAGTGACTTTTTTAAAAAAACTAAAATCCTTTTTATAACTGTTAAAATTCACTTTCATTTAGACAAAATGTAGCTGCTATGTAAAGGACATTTTCCCTCAACTTCTGCTAGCCTTCAAGCCTTGGAAAGGAGAGGTGTCTATATATTTTACTGACTGGATTCTAAAACTCATTAAAATGATCATGTTTATTACTGGGCACAGACAGAGGTTGAAAGAAGTCATGCAGAGATTTGCCAGCGTACCTACGGAGTTAAGCAGCATTCCTGCTAGTCTGGTCCCTATATTTTTTGAATTATTATACATGACAATATACATGGCACCCTAATCAGTGGATTCAGAAAACCTCATAATGGAAATCAAGTGCACAAATAGCAGAAATGAGAAAGTTTATCAGACTATTTCTGTTGTGTAGCCTCTCATGCAGTCTCTCGTACTGAAGTAGAGCTTATTGTGGGTACGATCACATTGCCTGTATAAAAAGCAATAGTCTGATCCAAAGATGGCTGAAAATGAAGTGAAGAAGCCCATTAATCTCAGTAAGCTTCAGTTCAAGCCAGTAATGAGTTACTGTTTATATTTAACTGTAATCAACATTATTTCTGATGCCTTTCTACATAACAGACAACCTCTTGTTTTTAGTCTCTTAGACCCAGGAACTTGAAGACAGGAGGTAGATCTAACTTAAGCAGATAACCACATGGCAAGAATGGAGCATTTAAATAGGAATTTGTCTTTTTAAGCATAGCCAATATTGTTTTCTAACAGAAATTCAGAAACTTTTTTGTGTATAGGCCAGCAGCTGTAGTTGCAGGAACAATTAGTTCTCCCAGCTCAGCTAATGTTAGTAATTCAGGATGTAAACTTATAAAGATCTGCTGGGGTTCTTCAGAAAGGGCTTGTCATCAAGTTGTACAAAGTAAGTAAGATATGCAGCTAACTCTTTTGGACCAGAGACAAAACACAGGCAATGACCAAAGTGTCACTTGATGCTCTACTGAGTTAGAGTAGAATGGGCTTGCTTGTCTCACATGCCACTGTGGTTTGGCTTCAAACCAAGTTTCTCTCTTGCAAGTTAGACTTTATAAGAGAAGTTTAGCTTGTGACATGGCACTGGCAAATCTCATTTTAGACTGAGGTCTTGAACTAGTGACAGCAACCACTGCTGTGCTCTAACAGCGGCTGAGCGATTCAGTGACCATAGGAAAATCACTGCTGCTGCTTATAACTAGCTTTAACCACTACACTGCTAATACACAAGGGGTTTTGCCATGCTGCATCAACCTCATGAGGTCCATATGGGATGTCATTTTACACCTACTATACTTGCAGACAAGCTTGTATGTGTATTTTGTATGGTAAAGCTGAAAATCCTGCAAGGGCTGTGTAGACCAGCTGCAGCTGTGGGTATTTATGCAAACAGATACTCTCAAGTCTCAGAAAATAAGCTTGAAATCCTGCCAACATAAATTCATTTATAACTTCTCAGATGACTCCTGCTTTTAGTTAGTCTGGAAACATTGTATGAACAGCGATTTTTAAGGGTACGAGGATCAGAGTTCAGTTCTGATCAGATGCAGCAGCTGGTGGAGCACTCAGAGAGCAGGAGAAATGGAGGGAGGAGCTGCCTGACAGCTCTGAGCTGTTCAGAGAAGTCTGGCTTCTGCATGTCACAGCACCTTAGTGGGTGGGTATGGGTACAAACCAAACGCAGAGTTTGACAACTAATTCATTTTCATTCATCGGGAGCTTTACATGGCAAACCAGGTCCAGTGTTTTAGTTTTTACTTAGGAAATTTCATATCCTTCCTCCCTGAGTTCTTTCTATAGTCTCTCCGAGGGACTAACAGATTCACAGTCTGAGCATCCTTATCTCTGCTGTGGTAAAAAGAAAACAACCAACCAACAAAAAAAACCCTTTCTCATACTAACAGCTTTTACAATTACATATTTAGTAAACACAATTCATGATACCATTCTTTCTTCTCTATCCTTACCTGTTTAAATAGCTGTGTATCAATGAAAAGAACACTAGGTTCTTCTACAGCTGTGTATGGAGGAAAAAGTTTCTCTACAGAGTGGTAGACTCTTAGGTGACCACTAAATAATACAATCTGATCCTTAGTGCATCAGTGTATGTGCTTTAAAGGACAATTGCACACTGAAATAGCAAGGATCTGATAAGGATAGTTGTGTATATGCATCATAGCACACCAGTAAAGATGCTGAGTGGTATTTGTTGCACATGAGGAATCAAGAGTATGAAATGATGCATGTCAGAAAGTATGTTGTATACAAGGAGACCTGTGGCTTGTGCTCTCCAGCTTTTATAGCTGGATGGCTGTACATCACTCTGGCTTTTTTTGTTTGAGCAGACATTTCTCCTGCTTCTCATAGTGCCTGAATAAGAGAAAATCTGAGCCACAATTCTGAGTGGCAAGATGTACTTGTGGTGGGAGGGACTGCAGTATCTGACTGGTGGCAAATACAGAACCTTGTAGGACATACCAGATTTAAAGTTTTTAGTCCGACAAAAGCAATTCAATTTTCAACAAAGTAAAAGAAAACAGCTCCTAATAACAGGGACCTGATTGCTAAGACTGCTCAGCTGATTCAAGGAAGTCAAGATCAAGGGCTGTGCACTTGGACATGCAGCTGCAGTCTGGATGATGCTGTCAACACCAGTCTGAGCACCTCGCCCAACACTGGTCTCAAGAGTCCCTCTCCGTAGAGCGTGGGTTGCATTCTCGACTGGGTCTACCCTGCGACCAAACAGCAGCCATGATCAGAGCGGTGTTGGTCCACTTGTGCTGACTCAGGAGGTTGTATTCTTTCCATCGAGGATGCAGAGCTTCTGGTACTGGTGGTTCGTACTTTGGGCACCATTTGGCTCCCTGCATTGTGCTCTGCATAGGTCTACTTTTAAAATGCATTCAGAAAAGTATACAGGTGGTCTTTTCTGGGGCAGTGAGTGCTCTTGGAAACAACTGAGTTCTTCCAGTTGAACAACAACAAAATTCCCTCAAAGCAGAGATTTTATCTGGAACATGTCAGACCTGGCCATGAGTCTAACAAAACAACGGAGGCCTGAAAACAGGGTTGTAATGGTAACTGCCAGGTAACTTGATGACAAATGATGAATTAGCCTAGCCATTTTTGTATGTAATGAGGGCGTGCATAAAACAACTATATTTTGTAAGGGGAAGCTTTTTTTTATCACCCTTCCCTATGAAAGCCTTTTTATTCTTACTAGGAATGCCTTTTTATTCTTACTATGAATAAAAGCTCAAGTCCGTTTTTATTTAACTCATCCATTTAACCCTAGAGGATGATATGCTGGACAGAAGTCTCCCATTTCCCAGTAGAAGGAGCATCAGACTATAATGAAAAAAAAATGATGTGAAAAACATTCCAAATTTTAAGAACATCTCCATTATGCCAGGAAGAGTTTGACTGTGGAGAATATAGTCCATTTTGGTAGTAAAACTAGCTCTCCACTACTTTGAGGTCTTGGAAAATTATACTTGGTAACTACTGGTGAGATGCTAACTTACAGTCTGGCAGGATTATAAAGGACACTTTGGTCTTTATGGGCTTAAATGTAAAAACTGAATCTGCAGACAAAAAAGTCACTCAAAAATGATGAACTTATAAATTGGGTGACCTTTGTTTTTTCAAATGCCAGGAAAACACACTTCATATGCCTGAAGATATTTAGTGCTGTCTTGCTGAAGAAATTTAAAGCAGGATATTTAATAATGTGAGAAATATTTCAGTCAGCCAAGTCTACAAAAGAAAAACCATTGAGATCGGAACTGTGAGTTAATTCTTGTAACACTTTCATGGGGATGAGGATAGGTAGTGGGAGAAGTGCCACGTAGTTTTCATCATAGGCTTAGCCAGTACAGACAGGTACCCAGAATCTGGACTTACATTTGTTTTTAAACAAAATAAATTTCTGACAGGCTTAGAAGGAGCAAAGCATGTAACTCTGGAGAACTAAACATTTATTTTCTTATTTTCTTCTTTGTTATGTGGATGGCACAAACACCCGAACTCTGTTGTTGTTTAAAGGAGTAGTTTTATTTCATGATTTATGACCAAGGAAGTCTAGATCCCTCTTACTACAGCTTTGTCAGAATACACGTATAGGGCAGCTGTGTTAATTGGAAGGCCTTTCTGTCATGAAATGTTAATACAATGTTGTACCCTAACTAGCTCCTCCTGAGAAATTAAAAATAGAAGAGTTCATTCCAAGGCATGAGGTGCAGTAATTAAGCTCATGGGCTTTACTCTGCCAACTGCATTCCAGAGGATAGCTCCTAGTATGAGAGGAATGGGATGGTTTTTGATATTATCTATTATTTGAGTATCTATCATTGACTCCAAAACAAGATTAATTCTGTGGACCGAAGTAGCAATGCAGCTGCACTTTGTAACAGAGGATTATGATACTTGAAGTAATTTCCTCTTCTTTCGGGAACTTATTCTGGTTATCAGCCGGGAAATGTTGCTGCTTGCTTGCAAGATAAGAGATTGCAGAGCTATATTGCTAGGCTAACTCTGTTAGAACTGCACCAAATATCTAATCTAAGAATCTTCTTCAGTGTATATGACTTCCTTATAATATTAAGATAATTAAGAATATTTCTTCATAACGGAAGTTGCTGTTTGCATGTTATAGACTATAATGTCGTGGAAGTTTTTTAGATTTTTAGAGTTTGAAGAGTCCATTGTAAATAATTCGAAAGTATTAATTAGGCAACATAAAACTACTAACAAATGCTAGACTTTCTCTGATCAAATTAATTAAACAAACATATCCTTTGTCCAGTTTTGCAAAAAATATGCTTTAAATAAATATCTTTTTTTTCCAAAATGTAAAAAGTACACTTGCTTTTTGAATTCTTATATCACTAGAATCTCTCTGTGCAACTAAACTTACTTTCCAGAAAAACATTTGGATATAACGATGGTGTCTGTGTGTGTTTCTGTGAAATTCTGCTGATATTTTAAGGTTGGCTTCAGCCTTAACTCTGAAAAATAATTTCATATTATATTCTCTAACTTTATTAAAAATAAGAGTAAAAATCCGTATTTCTTGTAATCCATTTTCAAAACATTTCATTCGGATTTACCAGTAGAGGGAGATAGTGTTCCTGAAGCTCAACTTAAACTTGCTCGTTACTTTCATAATATAGCGAGGTTGCCTAATTGTTTGTAAACTCTATTGAAAATCCTGACTTGGCCAATAGAATATCTTGAAATTCTTGAGAATACATTCATTGTCAATGACAAAATTTTAAGAATACCTTTGTAGTAGTACTGCAGGAGTTTTGTAAAAATTCCTATATCCAACAGGCAATTACTCAAGCTGTGAAAGCAGTGACTGTGTTGTAACTTTATCTTATCTATTTTGCTACATCTATACATTTATTTCTCTATAACTGTAATTTGATGAGAGGTTCATGAGTGCAATTTAATGTACATACATGGGTGTTTCTTGGAGAAATCAGATGGGTGACTTGGTGATTCTCCTCGTTGATAGGGGAGATCTCTACTGGATTATGTTGCATATCCCTGTTGTGGTAGTCTCTGCTTTCTCTTATAGTTGCAGTGAAACAATCTAGTACTGCTTTATGGAAACCTAACTTGGAAAAGCCTTGGTAAAGTTATTTCAAGAAGGACCTTCGGGCCACAATACTGAAATACTTTATACAATCCTGTCTCAAAAGTTTAGATTAAAATGCAGAAGTGAAGAGATCTGTAAGTAAAACAGAAAGGACACACACAGTCGCATAGAACTGTTACTGTATAGTTGTCATTCATCATCCATAGGCTGGATGTAGGTAGCTGCTGTGTAGATCACCTCTGATTCTATTAACAATAAATTGAGGCCTAGCTGCCATTTACTGTATTGATCTCGTCTCCATGGTCTGGAGAAGGAGCTTAAGGTACTTAGGCTGGATGTGGACATCTATGGTCAGTGGAGATATTTGCATTTTAGGTGTGATGAAGCCCACGCTGCCTCATGCACCATATTTAATATACAACCATAAGTAAGGTTTGCATGATGACATGACTGTGGGTAAAAATAGTTCTGAATTGTGGATAATTAGCATGTATTTCCCATGTGCAGAAATTTAAAAATTCAAGTATAGGATTTATTGATCTTCATGGAGCTGATCTTGAAAAATGACCCTTATGGCATGGTTCTCCTTTTGCATTCAGTGTATGATACTACTCCCATTGTTTTCAGAAGGAAATATATTATCTTTCTCATTAGATATTTAATATCTTGAAATAGCACTCTGATATAGATTAAAAAGAAGTATATTCCTTAGTAGCTGTTCAGACATAGAATCATAGAATCATTTAGGTTGGAAAAGACCTTCATGATCATTGAGTCCAGCCATCAACCATGCATGGTGTAGATATTTCTAAAACTGGCAACATTTGGACTGCAATTAAAAACCAGAAGTGGTTGTGAGTACAGGTTCTTTTTAGTCAAGAGAATGCCAACAAAGCATCTTGCAAATAATAAGGAAAAATTTAGTCAGTGGTAGAAACTAAGCTATAAAACCTTTTGAAAGAAACTAGCAAAACTCATGAAACTCTGCAATGGAAAAAATTTACTGAAATACAGAATATTTTCACTTTCAAGGCTATCTCTACAGCAAATAACAGGTGTTTTGTATTTTGCTGGCAGTTCCCTCCCTACCAACATTCAAGGGAGAAAGAGATGCATAATCCTCTTTTAGTGCCAAAGAATCTGGAAGTATAGAGAAAGGAGAATGACAATCTTAAGCAAGGTGAAATTTAGGTCTATGTTTCTCACTATTTCTGCTTCAGATTTCCTGTGTGACTTTCAGCAAGTCATTTAGTCCTTCTCTGCTTTCATTCCTCATTTGATGGGAACTATAGAGCTCAAGGTTATGGACCCTACAGATTTTTTAAGGACATGTTGATTAGAAATGCTTTCGCACTTTGTGCTAAGCAGTGCTATAATGCAGGAAAGAAAGATCGATAAAGAGATCAAGACTGCTTTGTCCAGTAGGTACAGGCCCCATACTTTTGATTATTCTGTTTCTCCATCCATCGTTTCATCTACTCTTTTTTTTCCAAGTAAGCAAGGAAGTAGCAGAGCAGGTCCCAGCTTGGTCCTGATTTTGATACATACTTGTATTAATAAAGGCAACAAGTCTGTTTCTGAGCCAGAAACAAAACTTTTGGCCCCTGGCTTTTACTTTTATGTCATGATCACAGGATGACTTGTTTTATAAAACAAATGTTTTATAATCAAAAGCAAAGTGATTTCATCTTGCAGATGATAGGTGATTCAGTGCTATAGCAGGGTGAAATGGGTTCTTGGCTCAGGCACATGGTTTATTAAACAAACTACTCCAGTTGCTACAGCTACTTACTGCTTGTGTCTAGCTCTTTTTCACTATTATAAGATATTTTGAAATGTGTTGAACTGTGAATCAAACTGAAATTTATATTTAAGCAAACTTCTGTAGAGCAGAGAAAGAAGATTGAAAATGGCAAAAGATTATCTCTGTGGGACTTCTAGATTGTTTACAGTGTTGTGGTGGGTTGACCCTGGCTGGACACCAGGTGCCCACCAAAGCTGCTCTATCACTGCCCTCCTCGGCTGGACAGGGGAGAGAAAATATAATGAAAGGGTCAAGATAAGGACAGGGGGAGATCACTCACCAATTACCGTCACGGGCAAAACAGACTCGACTTGGGGAAAATTAATTTAATTTATTGCCAATCAAACCAGAGTAGGGTAATAAGAAATAAAACCAAATCTTAAAACACCTTCCCCCCACCCCTCCCTTCTTCCCAGGCCCAGCTTCGCTCCAGATTTCTCTACCTCCTCCCCCCAGCTGCACAGGGGGACGGGGAATGGGGGTTGCAGATGATTCATTACACGTTGTCTCTGCCGCTCCTTCCTCCTCAGGGGGAGGACCCCTCACTCTTCCCCTGCTCCACCGTGGGGTCCCTCCCATGGGAGACAGTCCTCCACGAACTTCTCCAGCATAAGTCCTTCCCACGGGCTGCAGTCCTTCATGAACTGCTCCAGTGCGGGTCCCTTCCATGGTGTGCAGTCCTTCAGGCACAGACTGCTCCAGTGTGGGTCCCCCACGGGGTCACAAGTCCTGCCAGCAAAACTGCTCCAGCGTGGGCTCCTCTCTCCACAGGGCCACAGGTCCTGCCAGGAGCCTGCTCCAGTGCAGGCTTCCCATAGGGCCACAGCCTCCTTTAGGCACCCACCTGCTCCGGCGTGGGGTCCTCCCCGGGCTGCAGGTGGAAAACTGCTCCACAGTGGACCTCCCTGGGCTGCAGGGGGACAGCCTGCCTCACCATGGTCTTCCCCATGGGCTGCAGGGGAATCTCTGCTCTGGCGCCTGGAGCACCTCCTCCCCCTCCTTCTTCACTGACCTGGGGGTTGATTCTCTTACATGTTCTCACTCCTCTCTTCTCTGGCTGCTGTTGCACAGCTTTTTTCCCCCCCCTTCTTAAATCTGTTATCCCAGAGGCGCTACCACTATCACTGATGGGCTTGGCTTTGGCCAGCAGTGGGTCCATCTTGGAGCCGGCTGGCATTGGCTCTGTCGGACATGGGGGAAGCTTCTGGCACCCTCTCACAGAAGCCATGCCTGTAGCCCCTCCACTACCAAAACTTGCTGCGCAAACCCAATACAAATGTAAAACATACAGCATCTTAAAAATGTCTCATTTTTACAACGTTTACGTTAAAAGCTATCCGTCATCTAGAAATGTTCGTAGAACACAGAGAATTGCTAGCATTCACCTGCCTGCTCTGATTTTGCTGTAAAGCATTAATTGTCAAAGCCATGAAAAATTCCAGCATCACTGGGCTCATGATGCAGACTGAGTTTAAAAAGCAAGCAGTAACTGTAAAATACAGGATGGTCAGAATTCAGCCAGACATTATAGGTATGAACAGTTCAAAATACAATTCTGTTTCCAGCATATCTCTTTACACTGATACCTGAAGGGTAGGAGTAGGGAATATAGCCCGTAGCTTAATTTCAGATTCAAAGAAACCTTTTGGTAAAGTGGAGATCAGAAACTTGCAGTTCTTCAGAATCTGGATTATCTAATAAAAGCATCAATTTCTACAGAGAGGTGGTCATGCTAGAATCCCAGGCACGGTTTGTTTTCTCAGCAAAAGCAGGTGGTTTCTAGTCATGTGGATTTTGGAGAAAACTTAAAATATATGACCCCTCTGAAGATTCAGAAGCCAGAAGTCAAACAAAAGTTACACACATGCCATTTTTATATTAAATCATAGTTTTTGTATTGTTGGCAAAGGTAATGTGTCTCACAGGAAGATGTGAATCTACTGTGACTAAAACACTAAGAGGCATCGAGATTATTGGGTATAAAGGCTATCTTGTTCTGTCTGCAGAAGAGCTTTTAACTGTATCTAGCAAAGTGCCTTAGTCACAGAGAGGAAAGACAAGACGAGTACTAAAAGCATACTGTCTAAATGTGAGCCCAGCTGCACAGCTGAAAAATACAAGTCGCTGGCTGGAAAAAGGTCAGTGTTTACTTGATCACTTCAGAGTTTGAACTCTCATCATATAATGGCATTCACGTGAGAAAATCTCCCCCTAAAAGTAGTGCTGGTCTTTTCATGGTCTTTGCAGATGAACGTGAAGATTTTGCCACATATAACCAAAGATTAATCTATCAGTCCTTTCTCTTTTCCACTCCTTGTTTATCTTTCCTTGCAGATCTGTTAGCAGCAGCTCTAGTGAGCTGCCTTACCTGGTTTCAGGCTTCTCAGCATACCTGCTAATTCCTGTTGTAGCATTCCTCTCTTAGGATGGCATTTTAACCCCATCCTTCCCCAAAGCAGCATAAGTTCTGCCTGCATACTTCAAAGCACAGAATTTGAGACCCAAAACATTATTTCCAGTTTTAGAATAGTGAATGGCTTTGATAAAAACAAAGTTGTACCTCTCATATGCAGGACTGGAGTGTCTATATACATAAAATACAAAGAGAGGGCCAAAGACTGACTAAGAAAACACTCTGTGAACTGGAGAGATCTTACTATATAATACATATATTTCTCACAGAGAGAGACAAAGCCAGATACCCAAAACAAATAGCAATGATTCCATCCTTTTCCCCAACAATTAATCAAGTTCAAACAAAGAAAAGAAAAAAAAGGAGGGATGGGACTTTGAGGAGGAGTGGGAATAAAAGCTTTAAACGTATATGGAGTTCCAGAGGAAAAAAATATTGTCAAATGTCTGTGACAAAAGAGTTCAGAGTATCTGGTATACGTGCAGAACTTGCTGACCAGAAAAGAGGTGTCGTGAGAAAGAGCTCTGGGAGATGCAGCCTGCTGAGAGTGGTCCATGGGATCCCAGGAGGAGAATCTGTTTTGGTATCAGCAGTTTGCTCTGTAATTAGAGAGTAACATCAGCTTTAAAAACAATCACTTTGATATTCTCCTTCAGATGGAAACTTCAGTTTTTGAAGTGGATGCTCATTTACTATGAACAAGAATGAAACTGGCAACTCTTTCTTCATTAGCAGCCATTGGATAGGAGCAATTTTTAGCTGCAAATTACAAAATGGAGCAGATTCAGACACAAAAGCCCAAAGGGCGAAAAGTACTTTTTTTTCTTCCCAATCTTCTAAACTAGTATATTTCCCCTACAGCATACAAATTTTATGCTTTTTATATTTGAGACAAGCTAGGAAGAGAGAAGGAGTTAAATGACTTAACTCTTTACTCCACCTCTTCTAATAATTTACAACTATCCAGCATAAATAGTCATAGAATCATAGAAAAGTTTGGGTTGGAAGGAGCCTTTAAAGGTCACCTAGTCCAGATGGGTAATGCTTTGCTCACACTCAGAGTGGCAGTATATGAGGATGGTGGGAAGGACAAGTCCACATCTGTTGAATTCTCCTGTGCTACCAAATTGCATAAACAAATGTCAAATTTGAGCCCCAGAATAGGCATGAAAAGAATATCAAGGTTAAGTTAGAAATGCTCAAAATTAGGAAGTAAGTGTCCAAGACAACTATAATTACTGTGCATGCAAAAGGGACACTGAGACTCTATTGGAAATCGTGAAGGTGGTAGCCTGCCGTGGCAAAGCCAGGTCTGCGGGGAGGTGGGGGACCTCTCCCCCTGGGTGTACCCCGACCTGGCTGCCATCCCTCCCCCTGTCCCTGGCCCCCCCATCCTGATAATCTCCAGGTGTTTGTGCTACAGTGTGCTTCGACAGTGGCATGGGCCTGACCTCGGAGTGTTTGTGCTTAGTTATTATTCTGGCATGCTGTCAAAACCTTACTGTGGAGCATGTCAGAAGGAACATAGTAATTTTTTTTTCAATAGATGATTCTTTGGCAAACTATGAAAATAATTTCATTGGAGAAGGAAAAAAAAAATCCTTCCTCTTGCTTCAGGGCTTTCTTCCTGCAAATTTCAAAGGCCTGCTGTGAATAATAGTGTTCGAGCTTCCAAGCTTCAAGGATATTTTATAGTGGAAAGTGTTAGGCAACCAAAATAAATATCAGTTTCCACTGTTACCAAATAAAGGTTTTCCTTTATCTTGTACCTTAAAACCCATGTTAAATGACATTTTTTTAGAGATGCAGCTGTATGTGTCTGGGAGGGTTATTTTTTCATAGAAGACACTAGGTTTGTTCTAGCTTGTTTACATTTAAATGAGAAATAATTTAAGACAGAAAGAACATGATGGCTTGCTTTGTGAGGAAAAATGTAACAGGAATTCATCTTCATAAAGGACTGAAGGAAATCCTTAAATCCAAGTGCTGCCAGTCTCTAGGGTGTTCAAAATACATATTCCTATTTTATGGCTTGAATGCATCTCTACTTACAAGATTTGTGAATATTTTTGACAAACCTGGTCTGAGTTTTCTGCTAGCAGAGTTACAGATGAGGCAAGTTTTCCATGGTTTGGGGTTTTATTGCGAATGCTTTGCACAGCTCTGGTTATGTGCTTCCTTCTCATGACATCAGTGCTGAAGGGGAGAAAGAATGTAAACATCTGTTTTTTATAATTCAATTCCAGGCTTATAACTTGATTAGGATAAGCAATGTTTCTACATGATTAATTTTCCAGTCACAATATGATGGTTCTGAGTGTGCAGTTTTAGCACCAATTTTAAGATTAGTAAAGTAAGGAGGGAAACTAATGAGGTAAATTCTGCTTTGTGGTCTACCTTCCCGAGCTGCACCAAATGCTGCGCGCCTCATCCACCTCACTCGTCCTGCTGATAACAAAGGATGCGATTTCCCTCCCACTTGGTGTTTAAAATGATGTCCCGCTGCTCCCTGCAGCACCTGGTGCAGCCGATGGGAAGGGAGGCTTGTGGTAGCAGCACTGAGGTGAGCAGGGGCAATGGGGATTCCGCTCCTGGCCCTCCCCCAAGACCTTTCGTGTGGCGTTGGGTCAGCCACGGGGTGTTCAAAAGGTGCCTGCTGAGAGGTGGCTGCATCCTTAAACTAAGGAGCTCTGAAATATATAGGTATAGCCTTTAATCTCTTCCACCGCCTGACCAGGGCTAAACAACCACTCTGGCCCCTTTCTTTTCTTCCTTGCCCAGCCCTTGTCTTGCACCAGAGACTGTCAGTGCCTGGAGCCATGGTCGCGATCACATCTTGGGGTCTTTACAACGCACTTTAATAGTCACTGTAAGAATACATACATAGAAGCTGAGGAGAACCGAGGCTGGAAGGGGCCTCGGGAGGGCCAGCCTCTGGGTTTCGGGTAGCACTTGTGGAAGCGTAACCGAAGCGAGGGGAGAACCGGGGCAGCAGTGCACGGAGGAGCGGTTTCAGTGTCGTATCAAGCGTTTATAATACTAAAAGAATAAATACGCTCCTCTGCCTTCCTAGGGATGAGCTCGGGTCAGCACCGCCGTTCTCACCGCCCCGGCAGGTGGGGGCGCAGACCCCGCTCCGTGAGGGGCAAGTCTCTACCGCACCCGCCGGCGCCCCGTTCCCGCCAGGGAGGCTCTCCCGCGGGGCTCGGCGGCCGCCGGGGCCGGGGCCGGGGCCGGGGCCGGGGAGGCAGCAGGCGGCCAGGTGTGAGGGGCGGCCCCGGCCCCGGCCCCGGCGCCGGCCCGCTAACGGCCGCGGCGGGAGGGGGCCCTGAGGTGAGGGCAGGGGCCGCGGCGGGCCACGGGGGGCGGGGCCGGGGCCGGGGCCGGGGCGGGCGCCGCCTCAGTCCGCAGCCGGGGCTCCTGAGGCAACTCCGGCCCCAGCCGCGCCGGCAGCAGCTCCCGCACCCCGCGGCATGGCCGGGGCTCAGCCTTCTCCCTCGGGGCGGCGCTGCCCCAGCCGTGCCCGATAAGAAAGGCGGAGCGGGGCCGCGGTCGCGCGCAGACAAAAGCTGCGGCGCTTCCTGCCCTCCGCGCGGAGGGGAGCGGGTGGGCGCCGGGCTCCGCGCTCCTGCGGGCGTCTTTCTCGGCCGCCGCGGGAGCTGCGCGGGCTGCCGGGGAAAATGGCTTTCCGCGGGGGCAGCGGAGCGTGGGGAGCGGGTCTGGGCGCGGTGCTGCTGCTCGCTCTGTGCCCCCGCGCTGCGCCCGAGCCCGGCGGCGAGGCGGTGCCGGAGGGAGCCTCCACCCTGGCCTTCGTGTTTGATGTGACCGGCTCCATGTACGACGACCTGGTGCAGGTCGTCGAGGGGGCGTCCAAGATCCTGGAAACGTCGCTGAAGAGACCCAAGCGGCCGCTTTACAACTTCGCCTTGGTGCCTTTCCACGACCCAGGTAGGGGTTTCTCCCCTGAGGGCGCGGGCGGGGTCCGGGCAGGGTCGGGGGCGCGGGGGCTGCCCCGGCAGCCGCGGCAGGGAGCGCGGCGCGCGCCGAGGTGGGCTCGGGGCGGGGGGGGAGGCAGGGAGCCCGGGAAGGGCAGCGGAGGAGGTCCTGCTCGGGGCTGGCTGCGGTGGAAGGCTGGGCTTCCTGCGCTCCCAGGCGTCTGTCGCATCTCGGCCGTGCCTGCCACACGAGTCTCTGCGCTGCGGTGACTTGCCAGGAGCCAGTCAAGTTTTCCGGACCCCCTCCCTGTCTCCGTGCAGACAGACGCCAGCAGACCTTCCAGAAGCCTTCAGGGTAAAGCGAAGCGGACGCCAATGCGTTAGGGCATCAAGTACTCCTCTTAATAATTCTAACGCGAGCTGAAGCGGCTTCAGTGACCTTCTGCCCTAGTAGAGAGCGGGCGTACTAGTAACAAAGCTATCACGTTTTGTTTCAGTGCCCTTCTATGTGAATACACTTACGAACGTACACAATACAGTTGCACTTTTCCTCCAGTCTTGTCCCATGTTTACGTTGAGAAACTTGCACTGAAATGATCCAGGAGCTTTACATGATGTGTTTTTTGGTTTGGGTTCTTCTTTCTTTCCCTCATTTTACCTTTTTTTTTTTTCTTCTTTCTGCTATACATCGTGTGTTCCTCTCTTTCAGCATCTGTTTTCTGTTCCTGTCCTGTCCCTTTTCTCTGGCTTTCTTACTCTTTCCTTGTCAAATATCTTCTGGTGACTTGAAGAGGAAATAGGAACAGGGTGCCCCAGGCTGGTAATGTGTGCTGTACTATGCAGTAAAAACTCTTTAAAGAATCAAAGAGTGGGAAGAAGCCCTGGAAAATGGCCTTTCTGGTTCTAGTTCCCATGGAATGTCTCAGAATATGATATTTCAGAAGTCAGTTCTTAAGAGTTCAATTTGTGCAGGGTTGTCATCACATGAAAAGACACCCCTTCTATTTCCTGTCAGTCATAGATACTTCTGCTTACAAGATACATGTTTGCTACTGTTATAAATACCTTAAACCAAATGCTTGGAAAACTAGAGAAAAACTTGTCTGTGCAAATTTTGCTGTTTTGTTATCTATAAGCTTGTATAGGTTCTCCTTTTTTTTTTTTTTTCCTTATAGGGAGTCCATCATTGTGGTATCAGAGTGTCCTATCACAAAAGGGTCTGTTTATGTACCGTACTGTTTTCACCTTTGGTATCACTTTCTTTTTTTTTCCCCTCTTTACCTTTTTGTTATTTTATGGAACAAACATATATGGAACTTAAAAAGCATCATGCCACAGAAGTAAGCAAGGAGGAAAAGATTTTGCTCAAGTGTAGAGCCTAGAACTCTTACATCCTTTTGGAGAATCAAGCTGGTAGTTCTCCTTGGAGCTCTTTCTCCTTGGATGGGGCAGAAAATCAACACAGGCTGGGAATGTCTTGGGTTTATTTCCTCTCCATAACCACACTTTATACATCTTCCTTTTCTGCTCACCAAAGTGATTCACTATAAGAATTGGTAGCTCTCATTTTTCAGAGGGCTTCGGTATCTATACCAACCATGGGAGCAAGAAGATGATCTTGTGTGGTGCACTTTTAGTTTGCAGGTTTGTGTGGATAGTCCTCTGTTCCTGTGCATCCTTGGTAGAAAGAAGTTCCGGGTTTTGTATCACAAGTAGTTCCAACACTTAGCTTTCATCACAGGCTGCTTTCAAATTCTTTGTTTCAATAGTTGATTTCTTCTTTCTCATCCCACATGTTTTCTCTTCCTCATTCAGTTTTTCTTCTGCACATTTTTACCTTTTCATTCCTTTTCTCCCATCTCCCTGACCCTCTTGCTTCCATTGGCTCTCCAGGATCTTTGCTTCTGTTAGACTGATTCTTTTAATCATGCTTTACTGTACCACTGACCTTCTTGCTCTGTACATACCTCACCAGCAACAAATCTGCTGCCACCTTCCTCCGATTCACATTTTCCCCCCCTCACAGACTTTTTGCTTCCTTGCCTCTTCCCCCATTCCCTCTCTTTCCACAGGAGATCCCTTTCCTTGGCAAATATTAGATTTCATTCAGTAGAGTAACTGAAACTTAAACCTGCAGAGAGCTGACCTATACAACAAAGAACTGCAGGCGAACATATATTGGTGTATCCTGTTACATGTCTCTCTATGGAAGTCCGACTTCCTTGCACAGCCAGAGGGGGCCTTACTTTTTAGCGTGATGGATAATTTGTGAGGTCATAAAGCTGTTTGAAAGTGGAGAATGTATAATTTTAAACATGATTTTGTCTTAGTTTCTGAAACCTATTTCTGTGTGTCCTTTGAGTTAGAAGGACCCTTCACAGTCCAGTGTCTTGAATTTTGTGGATGTAGCAGTTCAGACTGCTGGTAATCTGGTATTTTACATCTGATGATGACCAAGCCTAGGCACTTGAAAAGAAATGCAAGAAACACTGTTGTGACTAGTTCAACATCTTTTTTGAATCTATAGAGAAGTAACTTTTCTCAAAAACCTAATAAAAAAATATTGCTTGGCTTGTATTTCGGAGTGTCCAATTTGTTTACCTAGTGTTGTTCTGTGTGAAGACTGCTCAACTAAATTGATGAGATCCACCCCCCCCCCCCCCCAAGTTGTCTGGTTATTTGCTCAACTGATAATTTTTCTTCAAAAAAGAACTTTCTATGTAGCTGCCCCACAGACAGACTTTCATGATGTTTTTGTGGGGTACTGTGGTCCATGAGGCAAATGGGACTCTACAAGGAGTGCAACAGTTGGACCTTGAATCCAAGGAGCTTCTCTTTGTATAAAGCTGTCCTAATCCAGATACAGTCTTATTGATAGGTAATTACAATTTAAAGTTGGTATGGATTTGGCTTTTAACTCCATTGTTTTCTTAATTTATGTTGCACAGTGTATGCTGAACAGTGCCTCAGTCATTCACTTTGCAGCACTGCTTGATTTGTACTGGTTAGTGAAACAGCTCAAGTGCTTTCTAAGTACCATAAAGAAAGAGCTGTTGACAAGGAGAGTGTATTCAACAAAACCATATAAGAATTTGTCTTGGAAGGGTACTTGACGTCACACAAGGTACAGCTGAATTATTTATAATTTTAGTTATTTAAAAATCCTCTCATATTCTACTGGACTACATTGTTACCAAAGTGCTGCATATTAATGCTGCATTGTGATATGCCAACACATTGTGGCCTTTGGTAGATTTAAATGTAGTGTTATCACTATTGCAATGGTATTTTGCTCAGACTATGATGTTTTGGTAAAACAGTAATAATTAAAATGTGCATATTTTTTAGTAACAAACCTGAGGTTTTTGGCATAGAGTTATGGCCTACAGAAAAAATTTGTAATGGGTTTCGCATTCTGATACCGCTGTACCATCTGGTGGTATGCTGAGATCTCCATTTTGAAAAAGCCTTTTGTTTTGGATTCTACTTCATGTGTAAGCATGTCCAATGCTTTAACAGATTACAGGTATTTTTCTATTGTGGTTTTTCAATGCCTAAAGATGATCACAGAAGTTTTGTAGATAGTGAAAAGGCTGTTGACAAAGAAATCTCTTGCCAGACTTGTGTTCAGTGGAAAAACTGGAGGGGAAAAAAATAAGTCCCAAATTAAGAAGAGTTGGCACAGGAAAATTTTGAATTGGAGCTAAAGCTTAAGATCAGCAAATGCTTTTGTTGTTGTGTGTTGTGGGTCCTGATCTCCTAACTCCCATTGTATCCTGTGGAAACGGGATTGGACTCAAAATGTCTTTATTTAACATCTGTGGCCAGCTTTTTTATTTTTCCTTTATGCCATTAAGGAATTTTGGAATGGAAAATAAGCTTAAGAGGACGAATTAATCCCTAGTATTTTTCTGTAAAGCTAATGGAATTATACCAGTAATAACTTTGACTCTGTGTGATTTAATCCAGCATTCCTTTAGTGTGAATGATTATTTTATAGACCAAACTGCAATAATATTAATTACAAGAAAAATGAAGGGAATATATAACCTCTGGACTCCCTAGTGCACAGGATGATGTTTGCCTGTTAATACTCTGCATGTCTACAAATCTCTGATATGAGCATCTCCTAACCCTTTTTCTTACAAATCAGATCAGCAACATATTGCCTATGTGAGAAAAGGGAAGACATTAATACTACTTTGTTCAGATGGGAAAATGGTATTGAACTTCAGTCATCCACCTAGGGTCACACAGTAAATGGAGAACTAGAAATACAATATTTTATTTTTTTTTTCCTTGATCCCACTCCTCTTTTTTTTGGGAGTAAAGCTCTAATTATATCACGGAGTAGAGGCACATAATTACATTTAACGTAATAACCTGGGGTCTCCTTTATTTAATGGACTTGCAGTGCTATATCCATAACAATGGTTAGGCTGCTGAGCCACATACTAGCTTGGAACAAGTTCAGAAGGTCATATGAAAGGTTTGAGAACTTTGGTTTTTGCAGGTTTGATAGGTTTTTTTAGAAATTGTAATGAAGAAGAAATAATGTTTTTTTTTTTCCAGAGGATGAGCATAAAAAATTTGAATTAGGCTATTAATGGAATTAAAAATTTTCATACTTCCTGATATGAAAAGTATTGTGGTTATACAAATGGATAATAAAGGGAGATGGAAAGCTGTGTGCTGAAATGGAGAAGTATAAGCTTTCCTTTACATGTTAACTTCTGCCTTGAAAAAGACACTTGTGAGTGATGAAGAATAAATAGTCCTTCGAGTGTAGCAATAAAACTTCCACCCCTGCTCAGCTGAAATTCTTCCTGGTTTTAATTCAACTGCAGAGGCTGCATTGCCAGCCTTCCCAATATAAGCCACCACTTTGTCATTTCTGTATCTACATGTAAACAGTATCGCTGCCTCTTTGCCGCCCAGCAGGTTTCTTACATCAGACTCTTCTGACAGCTTTTCTCCAACATGTTGCCCTGCACTTCCCCTTTTGCATTCTTCTGTCACTTGAGGCCTTTGGCCCCAGGCTTTACTCTCAGATTTATGGGTGTCTATTAAACTTTTCAGGCAAAGGCTGAATGTATATAAATCAGTTGTCTGAAACCTTTTCCCATTCAGAAGAAGTTGAATGGTCCTTCTGGTATAGCCTGAAGGTCACTGTCTTCAGGATTCCCTCAGCTTCCTTTGGGTGGGGGAAGAAATCCTTCAAGACTTGGTGTTAGTTTTACTAAAGAACAGGAACATGGCTGTGGAGAAACTGTATGGCAGTTGTTTTCAAAGCAGGGAGGACAAGTTTAAAGGAAGTACGGTATTTTGTACTGGTACCTTGAGTTTACTAGCACCAGAGAAATGGTGTTCATACAAGGGATGGGTGCAGCATAAGAAAAGTCTAGGAGTCCTGCGGTGTGCCATTCCCTTGCAGTTCTCATTCTGGGGGTCATGTAGACCTGTTGGTGTCATTGTGTTTGTGGGTAAGTAATAGCACTTATTTGAGGTTGGTCTGTTATAAGCCATGCTGTGGTAGGGTATAAACTTCCTTAGTGGGTGACATTTAGCACTGTGTGGGTGTAATACAGTGGTTTTTAATTGAGTTTTGAGTACACTGTGATGGAACTAGAGGGGTTAGAGAAGAGGTGGGGGAGGGATATTGCAGTTCTACAGTGTATCTTTTGCTTAAGAAAAAGATTCAGTGGGTTGCTGCTGTGTGTGTGTGTCCTGGGCAGATGTCTCATCAATTTGTTGTATTCTGCAAACCACACAGTGAGATGGAAATGGGAATCTCTGCCCATCAGGAACTGAGGACTTGGTGGATTCTGGGAAGGTCTGCCTGTCTTTGGGCAGTAGCTCTTCCTGTCCACATTCAGTGGGTCTCCTCACCTTCCTCAGTACATAGAACTGTTTGAAAACTGTCTAATATTTGAAATAGACAAATTATTAGGTTGGCAAGGAGGAATAAACAGCTTGCCAATGAAGTTCCTGTGGGGAAATGCTTTGCAAACGCTGGGAACTTATAAAAATCCCATAGTTTTTATAGGAAGGAAAGAAAAGAGTTGCCCCAATTCTGGTTGGTAAAAGAGTAAGGCCAGAGGCAAAGAAAATTATTCTCTCCACTTAATTCAAATAGTTTTCTTATTTTGAGCGTTGAGTGGGTTTCATATTATTCCTGAAATCCAAAGCGGGGCAAAAAAAAATGTGCTGATTTAACAAGTAGAATCTCCCTGTTCTAGTGCAGTAGCTCTACCAATCCATCACAGAATATCAGGTTAAAGTTGTCACAGCTGATCTTTGAGTAGTGTTCTTTGGTGGCCTCAAATTTCTGAAAATCCTATCTGAAAAACTCAAGGTCGTGTAAGGTTTTTTGGGGTATGATTTATTTTGGACTTCCTTAGATATATAGTGACAGCAATAATGAGTGCATATCCCAAGTTTTGAGTCTGTCTTTCATGTTTTAGGAGACACAGTGTAAATTTACAACTGTTCAGTGCTGTCTTGGTACGCCTGAAGACAAATGATAACCAGAACTGGGCTTAATAACTGTTAGATCTGCCCTTTGTGCTATAACTGTTGAAGTGTTACTTATTATTTCACTGTTGACAATTTCAGCAGGAAATACTCTGTTTCCTTAAGGCTTAAATACTGCCTCTTTATTGTTGTTACTACTACTACTGAATTTTATTGTTACTGTTAACAGTTGAATGACAATCACAAATACTGTATAATAGCGACCAACTCTGAGTTGATAAGGATAAAGTCTAAAGCACCTACAGATATTTTCCATCTCTGAGACTTCTATGATAACTATACTGACTGTATGTGAAATAAGTGTTTTAAACTTTATTGTCATCCTTCACAGAGATGTTGTGATATCTATAAAATCAATTTTATGTGATTACGTGGCTGTTTTCTTGATCTTCTGGAAGGATTTATCTGGGGTCCCTCTAAAAGTAGCTGTTTATATAGAGTACAGAAGACAGTATTGCTAGTGCCAGAAGCTCCAAGATCTGTGAGACAGCCAAAATGTTGCGACATCATCCAAAAGCCTACTAGACCATCACTTACAACTTATTTTTCTGCTGTTGTACCTTTGCCTGTCCAGCCCTGAAGGTATGCACAATGGTAATTTCCCCCCCAATTCTTGTATCTTTTTTTGCAAGGGAAAGAATTTTTATCCCTGTTTTTACTTGAAGATACACTGGAGATTTTTTCCTTGGGAAAAAAAGTGGTAATGCCTCAAATATGTCATTCTCTTCTGCTTTGCATTATGAATTATTTTTCATGTTACTTTTGAAACTGTTGCCTACTGAACTTACACAGAAGCTACTTGTTCTATTTTGCTTTGCTATCCCCAGCTCCAAGTGGTGACAATTACATGAAAAGCTCTGTAGCTCATTAGTAATGCATCCCAATGTTACTCTGTCCCAATAATTATTACTGATGTTGTTTAGCAAATGAGGCTTGCTGTTTAGCAGCATATGCATGTTCTCTGTTGCTTCTGGAGTTCACACAGAGGGTACTTTCCCTGTTGTGTCCCAAATAGCAGTCACTATTACAGTGCCATTGCAAACTCAACCATTAAGTATGCAACAATGTAGCAAACAATTGTACAGAGTTTTAAATTCACTCCCAAATACAGTTGTTTTGAGCTTTCTATCAGTTGCCTTAGAATCTTTACTTTACTATTATCCCCCCATGCACCTGAAAAACTCTTTCACTTCCCACTATAGTAGGTTTTCCTGCATATCATGTACTACTGTTGTATTTTCTGAAGACTATTAGATAGCAAAATGCAGACTTTGCTGGAGGATCACACACCTTGTTGAGAACGGAAGGGTGGTGTGTAGCTTCTGTAACTTCCATTCCAGATATGGTTGTGTCTTTAGATCATCTGCAGTGAACTGAACCTGTTGAGAAGCCACTTGTCACTGTTCTCAGGGACATCAGTGTAGAAGTGTAGGTGTACATCACAAAATACACATTTAAAGAGCAGCATAAATCCACACAGTGACAGTATGAAGGTCTGGTTGGTCTTTCAGCTGCTGTTCTTCTGCACAAAAAGATTTGTCCCTGCCTTCCCATTAGAGGTTGCTGCCCCATTATTTCTGCTACTTCAACTATTTGCCGATTCATCTCAAAGTAAATATCACACAATACTGAACCAGATTAGAAAGTGATCAAGCTGGTGCTAGTTAAACTGAAAAACCAGTGAACCCTTGCCCCAGATAAGAAGTGGCTGTAGAGTGTATTTCACTATGTCCTGAATTACCCAAGCAGTGAATATGGCTTAATCCCTCTGAAACACTGTGTGGAAGGAGGATCTGTTGAAGCTGTATTTTCTGCTTGCATGGGCAGCTGAGGACTGTGCCTTCTCCTCCGTGTGAAGCAGGGAATGGTAGTTGCTGTCATCTAAGTTAGCAATGTCTGAAAACTGGGAGCAGCGGGGAGAAGGTAGATACCAACAGTGTAAGAGCTGAATTTTAGTGTTCTGCCTTTCTCCATTCTCCTTCCCCTCTTCTCCCCATTTTCCATTTATTTCTCAAAAGTTGCAGGAGCCTGTGTTTCCACACAGTCATGTATGGAAGCCAAGTTAATCCTATTCATGGCAATAATTGTTTAACAGTAGGCCATGTTGGCTATGACTCTTGATGGGAGCTCTATGGTATGGAAAGAAAAGAGAAACTTATGATGATGTATGCATCTACTGAATTGGTTTAAATGCCCACAAATCAAATTTGTAATGATTTATAAAATTAGATGCAGATCCTCAAGTGCTTTTAACCTATGACTAAGCTGTCCCTCCTTGAGATTGATATATTCTGTCTCTTTTCTTATCTGAAGAAAGGAGTTATTTTTCTGAGAATGCAAAGTAATTAAATGAACGAAGAGGCATAAATATTATATACATCTTTATCTCACTTTAACTGAGGCAATAGTGTTCATTGCAAGATGAACTGTCAGTGAAATATAGAGAAGGATGTTGACAAGGAGGCCAACCAGAGAATGTTTGCCTCTTGAAATGCCAACCTTGCTCTTTTAAAGCAGCAATGCTAGAAGATAATGATGAAAACCAGTGCCTTCTGTGGTGGGGAATTAATAGCGAATGCCTTTACTGAAGAGAGCAGCTCGAGTTCTCAGAGGAGAATGAAGGAAAAAAAACAAACAACCCCAACAAACCAAGAACTGAAGACTGCTGAAACTGAGACTGTGATCCTTAATCCTTGCTCCTTACTACCCTCTGGCAATACCAACTTGATCTGGATCAGGCATGAGGACACGTTCATATGCCTTTTGAAAGCTCCGTATCGCGTGATACAGAGCTGGGCCATGTGTGAACTGCAGGGTGGTGAACAATACTTGTCCTGTGTAGGGAGGCATGGACTGATGGGACTCCATTTGCTGGTACAAATTGCTTTTAACTTTTCTTAACCAACGGTGAGCAAAATGAGTTTATATTGGGTCAGTGCTTTATATGTCTGTGACATTCTTCATCCTGCTGTACCAACTTGTTAGGAACCTCAGAGCTATTTCCGTTATGCTGTGTGGACCTGAGGTATGTGTCTCTAGTCTTTTTCTGACTTGTGCTTTGCACTTTTTGTATGTGTATTGGAGGCTGCTTGGAATTTATACTAGAGTGGATTCAATTCAGTCAGTTGAGGATCGCGATAAGATGGATTAAGGAGTACAGAAAAGGAGTAGATATTTCATTTAGTTAATGGATTTTGAATGTGGCCTGAGGAATGACAGGAGGCATCCTTTAGACAAAGTCCTCAGATGCCAGTTGGTATATATTTTCTAATCAATGATTTGATTTTTGGCATATGCTGTGGACTTCGGTTTTGAAGGAGATGCATACATCAGAGAAAATATTGAGAACATATGTTTTTCAGTTTGCAAATGGCAAAACAGTTTCTCTGTTGAAAGAGACTGATGGTGTTACTTGATCGGCTCACCATGCCTTGATAATCAACTGTTTTGTAAGAAGAAATAGGATGGATTTAATGAAATGTGCTCTGGGCTGGCTGCTTCATATGCTTTCTTTACTACTGCCAGAGAAAATGAGTTTTACCCCTCAATTACATTGTTGAATATAATTCATTTTTTATAACTATTGCCAGTGTTTAGTATTTCTTCTATTAGGTGTGTTGCGCTCAGATCTGATTTATGAGATCCTTCAGTTATGCCTGTTATGAATTCATGCTATGCAGTTGTTTTTGGGTGAACTCTGGGCCCAAGATTTGCATTTTGTATAGGGATAGTTTGCAATGTTATATTTTTAAGTGGGATCAGAGAGGTTTAGGTCACGCATATGCCGTTGTGGTCTATGGTTAAACTTCTTGTTGCCTTTTGAAGAACATATGCAACTATTCTTGGTAACTGTAGATGTGAGCTGAGCTTTTCCCTGTTTTTGCCAGAGGAAAAGCACAATGACTTCATGTTCCTGAAGCACTTGAATGGGGTCATGTTATGTCATGACACTGAAGAGTGGATTAATCCCATTTCACTTCAGGTACTCAACTGGAGAACCTCAGCTGAGAGACTAGCTACCCAAAGGTTCTTTTTGTAATTCACAAAAAGAAACTGGCACCTTTATGGAGCAATTCATGACCTGTGAATTTTTAAATACTCTTTGGAGGTCTCATTTGCTTTCGCTGGCTGCACAGGGAGCAAAGGTTAGTTCAGTTGAAGCCCTGAATTTAGGAGGTATGAAGTCAAGTGATAGGCTTTCTGCTTTCTAACTTTTTCCTGATCTGGGGCTGACTGTCCAAATAATAGTCCCCGAGATTTGTTTCATACTGTTTTTCATCCTACCATATAGATACTGAGGGCTCAGATGAGCCCAGCTCACACAGGGTAATAGGTTGTGCCCACACTGTGATGTCCTCTCTGGTTCTGATCTGACCCCAGACCTTGAGTCCTGCTGAATAACTTCCCCTGGTAGGGCATTTTGAAACTTACTAAAACTGCGTAATGCTCAGAGGCAGCCTGTGCAGGCAGCTCTAGCATAAGCTGAGGGGCTTCTGTGAGTCTGCTTTGCAGAGGGTTTTGGTGGATGCCTAATGATGTGGCTAAGCAGAACATCTTACATCTCATTTGCCCTTACCACAGGTTGTCAGCAGGGTTTGGACCTTGGGTGTTCAGCAGAGACTGTTCTGTGTAAGCTAAAGGAGTAATACTGGCAGCTATGAGGCTGATAATCTCTGTGGGGGTAAGCCACGAATAGGGGCTGTGATGCACATTGTTAATGTGTATTACACACAGCCTGTTTACATTTGTATCTATGAAGATATGTTAACTTATTGTTCTGTATCCCATGTACTCTTCCATCTTGGTTTTCTTTGGCATCCTTGGTACTTCTCTTTGCAGAGACTGTGTGCAGTTTTCTAGCTCTGCTCAAGTTGTAGCCCTTTTCCTAAAATATACTTAGCTGCAGATTTCAGTCTGCAAAGCATTACTGGTAAAATATATGCATATTTGAAAATGACATGTTCCCAGACACCAAGCCAACAAGCTGCATACATCACATGCAGCGAAAGATAATTGAAAGTGTTGAATTTATTTTCAGTAATGTATCCCTGTTAGCAGTTTCATCTGTTTGCTCTGGAATACTGGCTTCCTTACCATATGCTTTTGGTAATACAACAGTTAGTGTGTGGTATTAGGTACAATGAATCAACCACATAAGTGTTCAGAGCCTGTGTATAACATAATGGGTGTCCCAAAATAAACTTGGATGTATGAGTGTTGTACAGAGAGACTTTTAAATTATTCTTTCAAGGTGCCTGCATGAATCGGCTCTTACAGAAGACAGCTGCCCCCCTCACGGTACAGAGCCTGTTGCAGAATTGCAATTGAGAGGGAGTGAGCTTTAGCTCTGTATTTCAGTGCCTCAGTGTTTTCACGGGAGCTGTAATGTGTCCTTCCTCTGCTGTTTTTTCCCTGCCATAGGACTACAAAATACGAAGACAGCTTTAAAAGACAGTTTCATGTAGCCTGATACATGGTAGAGCCAAATTCCGAGTATCAACTTTATAACTATAGGATAAATTACAACTAGTAGAGCTTGTTCTGCAATGAGGTGTAACCAAAAGCAGAATTTCAGACTGGAAAAACCCTGCTGAAGTGGAGTGAGTGGGGGTGGGTTTGCATAATTAAATGAAAATGAAGGAATGTCTTGTGTTGCTATAGTCCCAAATGTCTGGTCTGTTTGCTCAGGATAGCAGCTCTAATCTATGACTATAGGTTACTGCTGGATTCCTGCCATCTTGTTTAAATTAGGTTCATAGCCTGGGGGGGCGGGGGGTGTAAGCAGGAAGCCATTGTAATTTTCATGCTTTGGACACCAGTGTATTTTCATGAGCTGGTTAAGTCTCTCTGGGGATGCTGAATATCACTGAAACATTTCCTGAGTTCTCCTAAGCTGCACAATGGTATGTCCGAGTCTGTCTTCCAAAGGACAGAGCTTTTTGTTTAGTTAGTGAGGTCTTAGTTAGTTCACTGAACTAGCATGCTTTTGCACTTGCAGTTCATTGAGGAACAGAAGAAGAGGAGGAAAGCTGTGCAGGAAAAATGAAGTCCTCTGCCTTAGATGAGCTAGGAATACTGTGGTTGCTTTTATGCCCCTGTATGAATTTATACTTCTGTTTACTAAAATCCTCAAGAGATTATGACTTTACAGCTACTGTGTCAGAGGTAGTTTTTTAGGCTGTAAATGGGCGAAATGGTTAGGCAAGCACATGGTTTTAGGTAAAAGAGCAATAGCTGGAGCACCCAGGTAGAGAGACTATGATTGCTGCCACTCTTTGGGCAAATCACTTTGCATTGTGGCACTTCTTTTCCATTTTATGTTACTTAGCTTGTTCAGCACCAACACAATAGTAGTGTGGTTTTAATTAGAGATCTTTAGCGTCACTGTGCACACACTTACTGTCTTTTACCAGACTCTGAGTACTGGAAATACTGCTAGCCCCCACCAAGTGGCACAGGCAAAGTCAAGCCCCAGTGTCACTGCTGGTAGACTGCTGAAGCAAGACATGATGTGCGCTGGTTGGGATAACATTTTGACTGCTTTCCTACAGCATTTGGAGAACACAACATGGTGCTTAGGCAGTGGTATGTGTCCAGGGTTGCTGCCTCCTGATTTAACAACAGTTAAGTAAACCTTAAAAACTTACATCTTGCTGTTTTACAGTATTTCAGATGAGTGGATTTTTGTTTGTTTTGTTTTGGTCATGTCTTCCTCTTCTAAATTTTACATAAACTGAATCAAAGCACAGAGAATTCGTGTGACTTACTCCTGAGTCAGTCTTCTGTGTTAACCACAAACCCACAAATCACTTATTTGTCCCTGAAAAGTTTACTCCTCGTTTTCCTTTCTTTCCTAATCTGTCAGACTCCCACATCTTTTTATCTTCGGCTCTGCCTTCAGCCCATCCCTTCCTCAAAATTTCCATTGACCCTTTTCCCTCAGAGGTTCAGTGTCCCTTCTCAGCACTCCCCTCCTTTATCTCAAGATTTCTTGGCAGTCTGGTGTCTTTTGCATATACAGACTGGATCCTGGCGATGAAATGTGTTGCTGCTAAAGGCAGCATACTCTTGCTGTGAAAGAAGTGCTGTGTTAGCCACAAATAGGTTTGTGCAGGAGATGATGGAGAAATCTTTCTCTTGCTGCTTTCAGTGTGTTTGATGGCTGATGTTTGCCTTAGCATGAATGAGGGTGGTAGCAAGGACACGTATCGTTCTCACTTTGCATATTGGCCATGTGAGCGAGTATGTTTCTAGAGTTTGATCTGGGTCTGAATTGGACCAAGAGACTCTGATATTTTGTTCTCTGAAATTTTGACTGAATCTGTAGGCATACCTTTTTGTTAAAGGTGTAGCTGTATCCGATGAAAAAAATACTGCTCTGTGCTACTATCTGCTTCCCTCTTCTTTGAGATTATGGCCTTTTCTTATCCCCAGCCATAAGTTCTGCTTTGCAGTTCCAGGTTCATTCCAAAATGGTCCAGGTTAGCAGAGACTGCTGAAACTCTTTGAGCTCACTAGCTTCTTTAAAAAGGGTGTGCATGAACCGCTTTGCTGCCCAGTGGCGGAGGTGATGACTTGTGTTAGGATGGTTCTGGAGAGCAGGGCTGGCAGTTTGCTTGGCTGGCATAGCTGCAGTGGGAAGGGAATGAGTGACCCTAGTGCTAATGAACTGAATTGAACTGGGAAGATTGAGTTACACAGGATCTGTGTGTGTGCAGATCTAGACAGTCTCTGTGAATGCTGACAATGGGAGAAAAAAATGCATCTGCTTTGTTCTAAATACTATTGTTGTTCATGCCTAGGGTGTGAAAAGTAGAGATCATGTCATTACTGTAAAAACTCAGCCCTTTCCCCACCCTTGAAAGTGTGTGTAATTGAGTATCATTCTGCTACCTAAAGTGAACTGTGGTATATGAGGATAAAAATAATGCGTGTTGGCTAAATTGCGTTTCAAAGAATTTGGCAATTTTATCTCTTCAAGCAAATCTTTTAAGGTCCTGGTGGTTCAGCTTAGCCACCTATACTGATATGTACCCAGGTTTTTTCTTTTACAGGGAAGGCACAGAAATACTCCACAGTGTAGAGGTGTGTGGTAGCTTACGCAGATGGACCTCTAGCGTAGCAAGTGGTGTGAGAGGATGAATTTGGTTCTGTAAAGGGTACAAGGGAAGCAACTTAAGAGATGCTGTTGCATGCATACTTCATGGGGATGAGTCTTATTTTGTAAAGAGTATGGTTTGAGATGAAACAAGCAAATAAGAAAAGCCCTAAATAAGTGAAGCATGTTTTGAATTAACTCTTTAATTTGTATAAAGTTTGTTTAGAGGCAGATTTGAAGTGCATAAAACCTTTCAAACTTGAGAAATTTTGGCTGTGGGTATTTATGTAATGACTCAAGTCCACCTCACCTTTTGTGTTGTAGCTACATAGCATTAAACAGTTTCTTAGTTACTTGCAATGAAATGTCCCTTTGTGTAGATATAAAAGCCATATTTTCCACTTCAATATTCTGTCTCCTTGAACAGGTTTTGATCTCAGTTAACATGGAGTAAATCCAAAGTAATTCCATTACAGTCAGTGATGTTAGTTTGGATTTTCACCAGTATAACTGAGGTCAGAGCCTGGCTTTGGTTGTCTGCTTTCTTAATTTGCTAAATATTACATATTTTGCAAATATCCTTTCACATCTTCTCTTCAGACCTTGCTGGCTCCTCCTACTTTCCCAAATTCCAAGAGTAACAATGTAGGTGAAATTTACTTGATGAAAGATTGTTTAAGCAGGGTCTGTTTTTTATTAGCTCAGCTGTTTTTCATTCTTTCAGCACTGTTTGAAGTTTCACTGTACTCAGGGTAGGATCTGAATTCATCATGCTTTTTCTACTTGACTCTATTTTGTCAATTAGAAGTGTGGTGTTTTAAATTATAGGGTGCTCTCCGACGTTATCATTGAGTAAGAATTGTATGCCTCAGTGACATTTCAAAGCAGTTTCTAACTCCCAAGATCAGAAAAAGGAAAAAGGTTGTGCCTTAAGGCATTACTGTTAATCAGCAACATAACATGTTTGAAAAAGCTTAGTAAATGCAAGATGTGACACTGGAGAATGAGATGAATTAAATTTTTCCTGTTTTTGTTTATATTTCCCGACATTATGCTAGTTTTGTAGAAGAGTACTCTGAACTTTGTTACAGAGTATTTTAATTTACCATGTGTGAGTGACATCTGGAATTTCATCTAGGTTACTCTGTTAGTTAAATTGGGTTTATTATTAAAGTTAGATGTTTGGACAGTTCTATCTGTGCTTGTATAGTTTAGCTGGTACATAATCATACCAGAAATGAATCGATAACATTTGTATTAACGTCTTTACAGTTGGACTTCTACTGGTACAGTATCTCTATCTTCATATGATGATAAATAACCCTGCCCAGAATATCCAGCTTTTACTCTAGTGATAAAGAAAGGATGGGAGATGGGAAACACCACCTCCTTCACAGTCTGGAGACCTTGGGCACAAACAAACTCTGTCTGTAGTTAAGCAAAACACTTAAGAATTTTTTTGCATATATTCTGTTGATTTTGATACAATTTTCACATACGCTTAAGTTTTTTTTCTGAGTGACGCCCTGAAGATTTGCCTCTGGCAACAAAGATAGACTTTGGCAGAACTACTGATTTAAACCTGAGTGATAACAGTCTTAATAATTTGGATGCCATTTTGTACTGCAGACACCTGAACAAAAGCTTCACAGAAAGACTGAATCTCTCCTGAAGTCCATGCAGTGGCAGTCTTCACCATGACTATACCAGTGGGCGGTTCGTAAAAACAGATGGTTCCTTGATCCTGCACAACAGACTGTTGTTTAAAGAGTCATGCACTTAAGGTTCTTGTTCCTTGGCATTAGTGTTCAAGAAAGTTAGCCTGACTATTAATGTATGTAGGAATTTCATGTTGGTTTGTGAATGCTATTAGGAACTGGATGTTTTTGCTGTGGTTTTGAGCCTTCTTTTTGGATGCAAGAACTAAGGCATAAATGAGTAGCTCTGAGTAGTTGTAGCACAGCCATCAGTTCTTATACCTGTGCTTTCGTCTTAGAAATGACTGTGCTATGGGCTGGACAACTGCTCTGGTTTCTCAGGCAGCTGGCTGTGGAAGCCTCATGGCTGGAATGAGAAAGTTCTTGAGAAGATGTGCAGAAGCAGAAGGGGGGTTGGCAGAGGCTGCCTTCTAAAGAGACTGCTCTTTGAGGAAGAGAAGCTATTCCATTATCATGTGCTGTTCCAAGGCCTGAGACTTGCATGGGGCAGTGAAGTCCCAATGAAGGGGGTAGCATTCAGAAGTATGTTTTCTTCAGATCTGAACTGCTTATGCTGTTTAAAAGTGTCTGTGGTTAAGATGTTCCTTTTCTAGGACTGTGGTTCCTTGCTTTACTGCTAGGTTGTGCCTGGACAGCATAACTAGCAAAGCAGAGCTCTCATCACTAGCAGGCGTTTTGTTGGAAAAGTATGTTTGGAAAAGTCTGTAAGTGAAGGTGAAATGGGCAGTTGAAGATTCAGTTGTTGAGTCACTGGGTGACTAGACTCCCAAGTCTTGCTGCCTGTGAAGGACGTTGGGCATGAGATTGGCACTTGAGGGTGTGCCAGAGAGACTTTGCAGCGGGAGCACTAAACAACCCACATTAGTACAAAGACAGAATCCAATCTATCAGGGCAAGATCAATCTATTTTAAAACTAGCTTCAGTGAGAAGAATATATTCTGAGAGATGTATAACTAGTGCTCTTGTTCTTTAAAGAAAGATGAGTGGCATGCCTTGTGTGACAATTTGGGCCACTTTAGTTGTTAATTCACATAGTCTATTGAAAATTATTCTTTTTTTGTTCTGTTTTTAATGGTGTAGAGTTTTTGGATGAGTTTTATTTTTTTAGCACTACTGGGATCTTATCAAGATCTCATAATTTTAAAAATTGTTCCATATTATATGCTAAGCCACTTTGCTCTGAAGAGGCTGAGGAGTGCTCACTTGCCAACTCTCATATGACAGTAGTAGTGAACTACTTAAGGGTAGACTTTGCCGTAGTAACATCTAGAATAACTGCTGCTGTTTAGTAACTGAAGTCTTAAGTCTTAATGATACTAGAGGACTACATATATTGTGTCAGTCTGACAAAAGAATACGAGAGATGAGAAGCCCATGGAAGAGGTAAAATAAAGAAACACTGAAACCATGCCCTTACCTGCTTGATTATTTGCTAGCACAAATAGGGTGGGAAACTTTGGTAACAGAGCAGCTGAAAATGCAATCAATTGAGAGCAAACTTCAGCTGATGAGATCAGCCTGTGAGCCCCTTTATTTCTACTAAGCAGTAGTGGTGAGTGACAAAAATCTTGCATTGCACTGAAAGCACACTTTTGATGTTCACTGAGGTGGTATCCTCAGTTAATGTATGTGGCTGCCAGCTGCAGCAACTAAGAAATTAGCACCCACCTTTCACTTGTGTTGACTTGCAAGGGGAGTGGTTATGACTTAAAATATCCCACCCCAAATTGTCAAAGTGTATTTGAAAGCACCTGCATGTTCAAAGAGTCAGTGTTTTTCAGGGTCTGCATTGTGCCTGGAAGAAAATACACTTTTGATTGACGTACATAAACAGTACAGGTCAGGTTGTAGCATTGATTTTTGGAGCTTGATGGCTTCAAGGCCACAGATGCAAACTCTCCAAAGAAGAAAGCTTTGTGCTCTGTTGTATAAACAGGCTGAACAATTTAGTGGAAAAAAAAAAATCATGGTACATGTTTCCATTTTTAAAATGTAATAGTTTTTTAGGAGTAACTTTGGTAATTATTTAGTGATTGATTATTTTATTTGCATGTGAGAGTTCCATGTTTTTCCAGTAGTCAGCTGAGTACATCCTAGTCTTGTTGGGCTACGCCAGACAAAAGGTGAAATTGGGAAATAAAGGGATCAAGGCAAATGAGTTAGTCTAAGTTAATTTCTGTCTAAACATAAATAGTGGCATTATTTTGAACAAATTTTAAAAGATGAGCAAACAGAAAACAAGGTTTCTGCATAATGTATTCCTGTTTAACTGATTTAAGTTATCCTCATGTGAAATGAAAAAGCCTATTTTGTTTAGGGTAAAAAAGTTAATGTTCTCAACTTTTTTTCCTCCTCCCTCACTCTTCACATCTGCTTTTTGAATTAGTTTGGAACGTGCTTGCATTTTTACACTAGTAAAACTCAGTGGAATTTTATAGTCCACAGATAATATTTAATGTTTCCCTCTCTTCCACAGCTTCCTAAAAACTACTGAACAGTCAAACCTGCATCAAGAGCAGAAATATTCTCATGATTTTCCTTTTTCTTCTTCCAAAGCCATGAAACAGCTTTCCTATAGCCATTAACCTCCTGTTCTGTTCAGGCATCCCACCGCACATTTGGATACATCATGTCATGTTCCCTGCGGTCAGTGCCAGGGCAATGAGCCCTTGCAAAGGGGTGATAGAAATCTGCACAGAACGCGATTCTGCCCCTGCCGACACTGCTAACTGCAGCCAATTGCACTGAGCTGTGGTGTATAGATATGTGCGGGTAAATCTGGATGGATTAGGAGCAACACAGTTAAGCTCTTATGAATCTTGCTGTAATGAGCTGCCTAAAGTTATTGCTTGAATAGAAGAGTTGGCAAAAAGGCAGTGTATTTGTAAGTGAGCTGCCAGTGGAAAGGAAACAAATGCCACTTCTGGGACTCATAGATGGCGTCTCGGTACTGCTGCAGGCCAAGTGACAGGGCCAGGCCCTGTAACCTAGACATAGCTGTGTTATTTTTGTGAAGCTGTGCTTTGTGGCCTCAAAATTAGTTTCTTGTAAAACACTTCTGGTGGTTTATTCCGAGTTTATCCTGAGCCAAATGTGCAGGTTTGGCTGCCTCCTCGAGTTGGTAGCTGCTTACACAGGGAGTGAAGACATTGCACGGTAGTACTGCTAGTGGTTAGCAAAGGCTCCTGCTGTACCTGCTCAGACAGGGGGAAGGGGTAACAGGTAAAGCTGAGAGTCTGTTTGTTTTTTTGCTGCAGATAGTCTATTCAGCTTTAATCCATACGATTTGTGAAATACTTGTGTTTGTATCTTTTCTGTGGAGACACCAGCAATGTCCTTCAGCTTAGTGGAGCAGCATCATCTACTTCAAAAACTTTTCATACCCGAGAGATTTTAGGTAGAGCCTGAAGGATGATGCAGAAGGTGACTGATGAGCTTTTAGGATGCTGACTCCTGAGTGGAGCTAGCTCAGGCTGAGATGGTGACATGCTGTGTGTGCATGGCTGAGCTGTTGGTGGTGAAACCCTGGAGTTGCTGTTTCACAGCTGGAGAAGCAAGCTGAGACTGGTGCTTTCTGAATGAGTGCACAACTCTCTTCCAGCTTTGGTTCTCTTCTAGTCTTTTCTCAGTCAATTTTTAAAATTATGATGTTACATTATAAGGTGTTTTGCTGGCTGTCTGAGCCTCAATTTTATACACCAAATGACTGTCAGCAGAAATGGTGCTTAGACATGAATTGGGGGGTTGTTTACATACCATGGAACTTACATAAGGTCAGTGAATTTGCAGGTTCTCTTTCCAAAGTGATAAGTAAACATGTCTGGCTTGCAGCCAAATCCTTAGCAGCACAGTCAGAATTGGAGACTTCTGTGCAACAGGATTTATTTAACAAATATTCTCAGAGATTAATTGTGTGACTACTGTGGAGACAAGTTCTGGTTTTTGATTCTTCCGCCAGATTAAAAGGATGAAGTAAGTGCGATGCTACAGAGGGGGGAGAAGAACATTTTGTTACTTCCCGTGTGGTTGTTAAATGGCTCCCAGCAGCTAAACTTATGGGGACTGCAGTGTGCTAGTTAGGATGGTTGACTGTGTGGCTGGTCCTCCTGTGTGCAGCCTGCACCGGTGCTGTGGAAGCCTTTGCATGCTGCTGTTGCAGAGTGAGAGCTGGGAAGAACCAGAAGCCACACTGTAAGGCATTTTCACTGGTTTGGACCACAGAAAGGAAGGAGAGACATAAGACCATTGTCACCACCAAGCTATTCTGGCAGCCGTGGAGAAACTCCTCAGCCTGGCTGCATGACTCCTTTTCCCTTACCCTGAGGTTGTGGTGGCCATTTGAGTTTCTCAGGCTTGGTTCCCTATAGTTCTGCTATAAGTTTATCCCTTACGGAATTATTTCTGCTGCTTAAAAATGTTTTTGTTGGTGCCTTTTAGAAAATGACACAATTACGAATGATACAGGCAAAAAGTTAAGGGATGGGAGAGAGCTGCTTTCAGCTGCCTTGACAGTTACCAAAGTAAACAGTGCTCTAATGAAGGTTTTGAGAGGCTTATCTGGCCATGAAAAACTTGCTATATCTTTTTTTAAATTGACAGTTAAATCCAAACCACATTTTTAAGAAAATAGAACTAAAATGTTTCAGTATCCTCTTTGCCCAGATTGGCTCTGTCAGATAAGCAATTTTGTAGTCAAGTTTTCTGCAGCTTTTTCCCATCATTTTCTTGTGCAATGGAATCCTACAACAGCCCAGGTTGGAAGGGACCTCGAAAAATCATCTGGTCCAACCTATCAAACAGAGCCTCACCAGGAGCAAGAAATCTGTCTGTTAAGTAGAAATAGAAAACAAATTATTTACAAAGTCTTCACTGTTAAAATTATTAATAGATTTTTAAAAGGACCAGAAAGTTCACTTTAAGCTGGTATACCAGTAACTGACCTTCTTCGAACATCTTTAAATAGATGGTTCAACTTAACAAACTAATTGATGCTTCTTTATTCACAGCAGTATTTGAGGCACCATTGAACTGTTGTTAGAGCCCTGGGGGTAATATTCACAACTGGATATTGTCAGGGGGAATAATAGGTGTATACAGACAATGTTATCTGCTGTAAAATTCCATGTTCTGTCAGCTGCATATGGATTAGTTTTGTGAAGTAGACATTAATTTAGAATGATGCATGGAGATTTGCATTTACAGTTATAATGGCTAAAAGGAAACGGTTTGGGCTTCTAATGGTTTTACACTGGTAATCCTTTAGCAATTCATTTTATAGTGTAATACTTGGAGACAAGCTGGGGCCTGTTCTAATTGAAATCAATAAAAACTCTGTCATTGACTTAAAAAGAAAGCAGATGCATTTTTAATAGTAAAAAGGAAAAAGGAAATTTTTCGGTACAGAGTAAACTCATATGCAGAATACTCAGAGTGTTGTACTGAATGTGACACAACTTCTTTCTCCTAGCAGCTGCTCTCAGGTTACTTTATTTTTGTTGTGCTTGAAAATCTCTGTTCTTAAAGGATGGCAACGGGATACATCATAAAACATTTTATATAGTATTGAACTGATTATGTTCATGCGCATGTATGTATATACACGCATGCACACACACGCACGATGTCATCTCGTAAAAGCTTGTTTTTATTCTCCTAGAATTTTCTAAAAGAAATTTTTTTTTTTTTCCTTCTTTGTTCTTTTGAGAGACAGGTGGCTTGGTATGAAAAAAGAGGAAAATCCATTTAGTTGTGTTTTAGTTATGCAAGTGTGGGTAGGTCTGTGGTTAGAGTCTCATTATCTTTTGTATTTGTTTAGGGCTAATTGGCTAATGTGGTTTGCTGATAATTTTCAGAGCAGAATTTATTTAAATAACTTTTCAAGGATTTTGTCAGGCATCTGAAGGAATTTTAGGTCAGTCTTTGCTTTTTTGTGATTATTTTATCCTCTACAGAGGAAAAAAACCCTAAAGTTTACCACACTGCGTATAGGCTTCATATCTAACAGTTGTGCTGTTCTGTTTTGTGCCAGGTCATGTAACTCCCTCTTTTCCAAGAAAGCCCAACAGACCTATTTGAATATGATACACCATATTCCATCTATGATTTTAAAAAAAATTCTTTTACCATGTGAAGGCATTACCAGAACGTAAGCCTGTTAAAAAAAACAGCATAGGATTAATATGGTAACTTTGGAAAGTCCTTGTTTCCATGGTCTCTTGACAGTTTTAAGCACCAACTGATTAGTTTTGTGGTCTCCATAAAGCTTGTTAGGAGAATGGCTCCTTCAAAAAAACATTGACTCCTGGTTTATTAATAACTGGGTAGTAATTACACATTAAGAACGATTCCTGGCTTGGGTTATCACTACATGCTATATAGCGTGAATGTAGAGTATTTCTCATCATGACAGACTGAGCAGTACTGGGTTGTCCTGCTCTCAGGATGCTCAAGTTGCTGTTGGTAACTTTATTTGCTTACATGGTCTGTTTTTATGTAGATGTCGGTGCTGAGTGCATTAGTAATTCCATATCCTTCATGAAAGCAATGTGGCTGCAGTTTCAGCAGGAAAGAGCCAGTTGATTTTTCAGTTTTGATTGTCTCATGATCAAAAAGCTGACTTGGCTTGAGTAAGGTAGCCCTCTCCAAGGATCTTCCAAGTCTCTTTGAAGGAAGTAATCTGTGAGTATAATCTTCCAAGCAGCAGAAGCTTTTAATTAGACTTTGTAATTTGATTCCTCTGTTCTGGGGAAAAAAAAAAGAGAAGCTGTGATGATTTTTTTTTTTTTTTTTTTTTTTTTTTTTTGCCAGTCGGCATATGGACCTCTCCTATGGTGAGATACATTTGGGGACACGGTGGGAACCAGAGTTCAGTGAAGTAAGCGAAGGAGCCTTATGTGTGAACTTGCAAGAAACCTGCAGTGCCAAGAGGCTCCCGATGGTGGAGCTCGGCTATTCTTGGCCAGCAGCAGCGCAGCCAGCGGTGTGGGCAGCAGCTCAAAATGAATCTTTCCTAGATGTTGCAGCAAATAAGTTCATTTTGTAATGCAATACCAAGTATAAATTTTGAATTAAAAATTTAGTTTTAAGTAGTGTTTGATTTAACTTCAATGGTTGAGGTTATTAATCACAAAACAACTCTGTAAAATTTGTATTTATGTTCATTCCTGCCCTATTCTTTAGTGTAAGTTTTATCCAGCGCTGTTACAAGTGTTGAAGGAGTATTGCCAAAATACACAGACCAAGAGATGAGACAGAAATAGACCTGGACTGAACTGGAGTTCAGTCTGGAGAAAGAATTTAAAGAGCATTATGAACTGAATTTTACTCAGTTCAGATTGTTGTTAACAAGGGGAAATAAACAAAACCAGAAAGTAATCTGATGACCTTTTCAGATGTTCAGTGTGAGCTAAGAGCATGGGCCAGCTTCAGTAACTGATTGCTGCTCTCATGCTGTACAGTAAGGAAGCTGTGGTTGTAGTCCTTATCAGCTGTTTATTCTTTACTGTAGACTGAGGGAAGCAAATTAATCAAAGCTTGCATGCTGTATAGCATCAACAGATGCTTTTTTTTTTTCTTGTGCCTGCTGGTGCTTTGTCTTGTTAGAAAAGAAAAGAAGCAGTATGAACTTCTGTACTCTTGGCAATACTGGACTGACAAGTGTAAAACCAAACCCTCTGTGCACAGAAGTGATGCATAAGAGCGTGGGGCAGCAGTTTGGTATGTACTTGGTTCACTGGGATGGCTCAAGGCTTGAATGTAGGGGACCACCTAGTTGCAAGAGACTCGCATAATCTCCATGGCTCTTTCAGTCCTTTGGCCTCTCTTAGGGACTGTCAGCTGAGTTGCCAGCTGTGGCTGTGTGTTTTGTGATTTGGGCAATCATCCATTGAGAGCTGGCTAGAGGCAGCCAAAGTCATTTCAGAAACAATGGCTGCTGGCCCCCTGATGACAACAGACCTCCAGGGCTGTTCAAAGAACCAAGGAAAGGGAGGAGGAAGGTGGGTCTCCTGCAGGTGCCAGGATTCTGTATGTTTGCTTGTCCCCAGAAAGGAAAAAATCTTGCGTTGTGTCAATCTCTTTACATTTGGGACATTTAATAGCCACTGGCATTACTTCAAATTTTAACCACATGGAGTCAAGTTTTCTGGTCTCTTTACCTCTTATTTGTGCACCAGCAATAGACAAAATCTGGCCTATCAGTGGAACTAGAGGGGATGTTCAAGTGGATTATTTCCCTGAACAATAATCAACCTGTAGACCTATTTAATTCAAGCTTTCTTTTTCTTATTTCCAGCCTGAGGGAGTAGATTTTTCTATCAGTGGTTCCATGGTGAGTGTTATATAGTACCACTCATCCAAGGGGCTTGAGAAGCTCTAAGGCTGTTTTGTGCATCACCCATTTAAGACAGATTTTGTAGCAAACCTAGATTTATTTTAATGGTCTCTGGGTAGAAGAGGTTACTCTGCACATCCCGTGGTTTGTGACTGTAGTTCTCACAAGGTAGAGTTAACAGTGTGCTGGCTGTTACTCTACTGGGCAAATTGGCACCTGATTTTTATTATTTATTACCGCGTTTGGTTAATAACTTTTAGACAACTGCATTTGAGGCCTGTAAGCTAAACTTAGTGCTTGTTGCAGTAGACAAAGTTGATAATATTAGATTTTATCCACTGTAGGTCTCCAAGCCTGGTTTTCTTTTCCAAGAAAAGTAAACGTATATAATGCCTTTTTTTACCATTGCTATTTTCCTTTTTAAAAAAAGGAGACACAGGCTCATAAATGTTATAACAATGGGAAATAACAGTATAAACATGGTACTTACTAAGGCACATTTTTAGTAAAACTTCTGTTAAATCTTTGGTCTCTGAGTTTAATCCAGGCTTTGGTGACTGCCCTGAGGTGACTGGTGAAGAATTTGATGTACAAGTGTGATGACCATCGCCATCCGTGAGGATGGAGCTTCAATAGTGCTCCACTGATGCTAGGTTAGGCACCTTAGCAGTGCTTTGCGGTTTGCATGGACTGTCTATCTGTTTTTTATTTGAATAGCCAACTAAAGAAAAACTGTGTGCAGTCTGACTCCTTCCAGTTAGTTGTCTTCTTAAGCTGAAGTTTGCATATTGAAGTTAATAGTCATAAGTCATGTGGCTGAAAAGCTATTTAAAAATATTAAAAAAAAAAAGTGACTGCATTAATGAAGCATGTGAACTTGCTGGGTTTGTTTGGCTTTTTCCTGTCTGGTTAAGAATCTGGTAAAAGTTGCTCACTGCAGTTCTTGGGCTCTTTAAAAATTTAATGATACCCAGGTTAGACTCTGAAGGCTAAAAGCAACTGAGTCATGAGGGGATATTATTTAGGAAGAAACTTATTACATGTTCTAGTGCTAAGCATCTTGGCTTACTCCAGTGCTTCTGAGTCCATTGGGAGGGTCTTTCCAGTGGGGTGTCCATTGGCCTTGGGGGACTCATTGTGATTGTAGGCAGCATCTCCAATGCTGCTTGTGCTTCTGGAAAAATTCAGCAAGGTGTTTATTACACAGCTCCCATCATCGTTAATACGAGCTGAGGGTGTCCTTCACTTTAGAGCACAAAGCACAAGGCCCTAAGTTTGGGTTTTTGGTTTTTTTTTCTAGGTGGTGGTAAGTAATCCTTATCTAGCTTGTATTTTCAGAGTCAGCTGCTTGGGTTTAGTAGTCTACTACAGAAATTTTCAATCAGTTGAAAGTGGAGCGGCATTTTAATTGCATTAATGCTTAAAACATAACGGTAAAAAAAATCTTATGTTTCTGTGTACATATGTTTGTCAGCTGTTTGAGGAATAAAAATGTTCACTATAATTTGAGATGGCAGTTAAAAGTATTTTTCTTTTATTCAGTTGCACCTGTGAGGTCACACTCTGATGTTGGAAAGGACAAGAAAGCACTGTGAAACGTTTCTGATGGCAGCTCATGAGTGATCTGTAGTGAGGCGAAGTCCTGATGTGTAGGACCCAATTTACTGTTAGGAAATTAAAGGTTTCTGCTGAAGTGCCCTTAGTACAGACAGGTGGCTGGAGGCTGGTTAAGAGTAACTCTATCATTCTTCTTAATCCTTGGGAGGTAGCTACTCCTAAAGGTTTTAAAGGAATTAAGAGGAATTAAAAGCACGAGCTCTACAGTGAATGGGATACAGAGAAGGGAGCTTGAGCTCAATGCTCAGCACTGTTAGTAAACAGCTTTTATGGAATAATTGCACACCAATTTCTTTTGGCAGCAATCCTGGCTTAGGCATTTTAGCTCTCCTAGCTGATTATTCCTAATCCTTTATCATCTCTTCACTTGTGGTGATAGAAGTACTTGAGAGTGTGTAAAGGAAACAAGACCAGAAGGTAGATCTGATACAAAAAAATTTTTTATATATATAAATAGAATATGGGCAAGCAGGGGTGTGTATGTATATATAAAACCCACATTAGTCTTCTGATCTCAAAAACTGCCAAAATTGCCATAGCTTGGAAGCAGCACTCGGATGGAGAAGTGCTTAAGCTGGCACTACTCATAAAATGAATGTATGTAAGCATGCCCAGTGTGTGCTTTTATTTTATTTTATTTTTTTTCTTTTTTTCCCCACAATCAAACATACATCTCAAGAGGTAAGTCTTGACATATGTTAAAAATGTATGCTAGAGTGCCTCCACTGAGTTACCTAATTCCCATTCACATCATTGAAAATCTTTCCTTCTTCCCTTCCACCTCCGGCCCTTTGCCACATATGTATTTTCAATGATCCCAGTAAATCAGAATCTCCCAAAATTGTGTGAAAAGAAGACATTTGACAGCCTGAAGATACAAATAACTCATATGCATAGTTTGACCTGTAAATTCTTATTCGTACTATTTCACTTGAATCATGATACTTAGTGTACAGTGGATGGTGAAAACAGTGATTGCTTTGTAAATGCAACTTCCTGATGAAGACGTAGCATACTTATGTATACTGCCAGCTCTGAAAATGATTTTTCATGGGGATGTCAAAATTCTCATAGCACACTGTCCTGGTTTCAGCTGGGATAGAGTTAAGTGTCTTCCTAGTAGATGGTACAGTGCTGTGTTTTGAGTTCAGTATGTGAAGAATGTTGATAACACTGATGTTTTCAGTTGTTGCTAAGTAGTGTTTAGTCTAAAGTCAAGGATTTTTCAGCTTCTCATGCCCAGCCAGCAAGAAGGCTGGAGGGGCACAAGAAGTTGGCACACGACAGAGCCAGGGCACCTGACCCAAAGTGGCCAAGAGGGTATTACATACCATGTGATGTCATGCCCAGTATATAAACTGGGAGGAGTGGGGGTGGGGGGATCGCTGTTCGGGGACTAGCTGGGTGTCGATTGGCAGGTGGTGAGCAATTGCCCTGCACATCATTTGTACATTCCAATCCTTTTATTACTACTGTTGTAATTTTATTAGTGTTATCATTATCATTATTAGTTTCTTCTTTTCTGTTCTATTAAGCCGTTCTTATCTCAACCCACGAGTTTTACTTCTTTTCCTGATTTTCTTCCCCATCCCGCTGGGGAGGGGCGGGAGGGGGGAGTGAGTGAGCGGCTGCGTGGTGCTTAGTTGCTGCCTGGGGTTAAACCACGACACACACATTTCATTTTTCAAGGTATGCCTTTAAAAAACGTGCATGTTTTACTGAGTACAGATCCTTATTTTTCAGATGCCTAGTGCTAAACTTGTCAGTCCACTCCATAAATAAAAAAGCATGTGGGAGATAATTGCCACTAAGGTATTCTTTGTGTTATAAGTTGGGGGAAACTATATATTTCTTGAGTTCTGTACTACATAATGAAGAAATAACTAAATATACTTTGATTGTACAGTTCTAGGCCACAGAGTGCTATACTTTTACTCCATTGCAAAGATGCAGCCCTGGTGAAAATCTGCATTATACCAATAAACTAGTAGAGTTGGGATGACATGTTGTTCTGTGTAGCAAAACAGGAATGTAGTAAAAGGGTGTTGTAATTACATTTGTTATTAAAATACCATTTTTTTTGTTGCTCTTGTGTGTGGTTTGGTGGGGTTTTGTTTGGTTTTTGTGTGTTGTGGGTTCTCTTCTTTTCTTTTTTTTTTTTTTTTTTTTTTAAAATTTTCATTTGTAGTGTACTAGTTCTGAAGGTTGTGTTCTTTGGAAGTATCCAAAGGTGTGGGGGCTTCCTGGGGGGATGTTTTGTTTTGTTTTTTTTAATCATGGATATGGTTTTGCACCAGGGAAACGTCTTTGCTCTGAATTAGAAGAAGGAATTCTGTGGGTGAGAGTGCTCCACAGGATTTAGCCTCTCTTCTGAAATTCCTTCAGCTACCAAGTATCAAATAGAACTTTTTTTTTTCTTCCAGAACAAACAAATTCAGTGTTCTGAGTTGATGAGAGGTAGGCAAATGGCTTCCATATTCCTTTGCTAGATCTCCTAAAGCATCCTGCTGTCCAAAACAGATATTTGGTGCAGATGTCTTACATGGTCAGAATTAAGGCAGTGCCAAATTTGCAATCACCCTCAGTGGTAATTATACGTGATTGTGTGTCATTGGGTAATTTGTGGTTTTCCCAATGTGCTGGCTGTTCAGCTTGTATATAAACATGTTGCGATATTTGTTTAGTTGCTTAGGTACAAGCTCAAACACCATAGTGGTTATGTTGAGAAGCTGCTGGAAGCTTCCCCTGTGTGCAACAGAGCCAATACCAGCCGGCTCTGAGACGGATCCACCGCCGGCCAAGGCCGAGCCAATCAGCGATAGTGGTAACGCCTCTGTGATAACATATTTAAGAAGGAAAAAAAGTTGGGACAGACAGAAACGGCAGCCCAAGAGATGAGTGAGAACATGTAGGGGAAACAATCCTGCAGACCCCCAGGTCAGTGAAGAAGGAGGGGCAGGAGATGCTCCAGGTGCCGGAGCAGAGATTCCCCTGCAGCCCATGGGGAAGACCATGGTGAGGCAGGCTGTCCCCCTGCAGTCCATGGAGGTCCACGGTGGAGCAGATATCCGCCTGCAGCCCGGGGAGGACCCCACACCAGAGCAGGTGGGTTCCCAAAGGAGGCTGTGACCCCATGGGAAGCCCATGCTGGAGCAGGCTCCTGGCAGGACCTGTGGATCTGTGGAGAGAGGAGCCCATGGAGCAGGTTTTCTGGCAGGACTTGTGACCCCATGGGGGACCCACACTGGAGCAGTGTGCTCCTGAAGGACTGCACGCTGTGGAAAGGACCCATGCTGGAGCAGTTCGTGAAGAACTGCAGCCTGTGGGAAGGACCCACATTGGAGAAGTTCGTGGAGGACTGTCTCTTGTGGGAGGGACCCCACGATGGAGCAGGGGAAGAGTGTGATGAGTCCTGCCCCTGAGGAGGATGAAGCGGCAGAAAATAACGTGTGATGAACTGACTGTAAACCCCATTCCCCGTCCCCCTGCGCCACTGGGGGGGGTTGGTAGAGAATCCAGGAGCGAAGTTGTACCTGGGAAGAAGGGAGGGGTGGAGGGAAGGTGTTGTGAGATTTGGTTTTATTTCTCATTACCCTACTCTGGTTGACTGACAATAAATTTAAGTTAATTTTCCCCAAGCTGAGTCTGTTTTGCCTGTGACAGTAATTGGTGAGTGATCTCTCCTGTCCTTATCTTGACCCACAAGCTCTTTGTTATATTTTCTCTCCCCTGTCCAGCTGAGGAGGGGGAGTGATAGAACGGCTTTGGTGGGCACCTGGTGTTCATCCAGGGTCAACCCACCACAGACATTTACATTGTCCTTTTGAGACAAGAGAATTTAGTTGCTGCCTAAGTCAGACATGCTGTCATGCTGTGTCTGTGTTGGGTTTTTCACATCTTGCATAATTACCTCTAGAGGACCGGGAACAGCTTTGGAGTAATGAGCCATGGGGAGACCTCCACAACAAACTAGTCCCAAATATTCCAATATCAGTGCCTAAAAATGGATTCATAGTTCAGCATCAGAACGGACATATTCTGTTAGAGTATTTCATGTGTCAGTCTTTGCCTAAAGAACTGATTAAGTTAAAAAAAAAAAGTTTTTTCTGCTTTACTTGGCGTGCTTGCAGGATCTAGTTTCTGAGTAAATATTCTGTATTTAGAATGATGCATTTGTAACTATGCTTGATTTGAGGAATGTCTGACTTGTGTGTTTGGCTTCTGCATGCAGTTATTAAGACTTTGGGCAATTTTGGATGTGTATAAAAGTGCAATTAGACCTATGAGTTGACTGGCTACATGGTACCGTTAAAGACGCACAAAAGAACAAAGTCATGCCTCCATCGCTTTTCTCAGACACCAGAAACTATTTTGAGTATTGACACATTGGTCTTTTTCTTTTTACAGTGTCTACTATTGTCTGTTAACGTGACTGTGCTTTTTTTGATATTTTATATTAGTTTAATGCCACAAAGCTTTTCAGCATTGTTTCAATGAAAGCTCTTGCACAAGATGAACTTGTACAGTGTGGTACTGTAAAACTGTTAAACCCTTTAAGTTCCTTCAGAAACTCTGCCTGAACTCATGCTTCACAGTTAGCATCTTGAAAGTTCTAAGAACAATTCTCCATCATGGTCTGTAATAGTTTTTACATTGTTAATAGTGCTGTAGTTTAGCATTGCACAGGTATTGGTGTCTCAACTGCACTGAGTCTCAGACCTGCCTGTCTGCATTTGTTCTAGAGAGCCAGGTCCAAACTGATGACTGCAACTTGATTTAGACTATACAGTTGTCGCGTCCCAAAGTTGGAGCGACTCAGGTTTGTGGATTTCCTTTGTCAGAATTAAGGTGAAACAACACCAGGGGAGTTCAAACAACAATCAACATTTATTCAACCTAGCTAACTTTGTCCAAGTACACATGAACTTGTTAATGTGAACCTTGCAACATGTCATTAAGCTGCTGTTTGAGAAGAGGAGGGAAGTGTAGAAAAAGAAATGGAAGAAGAAACATGAAATGTATCAGAAGGAGAGCCCTCCCGTTGAGTCACGAGGTTCAGAGCAGACCCCCTTGCTTTCTGGACTCCTTCTCAAAGAGGAGCTCAGGGGTGGCTAGATCCACTCCTAGTCTCAGACTTGGTCAACGGTTTATGTTTCAAAGGATGAGGTGTAGGGACTGTGGAGAAGAGAGAAGGAAAAGAGGGAGAGAGAGAATGAGAGAAAGAAAGAAAGAGAGAGGAGAAGGGTTTCACCAGTCCTGGGTCCAGTGTTGGTCCAGCCAGCGTAGAGATCCAGTTCCGGAGGGCGCGCGCCGAGGACTCGTTCTCCCTTCTTTTATAGTGTGTTCGATGGTCTCGACATGCGCAGTCCCATTCCTGGGTTTCTCTGGAATCGGTCAGTGAGCTTTGGGGGGGGCGGGGTGTTCATTGCAGAGTTGCCTCTCTTTTTCTGCTGGCATGACTGCTTAAGATAGAAGCACAGTCCCATCCTCTGTGGGGCCTCCTCCTCTAGGCGCTGCTGTGCTCCTTCTCCTGGTCACTTAAGATAAGGACTTGCGGCTTTGGAGAAGCGCGGTCCCACCCTCCGGGGGGCCCTCTCCTTTGGCCACATTGTCCTGTTCACAAAACTCCAGCGTTTTCACAGAGGCCATTTTCCTCACCAAAGTTCTTCAGCGAATGTTTGAGACATTGACTATAATTTGTCAGACCGTCACAACAGTTTTTGAGGTTCTTAGTGTATCATTAATTTAACCTTCTCTGATGCCTTGTGAGAGAACTTGCCATTCTTTCCCAAAGTCCTTTTTGGTAGTAGTTCCTAGTTGGCAAGTAAACTTAAAGCACTTCTGGTAATGTCTTCTCACTTTTGTCTATTCTGAATGCTTTGAAGGGCTGTGTTTACCTGCACTGATGAAATGGTCTTGCATGGGTTGCACTTTGAGGTAGCAGAATGAGGCTAAAAGAAAATGAACTTGGTGAAGGCTATTACAGCTTTTTTGGCAAGTGGGTCACACAAGCTGGTGGCACAACAGCGTGTGAAAGACAGTAGATGCTGAGTTTTTTGGTACAAGTTGGTGAGCATTCAAATGGTGAGAATCAGTCATATCACCATTTAGACCTAGAACGATGGGCTTGTAAGCTCCATGGGAAGAGTACTGAATAACCTTCATACAACTGAGAGAAGATCAGATCAAGTGGATGGGGGAAGCGATACCAGCCCAGAGTTGGATGGTTATTGCCATTCCAGATGCCTTCTGTATCAGTAATTGATTAGTTTAATGTTGGCAAACTGACTGTAGCTGTAGGTTTACATGAAGTACTAGCATCATTGCTTACAACTGGAAGTCTTCCTGATGTCCCTAAGATAAGAGCTGACGTAGAGAGACATGGTTTTGCTATCTTACACTGGGAATGTCGGTGTCATTCATGTTGCTGCCGTTTGACCCTTAGAAGAGATCATTGTTACTGAAGATGTGAATGATCCTATTCATTCCCTTCTGGGGCCTTGCTTGACCTCAGGGGAAGCTGATGAACTCTGGCCTTGGTTGCAGGATTGGCTGGGGAGATCTGCCCTCTGCATGGCTCCTGTGAAGTTCTCAGTTCTGTCCTGACAACCGGTAACTCTCTACTTGGTGCTGACTAGGCCATGCTCCCTTTCCAACCTCTGATCTAGGTGCCATTTCAAAGATCTGCTCTTTACTGAGCTCACACCAGAGGGCAGCCAGAGCCTTGGCAGGATCTTGTGGCGTGCTGGCAAGGGCTTGGGCTTGGGCTTGGGCTTGGCATCTGTGTGCGCTGCTGGAGCGAGCCCTTGCTGCCTGCGGAGAAACAAGGCAAAATGCTCATCCGATCTAAACTGGATGTGCTGTCTTTGCTTAGCTGAAGTAAAGTTGCTTTTCAGATTTTTATTTTATAGGGAAAGAAAGCCTTTCCAAAGGATTTACTGCTCTAGAACTGAAAAATGTAATCCCTCAACTGACAGGGAATAATGGAGCTAGTGGTTTTACTGTATGTATAAACCCCATTCTGTTATATGCTTTAGAACAATGGTTGGCAGGGGATAGATTTGAAGCATAACAATTTGGAGATAGCTTTATTACAGACATTCGCTTTAAAGAATACCCAAAGGAGGGTGATACCAGGTGGAGTGGTAGGAGTGGGAGTATCGCAGGATGAAATATGTGGAGGAATGGTGAGTCGTTATAATTGCCTTTTTGATGATACTGTAGTATTTTGGTAAATAACGTTCACAGACAAATGACTCAAAACCATACTAAAAAACCCTTAAGACAGTTTAATATTCTAGGAAAGGTTTTGTATGATCTCCTGGGTGACTTTCAAACAAATTAAAACCTACACTTAGCAAAAGGCACTCATAATAGAGCCCCCCAAGCAAACACGTGTGTGATTATAGTAGACTTTAGTGATGGCTGTTGTTGAAACTCCAGTGAAATAAAACTTTGGACCATTTAAAGAAGAAAAATGTCTAGATTATATGAAAGATAAGTATGTATTAACTTTTATAGAGCTTGGAAAGGGCTGTATGGTCTGCTGAGGCAGCACTTCCATGTAAGCTACAGCTGTGTTTAAATTGGTACCACTGCAGTTTCATGTTTTTCTTTCACCCTGACTGCATAATTGTACCCCATTTTGCATGCCAGTGCTCAGCTGATCTCTTCATGAGTGGTTTGGGGCACTAAACTAGGGGAAATCTATTCACTTTTTTCTTTTTGCGTGTGTGTCTTTATTTATTTATTTATTTATTTTTGGCTTAGCACCCTGACCCAGCTTGCTGAGCTAGATGAATGCCATTACTGGCACAAGGACAGGGCAGGAATGCCTGCCCAGGACAGGGGAAGAATGAACTGCACGAGTGCCAAGACAGATCAAGGTAAACTGTCAGGAAATCACAGCTGTAGGAAAACAGCTGGTTAGAATCACATTTGATACCAATTAGGAAGGCAATTGTTGAAGGGGCAGAAGGAGGCTTGTGGTACAGCTAGTGTGATTGGGAAATGCTCAAGTATGTGCTGCTGTCACACACCCCAGTCAACTTCAATTTGGTGTCCTGCCATTTCTCAATATACAAAGACATGGGAAAGACCACAAATAAAGTTGATTCTGCTTCAGTTCTTTCTGGCAACTGCTGGTAGATATGCTGCGTTTGGGCATTGGGCTCACACCAGGCTTTTCCAGCTAGAGGGTACATGGTTCTTTCAGGCAAGAGATGTGGCACTTTTTTTTTTTTTTTTTAATACATTGGTCAGTGAAGCTAGTATGTATATTCTGTTCAGAGAGGCCTCTCCTTCATGTTTACCTATACAACTGTTTCTGAAAAAATACATTATTTTTTTGGTGCAGCCACACTTGTTTTGGGGATTGTTCTTCCCTTCTGATTACTAAGAACAATTAAATGATTGGTCAAAATCAAATGTGAAAGAAACACAACACAGAATGCTTTATGTGCCTATAAATGTTTAAGACACCTAGAAGTTGGTAATACTAGAATGATTTTAGAGTTACTAGATTTGGAATCATGGATTTCAGTGCTGGGTATATCATTCTCAATTATTCCTTTTTGTTTCTTTTTTACTACCAGATTTTTATTAATCTGAAACAGTTTCAAGCTCTTCACTTGAAGTTGTCTTTTGATAACTTTGTGTTTTCCTCATAGTTTCCAATTGTTTTCATCCTAGAAATTGGTCCGGTGACGATAACCACAGATCCCAAGAAATTTCAATTTGAACTCAGGGAGCTTTATGTTCAGGTGAGTAACTTGTTCGTTCTTTATGTGGTTCTAGCAAAGGCCCTGTTTCCTCCCTCTAATCTTTCCTCTCGTGTTGATGTTTCTGCTGCAATGCTTCATCAGGATGTAGGTCACTTACCTCTGTCATTTTACCTGCACAAACTGTCATCTTCCTGTTCCCTGGTCATCTTAGTTTATGATTATAATTAATTATTTTGTCTTAGTTTACATCATTGTGTGGGGACTCAGTTCAATAATACAAGAAAGAACAGTTAGATAATGCTAACATTTATTTTGCATTTTAACTAGTCCTGCCACTTGTTCACAGATGCTTTTATGAACGGTTTTATTGTGTTCTGGAACTTATTTCCCATGAAAACCCCTCATTAGCTTTAACTAATTTAGGTACAAAAGGACTGTAAGACTCATCAAGTATTACTTAGGTACAGCCTTCACTGCCATGTGTTACTTTGCACCTACTGATTCAAAGGCATCAGGCTGACTTGGCTGCTCTTGACTTACACAAACACTGTTGAATTGCTTCTGTAGCTATGCTTAGGAGACAAGTAGCAGTTTTTAAACTAGCACACCAGTACATCTCCCTTGGTGAAGTTTCCCTGGGTGAGAGTGAACCACAAATGACATCTGGATCACGTGTTGGAAAGAAAGGGAAGTATTGGAATGGAGTTACCCTTACTGAAAGAAAATATGATCCTATTGTCTTGTCGTTTAATCAAGCAAAATGCTTCTGACCTGCAGAGAACCTTGTTGGAGTCAGTAGTGCCAGACAGACTCTTCCTTAGAAACTGGCACATGCTGTAATGCCTGTAATAAAAGATTGTTTGAAAGCCAATAGTGCTCTTTTGGGAAGAATAAGTAGTTTAAATGTTGGCAGAAAGCTTGAAATTTGGAGAAGCCAATAGTAAACTTTCAAGGAGGCAGAAAATGCCAGCTGTTATGCTTTTCTCCTTCATGGGGAAATGTAAACTTTAAAAATCCTTCCAGTCTTCACTTTTTGTTTTCTAAATAGCTATACTGGAAAATAACTGCAGCTATTTCTAAAAAGTATATGATTTAAAGGAAGCTTTTGGGAATTTAAAACTTTTCATTTACAAGTTGTTTAGAAGTTACTAATGAATTTAAGATTTCTTTTTTTAATCCCAATTTATTGCATATTTCATAATTACTTTCAAGATATGCTCATTCAGCTAAATTAAGACTTTCACTGACTTGCGTTCATTCATTATATTGGTGAAAGGCCAAAATATAAATTAAAAAAGTGATTAGAACAGGACTGATAGGTCATCTTGCAGTAGTTCTCAGAAAATGTAAACTTTTGCTACATGTTTGTTATTAGTATTTTTCCTAGAAAGGCAGTTAAGATGCAGGAATAAATATTGTGGAGGTAGGGGAAATTTTAAGTTAGGTTTATTTTGAAAAATGGTGTAGAGCAAATATTCTCATTAATAAACAAAGCTAAAATTAAGGTGAGGATAAATTATTTTAAGGAGTCTTATGTATAAAACAGATCAAAATATGTTGTCCAGGAATACTGCAGAATTTGTCCTCCCTGGACATCAGGATAAGCCCATCCCTTGTTTTCCAACAAAATTCATCTGGTCACAGAACAACTGGAGGGTCTGTACATGACATTAGAAATAAGCTTTTGGCTGGCATTTGACATCAGGTAAAAATTAGTCTGTATACATTTCACTGAAGAAACTAGGCCCTGTTTCTTTTTACATTCAAAGTGATAAAAGAAGTATTCCTTTGACACCTCATAAGTGGATCCTATTTTTGCCTATGTTTCATCTGTAATTAACTGGGAATCATTCTTATGGACAGCATGACAATAACTTGTACTTGGCAGCAGTGGCTTCTTAGTGTCTTCTTTTTTCCTGAGTTAAGCAGATTTTTTTGTGTATTCTTGTATTAAATACTGTTTTCACAATGGATAATTATTTGCATAAGCAATATATTTAAATCTTGTCTATATAAAAAAACTTCTAAAGTTATATTCACATAGTTTGAGTGTTACATGATCCTATGATACAGGTGCCAATACACTTGCATTAACAGTTATGAAAAGGCCTTACTTGAGTATTTCTCAGTGTAAAAATTAACAACTTAACGAAAGTAGTATTCTGTAAGAGTTGTTGATGACGCTTTTTAAATCTGATACTAAATTATCCATTTGTAAGTGGATACAATGGCATTTAAGGAAATAGTTATCTAGATATTAAATTTAGACATAAGAAATGTCAATAGTACAGATGAGCTGAGCTAAGAACCTACATTTCTGTATGCCTCTCCAAACCAAACAGAAGGTGAGACTTGCTGAGCTTTACTCACATCTGTCTTTCCAGAAAACTTCACAAAGTAATTGTAACCATATTTAATTGCAATTTGGAGAGAAAGGCAGGAAACACTTAAAGGATTTTTTTTTTTTTTTTTTTTAAATAAAGCTAATACATTTCTGTTTCGTAGTTTTACCCAGCTGCCTTTTGAGAATACCCCTCTTCTATGTTATGAGAATAAAAAAGTTCATGCTTGTTCTCAGAATAACCATTTAGGT